>NC_056729.1:1371457255-1371662255 GCF_019279795.1 Protopterus annectens
AAGATCATCATGGACCTCATAAATAAAGATATTGGGGACCTACAGACACTGGATCCTACCCAGTTCGGCTTTAAGGGCAGATCCTGCCTCTTAAACCTGGTTGATTTCTTTGAAACAGTCACCAAGGCCATTGACGAGGGGAAGGTGGTCCACACAGCCTACCTGGACCTCGCAAAAGCCTTCGATACAATACCCCACTCGGGCATTATAGATAAGCTCACCAACTTAAATATAAACCCCTATGTCACTAGATGGATTGCAAACTGGCTCAAGGACAGAACCCACATGGTTAGAATTGCTGGAGCCATGTCAGACTCCAAACCAGTTACAAGTGGTGTCACACAAGGCTCAGTCCTGGGACCTCTCTTGTTCGGTATATATTTCTCGGAGGTACAGGCCAACACGGAAGGACTGTGGCTGACCAAGTTCGCAGATGACTGCAAACTGGGCGCCATAATCGACTCTCCAGCCGACACAAGCATCCTCCAAAAGGGCCTCATAGAAACAGACAACTGGTGCCAGAGCCATGGCCTCTAGCTTAATGCCAAAAAATGTATAGTCATACCCTTTGGCAAAAACAAAGTGCCCACAAATTACCACATAGGTGGTAATCCATTAAGTACAGAAGAAGTAATTAGGGACCTGGGGACCCAAGTTGATAGCAATCTCTCATTTGACAACCACGTGGCCAAAGTGGTTAGAAAAACATTTTATATAGCCCACCTAATCATGAAGGGATTCACATCTAGATCAGGGGAGGTCATCGTGCCTCTTTACTCATCCCTCATCAGGCCCATAATTGAGTACAATGCCCCTTTTGGTATGTACCTTACCAGACACCTGCAGCAACTGGAAAGACCCCAAAAGTACCTCACCAAGAGGATCAAAGGACTCAAACAGATGCCATATGCTGCCCGGTTAAAGAAACTCCAGCTCTACTCAGTGGCATACCGCCTGTTCAGAGGCGATCTGTGCCTGACGTATAAAGCCATGTCCAACCCGGAATTAATGGACATGCTGCAGCTCAGAAAATCCAAATCCCATCGAGCTACGCGCTCAAGAGACTTGAACCTCAGCACTGAAATAAATAGGACATGCTGGAGGGACAGATTCATAACCCAGAGGCTCCCTTCACTCTGGAATAAAATCCCAGTCCAGGTTAGGCAGAGTCCCTCATTGACTCTCTTCAAGAGGAATCTTGATGAGTGGATGGGAGATCGTAGGTTTACCCCGGGTATCACTTCTGTGTCACTGTTAGACAGAGGCACAGTATACTAACCTCGGAAAAAGGGCATAGCAAAATAAATTTAAAATGGGTGGCGAAAGCCAAACACATTCTGGCTAGGCTTATAAATGCCCTATGGTAGATAGCCTAGTATGAACCTATGAACCTATGCACATGTCAGTTGTGTTTATTGTTTGGGGCCTCTACACCTCCAAGAAGATTGCTCTGTCTGCCACTCCTTCAGCAGCAGGCTTTTATTAGAAAGGAGAAGGAAGCTGGTAGATAGAGGCTTGTTGAAGCCAGACTTTCAAGAAGCTCTGGGGAAGGCTGACCAGACCTCCATGTCCTGGAAGGGGTCGAAGTCCTCAAAGGTGTCTTTGGAGCCCAGGTCATCGGCTCCGAGCCCTTCAGTGAAGGTGTGGTTGCCTGCTCCACAGTCTTCGGATCTGTGCACCGAACAGTTGTTTGGAGCCGGTCCCCAGTCTTCGAACCAGTTTCCAAAACTCTGAAGTCTCCAATCCTTCGGTCTGTGGCGTCTTCGGCTCCTTCGACCCAATCTTCCAGGAACCTTTCCAATGTTGATGTGGACTGGGTGGTGCAGAGTCTTCTGAAGAACCCAGCACTGGCTAAATCGCTGTTGGCTTCGACCCAACAGGGTTCGAAGCCTGTGACCTACCCTGGCTGTGACTACTACTCGTCTGTGCCGAGCAGGGCCTTCAGAGCTGGAGGAGGTGGAATCTCATGGTTGTGGAGCCGAGGCCTGTTCCAGTGCCTTCGGCTCCGTCAACCCTGACGACTTCGGCTCCATTAGAAGCGTCTCAGTGCCGACACTCTCTTGTCTGTTCTGGGTGGGGGACAGTCTAACCGATGCGTTGGTTCCAACCCTTCCCCTCGGGGCTTCGGCATGGATGAGCTCGGCTCCGTCCTCTGGTTCAGGGACTGCTGTCTCGGCGCCGGGGAAGTTGCTGCCTTCTTCTGAACCGGCGGCTTCCTCGGGTCGAAGCAGCGGTGCCTTCGATGCCATGAGGAGGGTTATGTCGTTTAAGACACACACATTGTCAAGTCCTTTCTCTTCCTCCCCTATCGTGCCACGTTCTGCCTCTACACCACAGGTCCCTGTGAAGTGTCGAGACCCAGAGCCTCAGGTAACCCCATTGAATGACCCCTGCTCTACTGCGACCTCACCAGAAGCTCCCGCTGATGAAGTTACCCGGAAGAGTTTGTGCAAGAGGAGGCACTTAGATTCCCCTCAGGAATCTTTGACATCAGATACTGACTTAGAGGAATCAGAAGGGTCCCCACAGTTCCCCTCGGAGAATATCTCCTTCGCAGATATCCTGGAGATCCTGAAGCAGATGGGTGACTGGCAGTCCATTAGCCCTACTGAGGATGAGTCAGTGCTCCTGAAGGCCTTTGGGCCTCAACATTCCACTTCCTGGGCGACTTCACCCTTCGACAAGTTGATGGAACTGGTCGCTCGAAGGGCGTACGAGTCTCCTGAATCCATGGAACCATTCCCTCGGAGGCCCAACAAGTTTATCACCTCCCCCCAAGACAAGCTGTTCCTTACTAAAGGAGTCCCAGTTGATGCCATGGTGGTGGCATAGGCTACCAAGAAAGAGATGTCAGAAACCTCTTCCACTGTCCATCCTAATAGGGATTCTAGGACCATGGACAGATACGGGAAACGCATCTTTAGTTCTTAGACATTTGCCATGCGATCGCTTAACTATCTGACTCATTTCACCCACCTTCAAAGAGATCTCCTGAAAGAGCTTGGAGATACTGTGCAGGGGGGGTAATACAGATGGAGCTGTCTTTGACAAGGTGACTGCACAACTTAATACCCTTAACTCCATTGTGAACTCGTCCATGCGGCTCATTTCCTATGCAGCCGATGGTTTGAGTCAGGCAGCAGGTTCAGCGATAGCTCTTCAGAGACCATCCTGGATGCGCTTGTGCTCCTTTGCGGAAGCCTTCAAGTCTTCCTTTGTCAACACCCCATTTGATGGCTCGTCTATTTTTGGGTCCCAAGTCAAGGAGACTCTCACTAGGTTGTTAGCAAGAGGGAAAGACTCTATCTTCCATAGGAGTCCGTTTTTCCACCCCTACCAGATCATACCCCAAAGGGCAGAAAGGTGGAAAAATGTGGATGTTATGTGATCCTATCTCGCCTACATTCTGACTGATGGGTTCGGAGCCGATCCCTCGGCTCCGACTCGGCACGCTTATGCCAAAGAGCGAAGTCTCTTATTGGCTGAGCTTACTATATCCCAGGATGCACCACTACCAGTCCCCCAGATCTCGTTTGCCGCTAATCTGCGAAGACGTGGTCTCGAGCTGGCTGAGCTAAGTAGTAATTTTACTAACTTTTTTCTGTCAGGAATTTCTTGTTCTAGTCATAAAAAGCTGTTTTCATGGCTATTCTTCTCTTTTGTGTGTGTTTGGAGTTTATCAAAGACTTTGTTGTGTGATTGGGTTGAGTTTGGTTAGGTCTCCTTCATCTAGGGCCTTCCTGGTCTTTCAACCCTCCTAAAATTTACAGGGTTTCGAAGTACCCTTAGTATTTTGTTACCTAAGCGATAACTGTAGTAGGTAGAGTCAGTAAACAGAAAGTTGGTGATTTTTTCTGTCAAGTTACTGATTGTTTGCCATAATGTCACAAAATCCTAGGCCTTCGGGCTTCAAAAAATGCACCAAATGCAATTTCAAAATGTCCATCACAGACGATCACTCGCTCTGTGTGTATTGTTTGGGTGCTAAACACTTACAGGAGTCATGCAGCGTGTGTCACGCTTTTTCCTCAAGGGTCCTCCAGGAGAGGAAAAATAAATTGATTCTTAAGGGGTTAATTAAACCTTCTTTTGAAGAAGCCTTGGCATCCTCTCCTTCTCCGGCTAAAAAGAAAAGGGCGTCGGTTCCGACCAGTCCGTCGGATCCGACCGCCAAAGACATAGGCAGGCCTCTCCTTCAGCTCCAAGGACTTGGAGCCGAGGCGAACGGTCTGCCTCGATGCCACCAGTCTCGACTCCTCTGGCTTCGGAGCCGATGGCTGGGGCATCGAGGCGGGTCACCGCCGGCTCCACTGGTCTCGGAGCCGACAAGGTCGCCCGCTCAGACACTTCCTCCTCGGGCCAAGTCCACCTCGGCACCGATGGAATCTAGTGTGTGTATTCCTTCAGCGCCGATAGTCATCGAGTCACCTCGAGCCGGTCCCCTAGTCCTTTGGGGCCGTTGGAGGCCGCCTCGAACCCGTTCAGTTTCCTCTCGGTCTTCGAGGATGTCAGATTCTGATATAGACAGGGTGCTCCAAAGACTGTTCCAGTCCCCAGTCTTCCAAAAATTTGTTTCGGTTCCGACCCAGTTGGCTTCGGAGCCGATAGCCCTGGCCCACCCCATTGCCATTCCTCCTCCGACTGCTTCGGCTCCGTCGGAGCAGGTGCTGTTGGAGCCGGTGGAGATCTTAGGGTCGGCTCCGACCCTTACTCCAACCCAGGCCTTCGGGTCCGAGTTTGGTACACGGACTTCTTCGGCTGGACCCGGGGGTGATGTTTCGGGACCTATGCTTTCGGTTCCGAGCCTCCCCCTCGGTGCTTCGGCTGCGGGACTTCCGTCGGCTATCATGGCTCCGGGGACCGGACACTCCCAGGATTCTGGGGGTCCGGCTTTCAGAGCCATGAGGAGTGCCTTGGCCAAGTCTTCTTCGGCCATCTCTCCGGCTTTACCGGCACCTTCCCTGGGCGTGGAGACTGGGTCTTTGGCAGTTCCCCTGTCCGTAGTCAGCGGAGCCCCTGGGCCTGAGGTTACCCCATTGGGGTTCCCACCTCCTGAGGGTTCTTGAGTTGTCTTCGGAGGAACCCCCCAGGAACAGATCGTGCGAGAGGAACCACGTGGACTCCCCCGAGTCTATTACATCGGACACTGATCTTGATGATGCAGAGGGGTCCCCGAAGTCGTCCTCGGATGATGTCTCATTTGCAGACATCTTAGAGATCCTCAAACAACGAGGTGGCTGGATATCCAAACCCCTCTGCTGATGAGTCAGTGCTCCTCAAGGCCTTTGGGGCTCAGCCCTCCGCCTCCTGGGTGTCTCCGCCCGACGAGCCGCTGGATTTAGTTTGTCGAAGGGCCTGGGAACATCCAGATACCGTGGAACCAGTCCCTTCTCGTCCAAATAAATTTTTGTCTGCTCCCCGAGAAGGAGTTCCTCACTAAAGGCGTGGCTGTAGATGCCATGGTGGTGGCATCTGCTACACAACAGGACGTGGCAGAGGCTTCAACGTCCGTCCATCCTCCTAATAAGGAGTCTAGGAGCATGGACAGGTGCGGAAGCGCACCCTGACTTCAGCGGCCTTTACTTTAAGGTCTCTGAATTATTTGGCACATTTTACCAGGCTTCAGAGGGATCTGGTCAAGGTGTTGTCAGATTCCCTCTCGGTAACCTACCTGAGCAGCTAGCCCAGTCGGTTAGCTCTCAGTTGGCTATCCTTACGTCAATTTCTAACTCGTCCATGAGGCTCATTTCCTATGCGGCCGAAGGGGCGGGTAGAGCGGCAGGCACAGGCGTGGCTCTACGGAGACAAGCCTGGCTCCGCTTGTGTCAGTTTGCGGAGGCCTTCAAGTCTTCCTTCGCCGACGCTCCCTTTGATGGGTCCTCTTTGTTTGGACCGAAGGTTAAAGACACCCTTACCCGCTGTGAGCAAGTGGGAAAAACTTTGTCTGCCGTAGGTGCCCGTTATTCCACTCCCTTTCGGCCTTACCCCAAGGCTAAAGGAGGGGGGAAGATGTGGTTCCGCAAATCTCGCAAGTTTTTCCCCCAACAGCAGGAAGATTCCCCTTCCAGAGGCAGAGGACGGGGAAATTTTTCTGGGAGACGCCGTCCCAGAGGTGGCAGAGGGCCCCGCAATTCTGGAGACCGCGAGTCCTTTCGTGGCTCTTCAGCCTCCCACACATCATGAGGGATTGCCCGGCTGTGCTGCTCCGGAGCCAGTCGGGTGTCTTTTTGCCAAGCACCTAAAAGCCTGGGAGTCAATCACTCAGGACAGATGGGTGCTTCGGATCATTGCCGGAGGTTACACCATCCCATTCACATACTCACCTCCACCGTCCAAAAAAATCCCGGACCCACCACCCAGTCAAAGGGAAATGGCAGCCGCAGAAGCTTTAAAGCTGCTAGAAAAAGGAGTCATCCAACCGGTCCCCACAGACCAGATCGGATCAGGAAATTACTCCAGGTTCTTTTTAGTGCCAAAAAAGACAGGGGACCTGAGACCAATATTGGATCTCAGCAGACTGAACCAATCCGTCACGAAATCCAAATTCCGAATGGTCACGTTACAATCCATTCTCCCATTGTTGGAGAAGGATGTTTGGATGTGCTCCATAGACCTCAAGGACGCCTATTATCACATACCGATGCATCAGGCGTCCAGGAGGTATCTGCGCTTCAGCCTGGGAGTCAGTCATTACCAATTTTGTGCTCTGCCCTTTGGTCTCACCACAGCCCCCAGGGTGTTCACCAAGTGTTTGGCAGTAGTAACGGCTCACCTGAGAAGTCTTGGATTCCAAGTGTTTCCCTATCTGGACGACTGGCTCCTGACTGCCACCACCAGGCATCTACTAATGGACAACCTCAAAGCCACTATCTCCCTGGGTGCTACCCTGGGGATTACATTCAATTGGTCAAAGTCTGTCTTGCTGCCCTCTCAACGCATAAGGTTCATAGGAGCAGAGATAGACTCAAAATTGATGCGTCTTTCTTCCTGCCGAAAGGATCCAAACTTTACAGGGCCAAGTTCAAGCTCTGATCTCGAGATCCAAAGCCCCAGCCAGGATGGTTCTACAAGTTTTAGGTTCAATGTCTGCCACGGTTCTTTTAGTTCCTCTGGCAAGATTGCACATGAGGATTCTTCAGTGGCTATTGTCAACTCAATGGTCCTTTCAGGATCTTCCCCTCAATCATCACATCATGATTACGGAAACATGCAAACGGGACCTTCGCTGGTGGCTTCAGACATCCAATCTGAATCCAGGAAGGCCCTTTGTTATTCCCTCTCCAGTGGTTACCCTGACGACAGATGCCTCCCAGATAGGGTGGGGGGGGGCATTGTCTGGGCAGGTTAGTTCAGGGCTCCTGGCTTCCAGACGAAGCTCTTCTCCACATCAATGTGTTGGAGATGAGGGCTGTACTTCTATCCCTACAGGCTTCCTCAGGGCATCATCGCCATCCACACAGACAACATGTCGGTGGTCTGGTATCTGAACAAACAAGGAGGGACCAGATCTTACCCCCTTTGCAGAGAGGCCATGAGAGTGTGGGAATGGGCTGTAGCTACCAACCGCTTCTTGGTAGCGACCCACATTCCGGGGAAATCAAATATATTGGCAGACAAATTGAGCAGGACAATTCTCTCTCCTCATGAGTGGTCTCTAAACCAAACAGTAGCAGCTCAGGTTTTCAGGAGATGGGGGACGCCGTGCTGCGACCTATTTGCAACTCCACTAAACACCAAGTGCAAAAGGTTCTTCTCCTTGATTCCACATCAGGGAGTACCAGCTATGGATGCTCTAGCACAACCTTGGCCAACAGGGCTACTTTATGCCTTTCCTCCGATTCCACTTCTCTCCAAAGTCATTCAAAAAGCTTCTCAATTGGAGTCCGTAATGATACTGATTGCCCCATACTGGCCTCGTCAGGTATGGTTTCCTTACCTGAAGAAGCATGCGTGGACGATCCGTGGACTTTAGACCTAATTCGGACCTGCTAATTCATCAGTCGGGACATCAGCATCAGTCCCTTCGATCTTTGAAGTTGACAGCTTGGCTCCTCCACTTCCGACTTTAGTCAGAAGTCACACATTAGACCCGGAAGTTGTTCACATTTTATCTTCGCCCACAAACCCACCACTAACAAATTGTACCGCAGTAAGTGGAAGAGGTTTGCTATCTGGGCTCAACTCAAGGGCTTAGACCCTATCACTGCTCCTATCCCAGAGGTTTTGAAATTCTTAACATCCCTGTTTAATCAAGGATCTTCTGTCTCTACTATTAAAGTCCAACTAGCGGCTATCTCTAAATTCCACGAATCCATGGATCCTCCATTGATGAGCAGCAGACTATGCAAAACTTTCATTAAAGGTGCGGGCCTGTTAAGACCCCCAGTTTTCATCCTGCACCTCCGTGGGATCTGGATTTGGTGCTTGGCATTAACATCTTCCCCTTTCGAACCGGCTGCTACATGTGAGTTAAAATATCTGTCTTGGAAAACTGCCTTCTTAGTTGCAATTACTTCTGCAAGAAGAGTTTCAGAGCTTCAAGCCCTGTCTATTAAACCACCGTACTTGATTTTCCACAAGGATAGAGTATCACTTAGGCCTAATCCATCCTTTGTCCCAAAGGTCTGTTCTAATCTCTGTCTCCAACAATCTCTAGAGCTACCAGTTTTCTTCCCAAAATTCTCCAATGAAGCAGAATACACTCTCCATAAATTGGATGTTCACAGGCAATTGCGCTTCTATTTAGACAGGACTCAGCAATTTGGTAAGTCAGACCAGTTGTTTGTGTCCTTCTCAGACAATAAATTGGGTAAAACCATCACAAAAGCTACTATCTCCAAATGGATTAGAGATTGTATAACTCAGGCTTATTCTTCTTCGAATAAGCAACTTACAACATCTATCAAAGCTCACTCTACCAGAGCTATGGCGACTTCTATAGCTTTTCATTCCAAGCTCGCTATATCGGAGATTTGTGCTGCGGCTACTTGGTCCAATCCGCACACTTTCATTTCCCACTATAAATTGGATGTGGCATCTAAAGGGTGAGCATCATTTGGTTCCACGGTACTCAGGAGTGTTTTCCAGTGAGCTACCCAGGATTCAGGTGCTAGGGACGCTGTCCCATCAGTCAGAATGTAGGCGAGATAGGATCACATAACATCTTTTAGTTATGTACTCACCATAACTTCAGATGTTTGGGATCCATCTCTACATTCCTAATACCCACCCTCCTTCCCCCTGCCTTGGAGATCAGAAGAGATTGAACGGTTTTGAGTTCTACTGTTTTATCTTGTTTCATCTGACGATGTTATATAAGCAGGGCGTGCATGTGTGCATGTATGCGGACAAACTAGATCTGGGGGACTGGTAGTGGTGCATCCTGGGATATAGTAAGCTCAGCCAATAAGAGACTTCGCTCTTTGGCATAAGCGTGCCGAGTCGGAGCCGAGGGATCGGCTCCGAACCCATCAGTCAGAATGTAGGCGAGATGGATCCCAAACATCTGAAGTTATGGTGAGTACATAACTAAAAGTTCTGGAAGTCCCAAGGAGCTTTCCAGAACACACGTAGTGAACCCCCCTCTAGGGGCAGAGGAGGGGGCAATAATGGAAGACACCGCCCTGGCGGCAGAAGGGGTCCGTAAAACCAGGGCGACATGGATCAGTTCCTTGGTAAGCCCTATCAGCACTCCTGAAAGGAGACCCGGCTGTCCTGCTGTGGAGGTCAGTCGGGGGTCGCTTGGCTTTGTATCCGGATGCCTGGCTAGAAATTCCAACAGATTCTTGGGTACAAAGTATTGTTACCAGAGGATACGTTATTCCTTTTCTAGAAAAAACACCTATTCACAGGAAGATCTCAGACGTTTCCACCCAGTCTCAGGGATCAAGCAGCCATAGAAATCCAGAAGCTGCAGGAAAAGAGTCATCCAGGCAGTCCCAGCAAACCAAATGGGATCTGGAACTTACTCCAGATTCTTTTTAGTTCCAAAGAAGACAGGGGACTGGAGGCCCATCTTGGATCTCAGCAGACTCGCCACATTTGTAAAGAAGGAGAAGATGTTCATCGTGTTTCACTGCTGCAGTCATTACACTTGGGTTATCCTGCCGTCAGGCGGGCCCGCAGTCGGCCTGAGTTCCAAAGTCTTGGTCCGGCGTCTGTTGCTGTCGCCTCTTCCCTGACGTCAGTGCGCCAGGGGTATATAAAAAGCAGCCGACGCCATTTTCTTCAGTCTTTCTTGCCGCGCGGTGCCCGAAGCAAAAGCATTTTGCAAGTGCCGGTCGGCCAACTCCTGACATTTCAAATTCGATTTCAGAACCGAAGTCTTCAATAAAGCTAAGTACCCCATTGGGGAAACTTTTTCTTGCCTCAGACCGATGTCAGTAAAAGTTAATAATTGAATTTCTTTTGGGAAGCAAATACCTCATAAGGATTTTCATTCTTACTGTATTCCATGCCTAGGCCCAGATCACGACGTTACTAGCTGCCGGTTTTGTGCTAGATTTAACAAATGCACTATTAAACGTCGGTTTGATTTTGCTCGCCATTACTTTGGGCGAAGGTTTAATTATACAGTGCCGTCAAGACAACTGGAATGCACAAAAAATGCAAAGATAAGGAAAGGCATCCGAGGCACAAAACTGACGAAGCCTCTTCTAGGCCAGTCGCCGGTTTTCAGTGAGGAGCTTTCGCAGCCCCTGACACCCGCTATCTCAGAACCACAGGCCGCGACCGACTCCCACGTGGAGGTGCCTAGGCCTCTGGATACTCAAGGTGTTGGACCAACGGAGATTAACCCTTCAGATGGGTCCGGAGCCGCTGAGCAGGCATCGGCTTCTGAGGGTGTTTTCAGGCCTACTCAACTTACCTTTGCAATTATAGCCAAGACTAAGCCTACATTAAAGACAAAGAAGCAAGTACAGCATTCACCTGGACAGGCCTCCATGCCTAAAAAACAGATGCTCAAGATGGCCAAATACTTGATAACTCTGATCAGGGGTTCCCTTCCCCCTCCTGATAAAAGACCTAGGCAGGATACAGACTATGATTCCTCTGACCAGGTTTCAATATATTCTGATTCCTCTTCAGACCAGGGATATTCTTTACCCCCCTATGAGGATTCAGATGCTGAAGAATCAATTCCTTCAGCCTCTCCTCTTGAGGATTACTCTTTTGGGGAAGCTTTACGTACCATGAGGGAGCATTTCCATTGGGAGGGCCAGGATTACTCAGAATCCAAGAAAAGGCTCAGAGACTTTCTTTTACTGCCTCAGCACAGGCCCCTTGCTATTCCGCCAGTGTTGTACATTGTGGATGATGTGTTCTGTGAATCTAGTTTAAATCCTGATTCTTTACCCACAGCTCCAGTCAAGCCAGACAGGTACTACAGAGTCCCTGACTCTCACAAATTTCTTTATAAAAACTCTGTTGCTGACCCAGAAACTACTTCCCAGGATCCCAAAGGGGGTGAAGGCTTCCACGGCTAAGAATCCAGTTCCCTCGGATAGGGACTCAAGAACATTAGACAGATGGGGAAAGAAAGTTTACACCTCTGCAACTTTAGCAGTGAGGGCTCTAAATTGCCAGTTTCACATGCTTAAATATCAGTAATACTGTCTCAATTAAAACAGAAAATGAGTACAAGTGCAGAACAACCTGACTATAAGGAAATGCAGGATTTATTGCATGCAACTGAACAAGTGGGAAAGCATACTTTGCAATGTGGTTTTGATTCTTTAGAAGCTTCTTGTAGAGCAGCAGTTACATGATCTGTGATTCGAAGGCATGCTTGGTTAAAAGAACAAAGTTTACCAGATCATGTTAAGGCAAAATTAATGGATGCTCCTTTGCAGCAAGATACTTTTTTTGGTATTAAGGCAGAAGAGGTATTAAAGAAAATGGAGGATAAGGCAAAATCTATGCATACAGTGAAGTATTTCTTACAGGTACAGCCACCACGATTTAGCAGAAATTGGCCTACAAAGAATTGGTCCTTTCCAGTGTCAGACAGGCCACAAAGAGGCAGATACAGACGCCCAAGAGGCAGATCTCAGCCACAAGGCTCTTACAGAGCACGACAGTGGGGTGCTTCAAACCCAAAAGGAGGTGAGGACAAGTCACAACCTGACAGGAAACCGTCTCAATGACTTCCCCCTTCCAATGTCAAACTCATCCCTTTTGGCAGCTCCCTTAGGGGGGAAACTAGCACTTTTTTCTCAAAGCTGGCAAGCAATCACCCAAGACAAATGGGTGCTGAATATTGTGTCTCAAGGTTACAGGTTCCACTTTCGTACTTTTCCAAGGTTAAAAGGAATGCCAGACCTGCCACAAAATCAATTGGCAGAGGCACAAAAACAAATTACAGCTCTCATGGACATGAGAGCTATTCAAAAAGTACCACAGCAGGAAAAAAGACAAGGATTTTACTGAAGACTCTTCCTGGTACCCAGAATGGACAAAGCCTGGAGACCCATTCTGGACCCTTCCACTCTAAACACTTACCTGGATGTTCCGAAATTCAAAATGCTGACACTACAACAGCTCCTTCTCATGTTGGGCAAGAAAGCTTGGCTTGTTATTTTGGACCTGAAAGAGGCATACCTGCCATGTCCCTATCAGAGAAAATTGCAGAAGATACCTCCGATTCATAGCTGGTTCACTGCACTACCAATTCTCTGCACTGCCCTTTGGCTTATTTACTCCGCCCAGGGTCTTTACCAAGTGCCTGGCACAAGTAATTGCATTTTGCAGACAAAAAGGAATTCAAATATACCAATATCTGGACAACTGCCTGATTCAAGCAGAGAGCAAGGACATTCTTCTACAGCATCTGATGTTCGTAAAAAGATTAAGTTGCCTAGGGTACACAGTAAACGAGAAGAAATCAAAACTAGTGCCCTCACAAGAGATAATATTCCTGGGTGCCAGCTTAAATACAACGGCCCAGATGGCTTGTCTCACGCCAGACAAACAAGGGCAACTGACTCAGTATTTTCAATTGATGGCAACAAAGTCCCATCTCCCTGCAAGAAAAATTCTGCAGGCCTTGGGATTCATGGCATCCTGCATACTACTAATTCCATATGCAAGACTGCATATGAGGAAATTATAATGGTACCTAAAAAGTGTTTGGTCTCAACATTCTCACAGCTTGGAGACAGTAATACCACTAATTCCCTGCCTACAACAGGAGTTTCGATGGTGGGCACAGGCATGTCACCTCAACAGGGGTCAGCCTTTCACTCTTCCCACAGCCAGGCAGACTTTAACAACAGACACCTCGGATTACGCCTGGGGAGCACACATGGCAGGAAAATGTATTCAGGGCAAATGGACCACATACCAAATGCATCTTCACATCAATCAAAAAGAGATGTTGGCTGTACAAAATGCCCTTACAGCTTTCAAGGATCTTCTGCATCCAGGACAATTACTATTAAAGACAGACAACACCACTGTAATGTGGTACATAAACAAACAAGGGGGCACTCATTCTTGCCCCCTATGCAGACAAGCCATGACCATGTGGAACACAGCTCTAACCTATCAAGTTCATCTGCAAGCACAATTCCTGCCAGGAAAGAAACACACTCTGGCAGATGACTTGAGCAGAAACACCATGGATCCTCACGAGTGGAAATGAAATCCACAAGTCTTCAGCATGATAATGCAAAAATGGGGGTGCCCGTATATAGATCTTTTTGCCTCACCACTGAATTACCAACTACAAAAATTCTGCAGAAGGACTTAACACACACAAGCATGGAAAGTGGATGCTCTTTCGTTCAGCTGGAAAAGCCTAAATGTTTATGCCTTCCCACCTCTGCCTCTCCTAACAAAGGTACTCCTAAAAGCCAGACAAGAAAAAACACAGATGATTCTGATTGCTCCAGACTGGCCACGTCAGCATTGGTACCCAATCTTAAAGAACTTAAATCAAGGCCCACCTTGGATTTTGTCTCAAATTCCACACCTTCTGACTCAGCAAAACAATCAGATACTGCACAGTTAGCTCAAAACCTTAAACTTGGCTGCATGGCAGATTCATTAGCCAAACAGACAGATTCTCTCTCTAAAGCTGTTATGGATGTCATTTTGGAGGCCTAGCACCAGGAAATCTTATTCAGAAAAGTGGAAGAGATTCTGTGCCTGGACCCAGGCTCAAAACCTTGATCCTCTGGTCCCTAACATTCCTCAGATACTACAATACTTGACTGAGATGCTGGACAAAGGACTATCCGTCTCTTCCATTAAGATTTACGCTTCTGCCATCTCGGCTCATTACAACCCAGATCCTCCTATTTTCTCTCACCCATTGCTAAAGCAGTACCTCAGAGGGGCTAAAAACATAAGACCGCCCCGGAGAGCACCAACACCAACTTGGGACCTCAATTTCGTTTTGGAAAAGCTCACTTTGCCTCCTTTTGAACCAGCCAATTCAGCAGAGTTAAAATATGTGTCATGGAAAACTGCTCTGCTTCTGGCAATAACCTCAGCACGAAGAGTCTCAGAACTACAGGCACTAATGGCAGTGGAGCCTTTTATCATTTTCCACCAAGACAGGGTTTCTTTAAGAACAAACCCTACCTTTATGCCTAAGGTGGTATCCAGTGTGGCTCTTAACCAAACTATTCACTTGCCAACATTTTATTCAAATCCCCAGAATAAAGGGGAGAGACTTCTACATTCCTTGGGCATACACAGGCAATTGCGCTTCTACTTGGACAAAACAAAAGGTTTCAGAAAATCTGAACAATTGTTTGTATCATATGCTGCAGGATCACAGGGAAAGGCTATTTCAAAGCAGACCATTTCAAAGTGGATAGGACACTGTGCATTCTCCTAATAGGTCATCTCAACATTCAAAGTTTAAATAACAAAGTATCACACCTCCATGCACTCCTAGACACCCACTCTTTCGATATCCTCTGCCTCTCTGAGACCTGGCTAAAACCTGATACCAAAGATACTGCCATTTTACCACACGGCTATAATATAGCTAGACTTGACCGTTTAAAACATAAAGGTGGTGGAGTTGCAATCCTCTATAAGAATCATTTAAATATCTCCACCCTGCCTGTAGACCCAACTCAGGATAGCAAAGCAGAAATCATTATTACAAAACTTCAACTGAACTCTAAGAAAGCGCTTTACATAATTTGTATGTATATACCTCCTGGTAACAATATACCCACTTTAGAAGCCTTTCTCAACTGGGTATCCACTACTTACCCCCAAGAAACTGTAATTCTTGGTGACTTTAACATAGACTGGAAAAGTATTAATGCTGAAAATCCTACTTCTCACATTAACCTCTATGGTTTCTCCCAAACCATGACCTCAACCACAAGAATCAATAAGCCTAATAATAACGACAGCATTCTTGACTGGATACTTATAAACAAAGACAAACAATTTTATGATGTAGGAACCCTGCCAGATGATATCAGTGACCACTGTCTGACTTATATTACAAGAGACAAAATTGAATTTTCAAACCTCCCAAACATTAGAAAAGTTCGCTCAACCAAACATTTTAACATAGATTTATTTCAAGCTGAACTAAATTCATGTAACTGGAACCCCTTAAAAACACTTCTTCTGGAAAATGCAGTATTATACTTTAATACTACCTTCCTATCCATTCTTGATAAACATGCCCCCGAACGTACTGTCAGAATGAAACCAAACATTGCACCCTGGCTCTCTAAAGAAACCAAAAACTTAATTCTTTCCAGAAACAAAGTATGGGCTTTATGGAGACACCATAGAAATAACCCTGATCTTATCCACTTCCGTCAGCTTAGAAATCTGACAAAAAAAGCAATTATTACTGACAAAAAAAACTTTTACTGTAGACTCCAACAAACAAACCATAACAACCCCAAACAGTTCTGGTCTTCAATTAATAAACTCCTTTCCCCAGGAACCACCAAAACTCCCACCCCTCTTAATGCTGACCCAGACAACCCCCACCAAACTGCTAATACTGTTAACTCTTTCTTTATTGACTCTATCCAAACCCTAGCCAGACAAATGAACAACAACTATGTCTCCCCTCCTAGTAACCCTAAGGACCCATCCTATAACTTTACACTACAACCTATCCCACATCATTTATCCACAGACTTATTAACAAACTTAAACCTGGTACTCCTTCAGCTGACAAGCTCCCATCTCTCTACCTCCAAAGGGCTGCCAAAGTGATTGCATACCCTATATCCATACTCATAAATAGAACAATCCAAGAAGGAACCATCCCTGAGATCTGGAAAGTTTCCCATATTATTCCATTACATAAAGGGGGTAACTCTATCGATTACTCAACTACAGACCAATTGCTCTCCTTTCCCCAATAGCAAAAATTATGGAAAAATGTATTCACCAGCAACTCCTACAACATCTCACCCTGCACAACATAATAGCAAACTGTCAACATGGTTTTAGACCTCATCACAGTACTACCACTGCTCTCTTATCTTTTGTAGAAACCATCAATAAGAATCGTAATAACAACCTTGTCTCTTCTGCTCTCTTTATTGACCTCTCCAAAGCATTCGATATGGTCAACCATTCCACCTTAATTAACATACTTGAATCCCTCTCCTTTGACAACCTTGCCACTAAATGGTTTAAATCTTACCTAAGCAACAGGCAACAAGCAGTTCTATGGGAAATCAACTCTCTTCTCTCCTACCCATAAACATTGGTGTCCCTCAAGGCTCCATTCTTGGGCCACTTCTATTCTCCCTTTTCATTAATGATCTCCACTCTGCTATCCCTCAAGCTACCTGCATCCAATATGCAGATGACTCTACCCTTATCTGCTCTGCTTCTTCTCCTTCTGAACTCTGCTCACGTACTCAAAAGATCTTCAACTCAGTTGAAACATGGTTCTATAAACGTTCCCTCTTACTAAATGCCAAAAAAACTAAACTTCTCTTTACTCCCACCACCCGATCCCCTTCCTTACACTTCACCATTTCCTCTAATAATGCCACGGTTATCACACCCGATCCTACAACAAAACTGTTAGGAATAACCATTGACAATAATCTAGGAATAACCATTGACAATAATCTCTCTTTTGATCAACACATTAATAACACCATTAAATCAGTCAACAGAAAAATAGGATCCTTATACCGAATTAAACCCTTCCTAACTGAATCTGCTAGAGCCAAGATTGCCCACTCCCATCTATTGTCAACACTTCTCTACGCTTCACCTATATTTACCAACCTTAAGAAAGCCAACCTTAATAAACTGGCTACATGCTACAATAAAATCGCCCGCTTCGCCACTAGCAACCCCTTCAGAACCCACCACTGTATTAACCTGAAACAACTAGGCTGGCTGGAATTCCAAAACCTTCTGCTCATCGCCCAACTGAACATTGCCCACAAAATACTGCACCAGCCTTCAAACACCCCTATACTCTCAGAACTTTTAATACCATATAATAATCATAACTCCCTTCGTTCTTCTAGAAAACTTATGGCTAAATTAACAAAGTCCAATAACTCAGCTGGTGACTCTCTTTTTTCTAGTACAGTAGGAAGGAACTGGAATCTACTACCCAGTGACATAACACTAATCTCATCACTGCCCCTCTTCAAACAAAGAATAAAAGAACACTTGAAAAGTCACTGGCTCTGTTCCTGCACTAAACCTGACTAAATTTCTACCCCACTCTATCTCATTACTCCCCCACATCTCTCTCCCTCTTCCCTGAACAACTATCCTTTTTTTTTTCACTTACTTCTTTTCCTCTTCACTGAAAGTTTGCTTAATCCTTTCTTATCCTTTCTTTTTTACTTTACTCTTACTTTCCTCCCACTTCCTCTCCCTACTCACCTTTCCCTGATTTTTGCTTCTCAGTAGTTTAGTTTGTTTATAGGAAATTATATCAATTCCTATTTGTAAACTGTTTTTGCATACTAACTTTTCTTTATTGTCTTTACATTTATCCTGGTGTTTTTGTTGTATTTGACTTCAAATGTATGTTTTTTTGTATATACTGTGGAGCTTTTCTCCCCGGGCCTCTACTGAAAATGGAAATAAATCCAGCTAGACTAGCCCGGTCAACAAATGTAAAATAAATAAAAATAAAAATAAACTGTATCCGGTTCTGCTACACACAACATGGAAAACCTGTAACTAGTAATATTAGACCACATTCCACCAGGGCAACTGCCACTTGTACTGCCTACCTTAGAGGAGTACCTACCAAAGATATCTTGGAAGCTGCAACTTGGAGTTTAGCGCACACCTTTACCAAGCATTACCATTTGCCTCTTTATTCTAAATCCAGAGCTGGCTTTGCCACTGCAGTGCTGCAGGGCCTCATAGCCACACCAAATCCTCTATAGAGCCAGCCACCCAAACTCAGCTTTGGGATTCTACCCAAGTGTAATGACTGCAGCAGTACAACACGATGAACATAGTACAGTTTTGTACCTACCATAAATGTAGATGTCCGAGTGTCTTCACTGCTGCAGTCCAGGTTACCCACCCGCCAGCCCCTCTTTCTTATCTGGGACTAACCTATACTACCTATGTGGTGTATTTGCTGGTTACTGAAGATTTTATTTTTACCTTTTTTGTATGTTTTATTAGCAATATGTATTGCCTACCATTTTTGGAGGCACCTGACATCTGGGGCAAGAAAAACTGAAGAAAATGGCGACTGCTGCTTCTTATATACCCCTGGCGCACTGACGTGAGGGAAGAGGCGACAGCAACTGACGCCGGACCAAGACTTTGGAACTCAGGCCGACTGTGGTCCCGTCTGACGGCAGGATAACAAGTGTAATGACTGCAGCAGTGAAGACACTCTAACATCTACATTTATGGTAGGTACAAAACTGTACTTTCCGGATGGTCACACTTAAGTCTATCCTCCCATTTCTCGGAGTGGGCGATTGGATGTGCTCCATAGATCTCAAGGATGCGTACTACCACATCAAAATGGCCAGATCATCCAGAGATCATTTGCGTTTCCGGCTGGGAGCCAGTCACTACCAATTCCAAGCACTGCCCTTTGGACTCACAACAGCCCCCAGGGTTTTTACCCAAATGCATGGCAATGGTTATGGCTCACTTGAGGCATCTAGGATTCCGAGTGTTTCCGTGTCTGGATGACTGGCTCCTTACTGCCACCTCCAGGCATCAACTAATTCTGTCCAAGGATCACACACAGTCTCTGCTCTCAGCTAGGCATCATTATCAATTTCGAAAGGTCTGCTTTGTTGCCATCGAAGCGTATCTCCTTTATTAGAGCAGAACTAGACACTACCACCGCCACAATAAGATTGCCCCTGGACAGAATAGCCACTCTCCGAAACCAGGTCTCGGACATTCTGCTGAGAAGGAAGGTACCGGCCCATCAAATGCTGAAACTCCTAGGCACCATGGCAGCTACAGTCATAGCAGTTCCTCTGGGACATATGCACATGAGAATTCTTCAGTGGCTACTCTTCACCCAGTGGTCGTACCAACAACTTCCCATGTCTTTCTTAATCATGATTATGGACTCTTGCAAAAAGGATCTTCGCTGGTGGTTGACCAGCCAACATGTTACAGTGGGTCGACCATTTGTTCTTCCCCCGCCATCAGACACTGTGACCACGGATATTTCTCTGATAGGGTGAGGGGGGGGGGCTTTTTCAAGGGAAAACAGCCCAAGGCATCTGGCCGGAGACAGAGTCACAATCGCAAATCAATTTTCTGGAGCTGAGAGTGGTGCTTTTGGCATTGCAGCACTTCCACGACTCTGTGCCTCTAGGGACGGTTGCTATACAGACAGACAACATGTATCGAAAGGCCTTGAGAATTTGGCAATGGGCTGTGTCCACCGGACGCTTTCTGATAGCAACCCATATTCCAGGGAAATCCAACGTGATAGCGGACAAATTGAGCAGAGCTATTCTGCTTCCACACGAGTGGTCTCTCAAAAATGAAGTGGCGGAGATGATTTTCCGCCGATGGGGCCAGCCGTGCTGCAACCTATTTGCATCCCCTATGAATGCCAAATGCAGAAGCTACTTTGCCCTTAATCCCCCACCAGGGGACAGCCCAAGGGACTCCTGTATGCCTTTCCACCAATATCCTTGATTCCAAAGTTCTTGCAGGAAGCCAAAATCCTCGGAAGGACTGTAATTTTAATAGCCCTTCTTTAGCCTTGTGAGATTTGGTTCCTCTTCCTCTGACTCTTATCACCTGGAGGAATCTTGGATTCTGGACCAGTTCCAGACCTACTGACACATTCGTCAGGGGACCTCCATCCCTCCCTTCTTCATTCCTTCAGACTGACAGATTGGCTGCTCCAATTCCCTACGTAGCCAGGTCACTTTATTTTTCTTCGGAGGTACAGCACATTCTTGCATCTTCACATAAGGTTTCCACCAGGAAGTTGTATGCCAGTAAATGGAAGCGATTTGCTTTTTGGGCCTCTCTGAATAACATTGATCCTTATGTTGCCCCGATCTCTAGTATCCTGGAGTTCCTTTCTAAGCTTTTTCATGAAGGTGCGGCAGCTGCCACTATTAGAGTCCAATTAGCTGCCATCTCGAATTTTCACCTCGGGACATGTCTCATAGATTGTCGGGCCTTTGTTAAGGGCACCTTTCATCTTAGGCCACCTGTTAGGCAGCCCTTTACTCCCTGGAATCTAAACTTTATGCTATCCCATGTTATGTTATTCTTCCCCCCTTTGAACCTGCATCATCCTGTCAGTTGAAGTTTCTCTCACGGAAGACTATTTTCTTGGTGGCCATTACTTCAGCACGTAGGGTATCTGAGCTTCAGGCCCTTTCTGTCAAACCACTGCATTTTGTGTTCCATCCAGACAAGGGTATCTCTGAGGACTAATCCTTCCTTTTTTCCAAAGGTGTGTTCCGAGACCAATCTGAACCAAACTGTTGAACTTCCTACCTTTTTCAGTAATCATTCTAATCAGTTGGAATATATGTTGCATAAACTTGATGTCCACAGACAATTGAGATTCTATTTGGACAGGACAAAGGAGTTTAGAAGATCTGACCAACTTTTTGTATCTTATGCTGACGCCAAGAAAGGGTTACCCATTTCTAAAGTTACCCTTTCCAAGTGGTTAACTGACTGCATCCAATTTATCTACTCTTCAGCGAACCAAACATTAGAACATGGTGTGAAGGCTCATTCGACTAGAGCTGTCTCCACGTCTTCAGCTTATACGTCTCGTTTACTACCTTTGGATACTATATGTGCAGCTGCCACTTGGTCTAAGCCTCATACCTTTATCACTCATTACAAAGTGGACAGGGCCTCCAGAGACAGAGCTTTCTTTGGTTCCACTGTCCTCAGGAATATACTCCCGTGAGCCACCCAGGATTAGGGTGCTTGGTTTGCTACCAATGTTTAAGAATAAACGGCGAGATTGAACAACTTCACATAAGGAAGTTATGTACTTACCATAACGTTCCATGGGAGTTGTTCATCTCGCCTTTATTTTTACATTCCCACCCACCTTCCCCTTCCAGGTTCACGAAGAATGGGCAGACTTGGGGTCTGGTAGTCTTGTCTGGGAGTTCTTACTCCAACTGGAGTATTGTTGAGTTATACTTGCTCATGCTGAGTTCAGCAAACTAGATCTGGGGTAGGACGGAGAGCATCATGAGATAGGGGGCCTGGCCTCAAGCTACCCTAAGATCTTTAGCTAGTAAAGCGGCCGACTTGGAGACGATGGCTCAGCTCCGTGCCCATGTGTAAGAATAAAGGCGAGATGAACAACTGACATGGAACGTTATGGTAAGTGCATAACTTATTTTTTATTAAACTTAGTAAATATAGGTCCACTGAAGTAACTAGTAAAAACTACACATTTTAAATTAAGAAATCCCACCTTACAAGATGAGTGCATAACTTTTACAAAAAAATGGTAAAAAACAAAGAAAAAACGCTGCACTTGAGAGCAGGGTTAATCCTTAAAGATCATACTTAAAGTGGAATCCGTCCTTAATTTTAGTCAGTCCATTAGTTTACCAGTGTTCCTCCCCAATTTTTCAAACAAAGGAGAGTATCTACTGCACAGCTTACAGGTTCATAGATAGCTATGGCTTTACCTACACAGGATGAAAAATTGTTGAAAGGCTAATCATCTCATATGTTGTTAAAAACAGATTAGGCCAAATGATTTAAAAGGAGTTTTATCCAGGAGCCTGTCAGATCGCTTTTACTTTTATGTTTCTAAGAACAGGATGATTTCAGGGCTTCTTATTGAAATGTCAAGTTCTGAAATGCTTAAAAAAAAAGAAAATAATACAGGAAAATAGAGACGGTCAGAGATCTGTGTTCTCTTTTAAACTTGTTCTTTGCATGGGGCAAGCCTCCCTGCATGCCCTGACATGGTGGGATTCAGAACTTTTACACACACACACACACACACACACACACACACACACACACACACACACACAGACCAACACTGAGATCTTACACTCGCAAGACGCAGTGAGCTGGATGTGATCTCAAGGTCAAGGTCTTCTTTCAGAACCTCATCCTTTGTGGTAGTTCTTTGAGATACCACCCAAGAGGAGTAACTGTGGATTCTGTCCTGCTCTTTAGAGTGAGCAGACTGCAAGTTATATGCTTACCATAGCAATTATTCATTAATTATTTTTGGGAATATTCTGCCCACAGGTAGCCTTACCATCCATCCTTGCTTTCAGAGTTGTATTTTCCCACTGTCATGTAAGGATGTCATTGGTGTAAGATGGGTGTCTGCTTATGCAGTCTTCAGATATTTCTTGCCATTCAGCTTGCTACCATATATGACCCCAGCATTGTCAGTCAGTCAGCAGTTGTATACATTGTGGAAAACAAATTCCCCTCGGAGTATCACTCCTGTTAATTGCTTTTTAATCTATGCCCAGAATGTGTTTGTGTTGTGCAAATTTCATCTTAAGGACAATCAGGAGAAGAGCTAAATCTCTGTTGGAGTTTGAGACTAAAAAGTGGTGCATGCATTGTTCCTTACCACTGTGGCATTGGCTGAAGCTGCTGGGAGCCTTCTGAAAAACAAATCTTGCTGATAAGAGACATGAGGTAGAACAATGAGAATGAGGACATTTCAGCTGACAACTCTGCTGTCTGTAGGTCTGGCAACTCTGGATACTGTGATGTCCCGACAGCCCTCATCTTCAGAATCAGTATTTGCAATACCTCTGATGTGAGCATTCTGTAGGTTGCCACACACCAGCTGTACTGATGTCCTGATGGACTGAAGGCACAGTCATGCATGTGTTTTGATAGAGTGGGCCACAATGTTGTAGGCTGTTGAATTTTTAACCAAGGATGAAGGCAGAATCCCATGTGTGTTCATGAGGAGATTCTCTGGGACGTGATAGAGGTCTTGGTCGTCCTGCCACTATGAATTTTCTAAGGCAGTCTTTTTGAAGCCATGACACAGAACCAAAGGCCAGGCTAGCACCCACCAGCTTGTCATGGTCTAGGTCGGGAGGTATCTCAGTCCATCTGCTTGCCAGATGTCCAATCAGCAAGCTGTGGAAATAACTGAGGTGTCTGCATCCCTTCGAAGAAATGAAGGCAGAACTTAACTTTGGAGAATTCTGGTACCTCTGATTCTGAGGAACATGTACTGACATATGCAGGTCAGTTTTCTTCTGACAATACTTTGAATCAGACCTCGATGACACTGTGATGCCCCTGCACTGGCCCACTAATCAAGGAGCCTAACTCCTCACCACTGGCATCAGTGAGAGACGTACACAGTGGGAGGATTACAGGTGCACACACAGTAAAGTGCAGTTTCCCTTAAGAGCACAAAGAAATCGCACTCAGTCTGAGGCTGGTTTCTCCCTCTTTCTCCAGATCCCCATTAGGACTCCCCACTGGCACAGCTATATGGTTAAGATCTCAGCCGAGTGGCCAGGCTAAGACCCTCCAGAACCCTGTCTGTCCAACCAGTGCTTCATGTCCCTGCCCAAGTAGCTGACACACACACACACACACACACACACTTCGAGATTTGATTGATATACAAGCACACACACTTTGAGATTTGATTGATATGCAAACACACACATCTGGGAAAGGCTGGCACAGGTTTACTAGCTATGCCCCCTTCTGCCCCGACTATAAGGCATCATATTCAAATCTAGGTGCTTAGGATTCCCCCCCTCTTGGCTGACCTGGTGTGACTTAGTTTGAACTCTACATTTTACCTACAAAACGGAGTCTACAGGACTGCGATTGGTCACCATAACAAAATCAGTTTCTCTCAGCATTTAAGCAGATGGAACTCTGCATTTTACCTACAGAACGGAGTCTACAGGACTGCAATTGGTCACCATAACAAAATCAGTTTCTCTCAGCATTTAAGCAGATTGAACTCTACATTTTACCTACAAAATGGAGTCTACAGGACTGCAACTGGTCACCATAACAAAATCAGTTTCTCTCAGCATTCAAGCAGAGTAGGTTGCACATAAAAAGCATTTGTTAAGCTTTCACTTACAGTGCTGTGTAATTAAGCAGGTCACAGTTTTGGTCAGCCATAGGGCTCTTTTTTTTCTACTTGAGTGTTTGCCTCCTTCCCCTCTAACTTAAGTAAACTGACTCGTACATTAAGAGCTATAATACTTACCATATAGCTTTAGGACACCTTAGGAAACCTTGTAAACTGCAGTAGCCCCCTCCCTGTCCCCAATTCCATCCCACCTCCAGTACCTCTAAATTTAAAGTGCTATAGCCACTCCCCCACTTTCTAGATCCTATCTGCTTTCATCTGGGATAATTCCTCCCAACCCCATTCTTCTACCTACATTTTAATAGCACCTATTAGCTTTCATCTGGCATTCTCCCATCCCACTTCTAGTACCTTTACCTCAACACTCTATCTTCTGGTGTTGCATCACCAGGTAAAACAGTTACTTGACTCACTAGGTGAATCACAAATAATGATAAACTCCTCTTTACTACCCCTCTTTTTCTCACCATACCTTCTTACCTTGTATGAAAACCAGTTTCTCTTGGGATTTCAGGTCCTGAAAGGCCATACTACAGTACCAGGTCCTATCCAACATCTTGTTAAGTCTATCAACATCTCAACCCCAGGCACATTAGCTCTAGATCCAAACACTACCACAAACTAATAAACAAATTCCTGAAGTTCATCACCAAGTATAGACTTAACCTAATACTTGGTGGTGATATTCACCCCAACCCTGGCCCACCCACTTTAGATACACATAACCCCTCTACTTGCAATCTAAGCTACAAACCTACAATTAATAGGCCAACTAACTCTCTCCTAGCCTGTCATCTCAATATTAGAAGCATTAATAACAAGGTATATGAATTGCATGCACTTCCAGATGTCCACTCCCCTGAGATTCTCTGTTTATCTGAAACCTGGCTAAAACCTAACAGTACAGACAGTGAAGTGTTACCACCTGGGTACAACATACACAGACTGGATTGTGCTTCCAGGAAGGAGGGTGGGGTAGCTGTACTCTATAAATCTGAGTTGAATGTCACCATAGATGTAATACATCCACCTCAGATTAATAACTCATTGATTCTTGCCACCAAATTGCAACTCAATAAAAATGAATGCATTAATATCATCTGTATGTACACCCCCCCCAGGTAACAATATAGCTACACTTGAAGATATCCTGCACTGCCTGTCATGTCACTACCCCCAAGAAACCCTACTACTTGGAGACTTGAACATAGACTGGGGCACCTGTTCCTCAGAATCCCCAACCACCCATATTAACCTGCATGCATTTACACAAGTCATATCCACTCCTACCAGGATAGGTAAACCCAACCAAAAAGAAAGCATACTTGACTGGGTACTCATAAATAGTCACCCCCAACTGTACACCTCTGGTACCCTCCCTGATGGCCTAAGCGATCACCTTCTCACATATGTAATTAAGCACAAAACCATTAATTCCCAACAACCCTTACTCGAAAAGGTTAGAAACAATAAAAACTTTGACCCTGCCAAATTCCAACAAGAACTAAACTTGTGTAATTGGTCTATTCTAAAACACCTTCCCTTAGAGGAAGCAGTAGCATACTTTAACAACAAATTACTTGAGATCCTTGATTTGCATGCACCTGTTCGTTCAAAGCGAACAAAGGCAAAAACTGTGCCATGGCTTTCTAAAGAGTCTAAACTCAAAATTACCCTTATAAACCAAGCATGGGCTTTATGGCGTTCTTCTAAAGACCCCCAAGATCACATTAAATACAGGCAATCCAGGAACGAAACTAAAAAATTCATTTTACAAGACAAAAAACAATACTACTATAATTTACAGACATTAAATCAAAATAGCCCTCAGAAGTTTTGGGCAGGTTTAAATCTACTACATCCTGGACAAACTTCAACCCTAATCCCTGCTGCTACTATTGATAAAGCACCTGAAGATGTTTCTGACAGTTTTAACCAATTCTTTACTGAGACAATTCAAGCCCTAGCTAGCCAACTACCTTGTAGCTCCCCTGGTCCTGAAGGTACCACCCCTAGAAACCTACTCGCATTCAGCTTCAAACCAGTCATCACTTCACTTATCCGTACCTTGATCAAAAAATTAAAACCCACTACACGTTCTGCTGATCAACTCCCTGCCGAGTACCTACAAAAATCAGCTGATGCTATTGCTTACCCTGTCTCAATACTAATCAATCGAACCATAGTAGAAGCTAAAATTCCCACCATCTCGAAAATATCCTATGTAATCCCACTTCACAAAGGATGCAGCTCTACTGAATTCTCCAATTATAGGCCAATAGCTATACTCTCTCCACTTGGAAAGATTATGGGAAAATGTATTCATAGACAACTCATGCACCACCTAATCCAGAATCACCTTATGGCAGACACTCAGCATGGCTTCCATCCTCATCACAGCACTACTTCAGCCCTCCTAGCCTTTGCCAACACCATAAACCATAATCGCAACAATAATTATGTATCCTCAGCCCTCTTCTTGGATCTTTCCATGGCATTCGATATGGTTGATCACCAACTTTTAATCCACACCCTGCAAACATTCTGTCTAGATACTAGAGGTCTTCAATGGTTTCAGTCCTACCTGAATGGTCGACAGCAGGCTGTCCTCTGGCAGAACAAACTCTCTAATCTTCTACCTATACTAGGGCCCTTGCTGTTCTCCATCTTCATTAACGACCTTTATACTGTTATCCCAAAAAGTCAGATGTATCCAATATGCTGATGACTCTACTCTGATTTGGTCAGCCACATCTCCAATAGAGTTATGGTCAGCTACCCAGACCACCTTTAATACAATAGAAAACTGACTTTCTGAACGTCGTCTGATCCTAAATCCCCAAAAAACTAAAATGCTGTTATTTTCACCAACACGTAGGTCTACCGCTTTCACCTTTACCATAAATTCAAATGATGGCACAATAATCTCCCCTGACCCCTCTACAAAACTATTAGGTGTCATCATAGGTAATCTAAAATTCGACCTAGATGTTAACCAAACTATCAAAACCATCAATAAAAAACTAGGGTCACTTTACAGAATAAAAGCCTTCCTAACCCCTCCTGCTAAAATTGCCATAGCTCGCTCTCACCTTCTTTCAACCTTTCTGTATGCATCCCCGCTACTCTCGAATTTAAACAAGACTGTCCTTAACAAATTCTCAATTTGCTACAATCACATTGCCAAGTTTGCCACTGGGCTGCCTTTTAGGACACATCATTGCATCAATCTAAGCTTGGGTGGCTTGAACTACCCAGCCTAATCCAGTGTAACCAACTGATTATGGCCTATAAAATCCTCTATAATCTGGACAGTACTCCTGCACTGAAAAATATTATCACCCCCTATAGCAATCCTAGACTGCTTCGATCCTCTAACAAACTACTAATTCAGACTAGCAAAATTAATAACACAGCCAGTGACTCTCTCTTGGCAAACTCTGTAAGTAGACCCTGGAACTGTCTTCCAGCTGACATTACCTTACTTTCTACCTTAGGTCAATTTAAAACTAGACAACATTTGACACTTAACTGGCTATGTCAATGTATCAAGCCTGGCTAACTCTCTCTAGAATGTGTAAAAATCCTTTAACCAGCTTACTGTGTAATTTAATGTAATCCTGACTTATGCTCGGGATTAACTCTAACCTGTGGAACTTGTTCAACTTGCTTACTTATGTAATCACTGTAAATAGTCTGTTTGTAATATGTAATGCTGTATCTGCTTACCTTTGGAGCTTTTCTCCCCGGGCCTCCACTGAAAATGGACATGCATCCAGTTGGACTATCCAGGTCAACAAATGTAAAATAAAAAATAAAATAAAAATAAGGTAGTACCAGCTGCCACCAGCCAACCTTACTTATCGGCTACTGTAAGGCCCTTACAAAGGGTGTCCAATCCTACTGTGTAATGTTACTATTAATCCAAATGGTAGTCTGACCAAGCAAGGCTATTTGAGTGGCCTGTACAGTGTCACCAGGTACATTTGCAAGTACGTTAAGAGCTTAAATATGCCTCACAAATATCAGCCACAAAGAGAAGTTTAAATATGTTTAATAATAAATAATAAAAGAACAAGACAGTACTCCGAAAACAAACACAGTTACTTCAGAGTTCAGAATCACTTGAAATATTTTAAAATAACATTGCAGGACAGTCTCAAATAAATAGAGAAAACATTTAAACTAATCTTTACTGTATTCGTATCTATATCTAAAAGAGATACTATGCCCTAAGTCTTACTTAACACTCAACACGCAGGCAGAAGTGCAGAGTGGATGTTTCTAGGTCCAAGACAAGATACAGAATGCCTAGTCTCTCTCTCAGAGAATTCTTAAATTAGTATCACACATTTTACTGCTGGGTTAACCTGGATGACATCACTTTTTTGTCACCTGACTTCAGTTCCCAGACTAAACCAGAAACGAATAAAATTTTAACATCTCAGTGTGAGAAATGCATACTTCTCAGACCTTTGCTCAGAACCGCGTAGCTGCTAGGAAGTCATAAAGCAATCAAACACTTAACATTTTAAACCTAGTAATTACTTTTCTTTTCAGACAATAGAAAAAACTCCTAGCTGTAGATATCTTGTCTCGTTGCTGCATTGACTAACTTTTATAGCACATCGTAAAGCAGTTATTTCAACTTATTTTCTTGAAGTTTTATAAGTTAGTCTTCTATGTTCCAGCAGGGTATGCTGTGGTTAAATTCTTGTAGCTTGGTACATAACATACAGTTCTGTATAAATAATATAAATATTCACAAATGATATAGAATTATCTACAAAATTCCAGATAGCTGGGTTGGCAGTGTCAGACACTTTATTCACTACATTTCCACCAGAAGATTTTTGCTTTGGGTATATCCTTCGTAAGATCAAAGAAGAGTTCCAGTAGGAGTCTGATTACTCAGAGACTCAGTTATAGAACTTTCATGGGCCTGTCTCAACCAAGGACAATTGCTGTTTATTTAGTAATAGATGCCATGGCGGATGTAGATATTAATGCATCTGTGGAGCTATATTCCCTATCCCACACCAAGGAAGCCTGTTTTTTGCAGGGTCAGGAGATTTCTGTAAGTTTCTGTATGAAAATCCCCTAGCTGATTCAGGTGTGATGTCCCTGGATTCCATCAGTTTTTACTCTGGGAACTTAGTTCCCAGTGACCAGGAGAATAGAATACTTAACAGATTTTGGAGAAGTGTATGCACTTCTGTCACTCAGCAAGCTTTTCAGTAATCTTTGGAGAAGATATGGGTTAAGGTGGAGGGATGTCAAGAATCTGAATCAGGAGATTGAGTTTTGTGACGTATAATACATAAGTGACCAGGAATTCCAGGAAATGTGGATAGGATGCTGTTCTTCATCTCCAACAGCATCCCTGACTAGTTTTGTTCCTATGCCTTCAGATCAGAATGGGTACCAGAGCCAAAGTGTCAGTGTCAGATCTGTGGGGCTGGTATCCACTCCAATGTTATCTGATTTATCCCTGGCCCTCGGAGTCTCAGCTCTGGACAGTTCTGGTCCAGTTCTATCCTCGAGTAGTGGATTCGGTAGGACTCGTGATCTACCAGTACTGGAAGTCTCGGTTCTGGGACATGTGGCCTCAGCTTCTCCTGGCCCGTTTGCCTTCAAGGTCCTGAAAACATTTTCTCTTGGTAGAGAACCAGTCTCTCATCCCGTGGATCCACTTCTATTCCCTCTTCAGTTCCGAGCTGTGAGTCGATCAGGCCTATTCCACAGGGAGAGCCAGTTCCAGCTAGCTCCAGTCAGTTACTGAAGAGGAACTCTCTTTAGATACCTCCCCTGAACATCTCCCAGAGGAAATCCATCAGAAGAGATCATGCAAGAGGAGGCACATAGATTCCCTACTGGAATCTCTCAGAGGATACTGATTTTGATGAAGGAAGGAGAAGGGTCCCCCAGATCACCACCAGATGGTACCTCCTTTGGAGACATATTAGAGATCCTCTGACAGAAAGCTGGCTGGTCTTCCGAAAATCTTTCTCCAGAAGAATCTATTTTTGGAAGTTTTTGGTTCTGGCCTGTTTATGTCTTAGGTTACCCCACTGGTGGATAAACTCATTGATTTACTTTCCTGCCAGGCATGGAAGGAGCCCAGATTCCATCAAACCCATTCCAAAATGACCTGACAAATTCTTAGCTCTTTCTAAGGATAAACCCCACTGGAGCAAAGCAGTACCAGTAGATGCTATAGGGGTTGGCACCAGCCACTAAAAAAGAGCTAGCTGAACAGAGTTCTTCAGTCCATCCTCCAGACAGACTCTGTTGACAGTTTTGGAAAGCAAGACTTTGCCTCGGCGACCTTCACATTGAAGTATCTTAATTACCTAGTATATTTCACTAGACTACAGAGAGATTTTTTTTTTTACTTAAATTCACTCTTCGACATTAAGTGCCAAATTTTAAAACTCCACTACTTCACCAAAATAACAATCCCTTATTGGCACATAGAAGCAAGTTTTATTACAGACAGAACCTGGAAGGCATAATGTCGAGGCGCTAATTTGTATTTTTTTTGTCTGCCTGTAATAAAACTTCCTTCTGCATACCAATAAGTAATTGTTACTACAGAGAGATTTGACTAAGAAACTATTAAACTCTCTCGAAGTCCATGTCTGCAGAGGATATCAAGAGATCATCCTGTCAATTGGCCACTTTTTTGTCAATTTCCAACACTTCCATGAGGATGATCTCTCACAGAGCTGAAGGCAACTTCACAGGCTGCCAGGTCAGGCATTGCCATAAGGAGACATGCCCGGATGCATCTATGCAACTTTACAGAGCCTTTTAAGATGTCTTTCATCAACTCGCCCTTTGGTGGGACATCCTTATTTGGCCCATCAGTTGAGACATTTACCCGCAGCAAACAAAAAGGGAAGACTCTGTCTGCCATGGGAATCAAGTTTTCTACCCCTCACCATCCCTTTTCTAAGAATCAAAGAGGTAAAAAAATGTGGTTCTGCAAATCTCGGGGACTTTGAAGCAGTTCCAGTGGTAGACGTTGCCCCAGAGGCAGAGGAGGCCTGCAAAATAAGGGTTTCCACAATTGTTTTCCAGACAGATCTTTCCAGTGCTCCTAAAGTGCTGCCCGACTATCCGCCTCTGGAGGCAGTCTGAGGACAATTGTCCTTGCACCCAGATGCCTGGGCAAATATAACAGAAGATTCTTGGGAGCTAAAAATAATACCCAGAGGTTATTCCATTCCATCTGCAATAGAAACTTCCCAATGTTCCAGCCAGTCAGAGGAAGGCAGCATTACAAGAAATTCAAAAACTGCTAGACAAAAGAGCCATCCAAGAGGTCCCACCAGATCAAGTAGGATTTGAAACTTACGCCTTTTTTTTAGTGCCAGAAAAGACATGGGACCTCAGACCAATTCTGGATCTCAACATATTAAATTAGGAAGTGAAAAAGTCAAAGGTCCGAATGGTCACAGTCCATCCTTCTATTTTTTAACAAGGACGATTTGATGTGCTCTTTAGATCTTCAGGTTGCGTAGTATCACATCAAAATAGACAGGTGCTCCAGAAGACATTTGCACTTTCGCCTGGGAGCTAGTCATTACCAATTCAGAGCCCAGTCCTTTGGACTCACCACAGCTCCCAGGGTGTTTAACAAATGTATGGTAGTGGTAACAGCTTGCCTGAGACTTAAAAGGACTCAGTGTTTCCGTATCTAGAGGACTTGGCTCTTCACTGCCCCTTCTATGCATCTCCTTCCATGATCCAAGGACTATTTGCTCTAGATTTGTCAAATCACTGGGAATAACAATCAGTTATGCAGAATTAAAAGTTGACACCAGTTCAGAGCCTGGAGTTTATCGGTACATGTCTGAACACAACTCAAATTCCATCATTACCAGTTCATCTCCTACACACACTCTGATGGCAAGTTCATTAGATCCTTTCCCATCCATCTCCTCCAGCCAGATTAATTCTTTAAGTGCTGGGATCTATGGCAACAGCAATAGTATTACTTCCCTTAGCACTTTACTGTATGCATGTTCTTCAGTAGACTCTAGTTGTTCAGTGGTCTGTTCTTCGACAACCCTCATCTTTTCCAGTCAAACTTACTCTGATTTGCAAACATCACATTCAGTGGTGGATCCAATCAGACGACATTTATCTAGGCTGATCCTTTGTTTTACCTCTCTCAGTGGCCACAGAGACTGTTGATGACTTCCACTTTGGGGGGGGGGGGGGGGTGGACATTTCTTGGGAAGTACGGTTCAAGGCATGTGGTCCTCCCCAAGAGATCAATTTGCATAGCAGTGTACTGGAAATGAGAGTGGTCCTGTTAGTGTTGCAGGCATTCCAAGATGCTGTTCCTCTGGGTGCTGTTGTGATTCAGACCGACAGCATGTCTCTTTGGTACATCAATAAATAAGGGGGGAACCCATTCTTACCTTCTTTGCAGGGAGACAATGAGAGTGCGGCAGTGGGCGATCTCCTCAGATCATTTTGTAGTTGCAACACACATTTCGGAGAAAAACAGCTTGCTAGCGGACAAATTAAGCATGCCCATTCTGATGCCTCATGATTGGTCTCTCAAACAATCTGTGGCAGAAGAGATTTTCCATTGTTAGGGCCAACCTTGCTGCAACCTCTTTGCTTCCCCCCACAACAAGTGCAGCAAACATTTTGCCCTGACCCCCCCCCCCCCAAGGGGAGTCCCTAAGAAATGCTGTAGTCCACGTTTGGCCATCCAGTCTCCTTTATGTGTATTCTCCACTTTCCTTGATTCCCAAATTTCTACAGAAAGTAATTTGGTTGAAGATCCTCCATCAGCCTCATTGCCCCTACTGACCTTGGCAGGTGTGGTTCCCCTTCCTTTTGTATCATCTTCGTTATTCTCCATGGATACTGAAACCAATTCCAGATCTCCTCTCACATCCGTCAAGGATGAGCCATCCCATTATCCAGGCCCTCAAATTGACCGCATGGTTTCTCCGCAGCCAAGGCTCTTTCCCAGTATGTACCATTATATTATCCTCACAAAGAGATTCCACCAAGAAAGTTTACAAGAGCAAGTAGAAAAGATTCTCCCTTTGGGCTTTGAAGAAATGATGACCCTTTTTCTGTTCCATTTCCTGCTGTCCCTGAATTTTTGGCTGTCCTTTTTAAAGAAGGAGCTAGCCGTTCTATGATTAAAACTGCAATTGGCAGCTATTTCCAGTTTTCATACAGGAGAGAGAAATTATTCTTTGGCTTTTTCCAAGTTGTGTAAAGCATTTCTAAAAGGCAATGTGACTTTGTCCATTCTCATACTATGCTCAGCTAATGGTTTCATATCTGATTCTCGGATCTGACTCAACTGTTGCTAAAGCTTGTGGCAAACAAAAGCTCTCAAACTTCTCCCTTACCCATAACACACCAGCCCTAAATTACCTCAGATCTCGTTTGCCGCTTGGCACGAAAGGTGTGGTTGACCTTGCTCTCAAGTTTTAGATAAGTTATTATTATAACTGTATTAAGTATTTCTAATTCCTTATATTTTTCTCTTACTCTTTTAATAAAGGAGTAAATCTTCTGTTACCATAGTTGGTATTTTCCCCTTATTTTATCTGTCCTGCAGTATTTTGTACTTACATTTTTACTATCTTTGGTAGATTTTTTCCTTTCTGTACGTCTTTTTATTACCATTGTTGGTAGTTCCTTTCTTTCCTTCTGTGTATAACAAAAAAAATGTTTTTATGTAACAAGGTATCATTATAATTGGTAGTATAATGTCAGAAAAAGGCTCCGCTGTTTATAAAAAATGTGTTGTGTGTGCACAAGCTTCCAATGCCTGTACTTTGTGCATTTACTGCCTTGGGCCTTTACATACATTTGTAGGAGGATTGTGTAATATGTCATGGCTTTAATCCAAGAGTAAGAAAAACCGGTATTGAAAGGTTTGCTCCCTTCTGTTTTTGGAGAGGCAATATCTGGAGCTCAGTCCCCCAAAACTAGAGATTTGAAGCCTTCTTCACTGAGACCATCCACATCATCCACCCAGGTCTTGGAGCAGTCCAGGAAAAGATCCAACCTGGATCCAACCTCCCCTCGGATCCAAAGAAAAAAAAAATTGATGGACCTGAATTCCTTGGATCTATCAAAAAAGTTACTGGATCCAACTACCTCCAGCTCTTTCTGTACACAGAACAAGATATTCACTGTACATCCGTCTGGTGCCTTCAGGAGTGCCTTTACCATTTTTGGACCATCACTGATCCAGGTCCCCTGCCCAAGTTTCAACTTGTTCTTCCAAAATTTTGATGGGCAAAGACATGGAGAGAGTGGTGCGGAAGATTCATTCGGCACAGAGTCAGACTGGTATTTCCTGCCTACTATCCCCCATTCTTTCTATTTGCAAACTTCTGGAAGAATGAGTTTTTAAAGTGACATCACTTTCCTTTATATTGAGTTCCAGATTCAGTTTATTTCTGTATTCAGTACATGCAGTTTTATGTCTTCTTATTTGTGCATGATAAATATTTCCTTTATGGTAAAAATCATCAAATAAGATCTGAGGTAACTTAGGGTTGGTGGATTGTGGGTAAGGGAGAAGCTCAAACGTTTTTGTTTACCTTGAGCTTTAGCAGCAACCAAGTTGGATCCATGGGTGGGATCTGATCCTGTCAGTTGAAGAATGAAAATGGGCAACACAGATAGAACTTTATGGTATGTTCATAACTTCTTTCTCCTTAGACCACCAGTAAAGGATCCTTTATCTCCTTGGCATTGGAGTGTCATGCTTCAAGGTCTAACTCAAAAACCCTTTGAACCTTCAGCAAAAAATGCCTTTCATGGAAAACAGTCTTCTTAATAGTTATTGGTTACTTTATGCACAAACCTTCCTGTTTACCTAAAAAAAGCTTCTGAATCAGACATTAACCAATGCATTCATTTACCGATCTTTCCAAATTTTTTAAATAAAGGAGAATACATGCTACACTTCCTAAATGTGCACAGACAGATATTCTTCGTGTTTCACTGTTACAGTCATTACATTTGGGTTATCTGCTTGCAGTAGCCCTCAGTCGGCCTGATTAACAAAGTACTGGGTCCTACGTCGGTTGCTGTCTCTTCTTCCGTGATGTCAGGGGTATAAAACATGTAGCCGACTTCATTAGATCAGTCTTTCTTGCCTTCCGGTGCCCGAAGTAGAAGCAGTTCACAAGTGCCGGTCGGCCGACTCCTGAAATTTTCGTTTTCGAGTTTCAGAACCGAAGGCTTGAACTAAAAGCTACGTACCCTGTTGGGAAACTTTTTCTTGCTCTAAACAGATGTCAGTAAAAGTAAATAATTGCATTTCTTGTGGCAAGCAAATACCTCATAAAGATTTTCATTTGTACTGTATTCCTTGCCTAGGCCCTGACCACGATGTACCTATCTGTCGGTTTTATGCCTTATTTAAACCATAAACTATCCGTCGTCAGTATATTTGCGCTTCTAAATATTTTGGTGCTCGGTTCAATTATCCTGAAAAACACAAAGATAAAGGCAGAGACAGTTCGCCCAGTACTCAGTGAGGCACTTTTGCAGCCCCTGATACCCGCTACTTCAGATTCGCAGGCCTCTACTGAGATCCATTTGGAGTCCGGTATGCCGCGAGATGTTCAACTGTGGAACCTGCAGATGTCTGTACCTTGGATGGGTCTGGAGCCGCTGTGCAGGCACTGGCTTCTCAGGGTGTATTCAGGCCTACTGACTTGCATATTAAGCTCATGCCATCTTCTTCAAGACCTAAAACTCAAACCATGCCTAGAAAACTGACGCCACATGGTCAGGCCTCTATGCCTAAAAAACAAATGATAAGAATGGCTGAAGACCTTATTACTTTAATCAGGGGAAGCCAACCTTCCCCCTTTAAGAGACCCAGGACTGAGTTTGCTTATGATACTTCTAACCAGGATTCTGAAATTTCTGTTTCCGCTGATGACCAGGATTTACCCTTACTTACCTATGAGGATTCTGATGCTGAGGACTCTACTCCCTCCGCTTCCCCCTCAGAGGATTTCACTTTTGGTGAAACCTTGCATACTCTCAGGGAGCATTTTCGTTGGGAAAGTAGGTATTTCTCTGATTTTTAAAAGAGACTTAGGGATTTCTTACTCCTGCCCCAGCACAGGCCTTTAGCTATGCCTCCTGTACTGGACATTGTTGATGATGCCTTTTCAGAATCTAGCATGGCCCCTGACTCTTTACCTCCTGCTTCAAGAAAACCTGATAGATATTACAGGGTTCCTGACTCTCACAAGTTCCTTTTCAAAAATCCTACTGTGGATCATGAAACCATTTCACAGGGACCCAAGGGCATTAAAAGCTACCACTGCCAAAAATCCTACCCCCTTTGATAGTCTCAAGGGCGCTGGATAGATTGTGTAAGAAGGTATACACTTCTGCAACTTTGGCCATTAGGGCCTTGAATTGCCAGTTTCATATGTTAACGTATAAGCAGCATATTATTAGATTACTTAAACAGAAAATGATTTTGATTCCTGATTGTGCTGAAAATAAGGATTTACAGGATTTAATGCATTCTGCTGAACAAGTTGGTAAGCATGCATTGCAGGGTAGTTTTGATTCACTAGAGGCATCTTGCAGGGCTACGGTAACTGAGTCTGTATTTAGAAGGCATGCTTGGCTTAAGGAGCAATCCTTGCCAAATCATGTTAAAGTGAAATTACTGGATGCTCCCTTAAATCAGGACCGCCTGTTTGGCAACAAGGCAGAAGAAGTTTGTAAAAAGGTGGAGGAAAAAAGCTAAATCTATGCAAACTGTTAAAGGTTTTTTACAAGTACAACCTCCAAGATTTAGTAGGCATTGGCCTTCTAAGAATTAGTCCTTTCCTACCTCTTCCAGACCTTCTCAGTCCAAACCCAGATCCAGCAGAGCACCCAGGCTTCAGTCCCAGGAGACGCACAGGACTAAGCAGTGGGGGGCCTCCTCTTCCAAATTTGGGAGTAATAAAACTCCCCCCTATGGTAAACTGTCTCAATGACTTCTTTTTAAAACTTCCAAACACTTCTCAACTGACTGCCCGTTTGGGGGGAAGATTGCACTTCATGCAAAGAACTGGGGACTCATTACCCAGGCCAAATGGGTTTTAAATATAATGTATAAAAATCCAAAGCTGAAAAGAATAGCGAACCAGTCCAACAGTAGCTCACTGATAAATTTATTCAAAATAAGAAAACGAAAATGTATAATCAAGTGCTTTCGCCTGGATAATACCAGGCTTTTTCAAGATGAACTTGCACTCAACAAATCACAGGTTTATATAATCCAAATAGTGAAATCACATGATCAATGAGTTAATAAATTAGTTAAGTAAATGTTTCAATAAATATACAAAAAGGTTGTTAAACTGATGCAACCAACCTAAATAAAATATGTTTGTAAATGAATTATAAACAACATCACAATAAAAACTTTGAGACAACAAAATGTTAAAATATTAAGACACCTCGTTGAACAACCATAGAAGTCCTTCATCAAAATAAATAAATGAATAAATGACCACTGTAAAAGCTATCTAGACCTAGCACATTTAATCCGCCTTTGAATTCATTTTTAAAGGTGTTTGAAGAGCTAGTTGAAGCTGATTTAAGAAATTATTGTACTAACAGAACACACATTTCATACACTAACTTGAATCAGGATTTGAGTAGATTAATAGACAAGTTCAGAGAGGAAGACATTAGGGTAATGAAGCCAGATAAAGGTGGTGGTACTGTTCTAATGTACAATATGGTTTACGACACATTTATTCATAGTATGTTACAGGACACTGAACGATATGAACTAATTTCCAGGAATGAGTTAAATTTGGCATACTCCAAAATTAGTTTCTTGCTTACGGATCACTTGTTGCAGGGAGCTATAAATGAGAAATTGTTTAATTACCTTTATGTTAAAAACCTAAGAATACCGGTAATATTTGGGATACCTAAGATTCACAAAGGTTTAGCCCCATTGAATTTTAGACCCATTGTTGCAGGGGCTGGTGGCATAACTGAACCACTGGGCAAATTTATTGATTATACAATTAACAAATTTGCATTTTCCCTGGATCATGTGTGCAAGGACTCGTGGGACTTTTTGAAATATATCCAGGAAGAATTCTATAAATCTGACCTGTTAATGGTAACGATTGACATAGTGGAGTTATTTCCCAGTATCCCCCACGATGTGGGTTTGGAATGGTTTAATGATACACTAGCAGCTGGCTCTAACTTAGACAGTAACATCATTGTTCTGTTGGTGGAATTTATGGAAATTGTTTTAGAAAACAACTTCATCTATTTCAGTGGTGAAATTTTCAAGCAGAAAAAAGGTGTAGCAATGGGGACTGCTTGTGCCTCCAGCTACGCCAACATTGTTTTGTATTACTGGGAGAACAAATTAATTTTTTCCTCACATTGTGCCAAGCATATTAGTCATTATAAACGATACCTTGATGACATATGTTTATTCTGGGATGGTACCCTTGACCAGTTTTTTGGCTTCATGGATCATATTAATTCCACCACCTCTTTTTTAAAATTCACCCACAATGTTAGTCAAGATTCCCTACATTATTTAGATATCACTCTTTTGAAAGATACTCAGAACAGTACTTTTCAGTCTAAAGTCTATAGGAAAATGTCCTTTTCTAATTCCTATTTACACTTTGATAGTGGGCATCCCTTTCACCAGAAAAAAGGCATAGTTAAGGGGCAGTTTATACTTGCCTCAAGAATGTGTAGGACAAAAGAATATTTTCTGGAAGAGGTCAATTTACTAAAGCAGCTTTTTGGAGAAAGAGGATACCCAGCACACTTGGTTAACGACTTAGCTCAGGAGGTTATTGTTGGCAGGGATGATGTATATTTTCCATTGTTCGGTAAAGGGACAACACAGGATATAGGTTCAAAATTTTTGGAGAAGTTTGACTCTCATAACAGTTTTGTTTACAGCTTTTCAGAGGACTCTTATGTAGAACAGTCAATTTCAAGATTTTGGCCCATTTTGAAACAACATGAAGAGTTTGGGCAAATTATCAATGAACACCCCTCTTTTGTTAGAAGGAGGGACAGGAATCTCAAAGATCTATTTGAAGGAAGGCCTAGAGTTGGTGTCAAGCAAACTTGCTCTAAATTTGGGACTTATAGTTTGGTGCATGCAAGCAGTGTCCTTATGTTATCAATGAAGGTGTATTATTTATTCCATCAAGAAGGTTTAAATTTAGGGCTGAACACCACTACAATTGTGGGGTGAAGGGTGTTGTGTACTTAGGTTTTTGCACACAATGCTGTAGTTTTTATGTGGGCAAAACCGAGAGAACCCTTAGAAGAAGGATTTACGAGCACTTGTACAAAATTTCTAAAAAGAAGGACACCAATGCCTTTTACAAACATCTTGGCACATGCCCCAACATGCAGTTGAGATTCATGGTCCTAGAGCAAGTCCTGCAGGATAGCAGAGGGGGTAACTAGGAGGCTCGGCTTGAGTACAAGGAATTGTTGTGGCAACTCAAACTGAATGCCACTAAGCCCCCAGGCCTAAATGACTGTGTTAGTATTGCGAGTGTTCTAAAATTAAGAAGGGCTAAATTATAGTTAAATGTTAGAGTCTTTCTTACACACATACAGTGGTATTATCATAATTTTTTAACCAAGAATTTTTATTCTAATTATTTTTACACAAAGAGTATTGAATACACATATATTGTGCTTTTACAGTGGTCATTTATTTATTTTGTTGACGAATCCATCCTGTTGATTATCACAAAGCATTTTTATTTTCAGATTTTTATCATACCCTTTGTTGCTTTTATATTGTGTAAATAATTTAACACACACATTTGTCACTTTTATATTAGTGTAAATACCTTCTTTCATCTCCATTTTTTATTCACTGTTTCTTGTATTTTTTATTGAACTACTTTCATTTACTATGTATCAACTATAATTTGTATCTTTTGCATTGTACTTCAAATTTCTAATTACATTTTTACTACTGGAGCTTTTCTCCCCGGGCCTCTACTGAAAATGGAAATATATACAGTTAGACTAGCCCGGTTAACAAATGTAAAATAAATAAATAAATTCTATGGTTGTTCAATGAGGTGTCTTAATATTTTAACATTTTGTTGTCTCATAAAGTTTTTATTGTGATGTTGTTTATAATTCATTTACAAACATATTTTATTTAGGTTGGTTGCATCAGTTTAACAACCTTTTTGTATATTTATTCAAGCATTTACTTAATTAACTAATTTATTAACTCATTGATCATGTGATTTCACGATTTAGATTATATAAACCTGTGATTTGTTGAGTGCAAGTTCATCATGAAAAAGCTTGGTATTATCTAGGCGAAAGCGCTTGATTATAATTTTTGTTTTCTTATTTTGAATAAATTTATCAGTGAGCTACTGTTGGACTGGTTCGCTATTCTTTTCAGCTTTGGATTTTTATACTTATTGGTTTAGAACTTTGTTCCTGTTTTTTTTAAATAGTGTCCCAAGGATACAGATTTCACTTCCACACGTTACCAACTCCAAGCGGTTGGCCGGATCTACCTCCAAAGCAGTGGGCAAAGGCCCAAAAGCAAGTACTTTCCCTCTGTTAAGCATAGGGGCTATTCATTTGGTACCCGAAGAGTAAAAGGGACAAGGTTTCTACTCGAGATTTTTCCTGGTACCCAGAAAAGACAATTCATGGCGTCCTATCCTGGACTTGCCTACTCTAAAAACCTTTTTGGTGATTACAAAATTCAAGATGCTGACTCTTCACCAGTTGCTTCCTATGCTAAGCAAAGATGTCTGGTTGGCAACACTAAATTTAAAGGAAGCTTACCTGCACATCCCAATCAGGGAATCTTGCAGAAGATAGCTACGCTTCAAAGCAGGCTACACACACTATCAGATGTTCTTTGTGTTTCACTGTTGCAGTCATTACATTTGGGTAATCCTGCTGGCAGGTTGCCCTCAGTCGGCCTGAATTCCAGAGTCCTGGGTCCTGCGTCGGCTGCTGTCACCCCTTCCCTGACGTCAGGTCGTCAGCGGTATAAAAGATGCAGCCGGCGCCATTTTCTTTAGTCTTTCTTGCCGCGCGGTGCCCGAGGCAGAAGCAGTTCGCAAGTCCCGGTCGGCCGACTCCTGAGATTTTCGTGTTCCAAGTTTCAGATCCAAAGTCTTCAATAAAGCTAAGTACCCCATTTTGGAAACTTTTTTTCTTGCTCCAGACCGATGTCAGAAAAAGTTTACAACTGTATTTCTTGTGGTAAGCAAATACCTCATAAGGATTTTCATTCTTACTGTATTCCTTGCCTAGGCCCTGATCACATTGTTGCTGGTTGTCGGTATTGTGCTAGATTTAACCAACACACTATTAAGCGTCGGTATGACTTTACTTTAAACTATTTTGGCCGTCGATTCAATTATCCAAAAATGTCGTCGGATAGCCAACCGACTACCGGAGTTCATAAAAAAAGCAAAGAAAAAGAGAGAGATAGACAACTGAGGCCCAAAACCGACGACAAAGCTTCTCCCAAGCCAGTCGCCGGTTTTCAGTGAGGCGCTTTTGCAGCCCCTGAATTTAGAGTCGCAGCCCGCTACCGACTCCCATGTGGAGTCCGCCATGCCGCTGGAAACTCAAGGTATTGGAGCCTCGGATACTATTCCTTCAGATGGGTCCGGAGCCGCTGAGCAGGCAGCGGCTTCTGAGGGTGTATTCAGACCTAAACATCTTTACATTAAACCAACTTCAGCTTCAAAGGCAAAGACTACAGCACCTTCTAAAGCAAAGAAACAAACTCAAGAACCACGTGGACAGGCCTCTATGCATAAAAAACAGATGCTCAAAATGGCCGAAGACTTAATTACCTTGATCAGGAGTTCCCATCCCCCTCCTGATAAGAGGCCTAGGCAAGAGACTGACTGAATCTTCAGATCAGGTTTCTATTTCTTCTAATTCCTCTTCTGATCAGGAATATTCTCTTCCCCCCTATGAGGATTCTGATGCTGAAGAATCTATTCCGTCAGCTTCTCCTCCAGAGGACTATTCTTTTGGGGAAACTTTGCATACCGAGATTTTTCAGAATCTAAAAAGATGCTCAGGGATTTCCTTTAACTACCTCAACACAGGCCACTAGCTATTCCTCCTGTGTTGGATATTGTAGATGATGTGTTTTCGGAGTCTAGTCTTACCCCTGACTCCTTACCTCCAGCTCCTGTTAAGCCTGATAGATATTACAGGGTTCCTGACTGTCATAAATTCCTTTTTAAAAACACTGCTGCAGACCCAGAAACTATTTCACAGGGTCCCAAGGGAGTTGAGGCTTCCGCTGCAAAAAATCCTACCCCCTCTGACAGGGATTCTAGGGCACTGGACAGATGGGGGAAAAAGGTATACACATCTGCTACCTTGGCTGTAAGGGCACATGTTATGTAGTCCTATCTCACCTACATTCTTACCCGTGGGTTTTTCGGCTCCGACTCGGCCAGTTTTTACTAGCTCAAAGTCTCTCATTGGCTGGGCTAAGAGGGGTATCCCATGGTGCACTGCTCTATATCCCCAGATCTCGTTTTCCGCTTGTGTAGCTCAGACGTGCTCTCTCTTGGCTGCGGCTAAGTACCCTCTTTTTTGCTATTTCTCTTTGAGAAAGTTGTTAGTTCAGACCCAAAAGCTATTTTAATAGCCATTCTCATTCCTGATTGCTAATTTTGTGTGTGTGTTTTCGGTGCTTGAGAGTGTTAGTTGTTTTGGTATCCCTAACTGTTCCAGCAGGCTAGGCCCGTTTTAGAGGACCTAGTCCTCCTCTCTGTCGTTGGATAAACATTTGGTCATTGTGTTTTTCCTGTGTAATACCCAGTGAACCGTTTCAGTTAGAGGTTCTCAGTGTGCTTAGTACAGTGTTTTTTCTGGTGTTCTAAATTGTGTGGTGTTTCCCGTCCTTTTTTGTTAAGTTGCATCTAGGTGTTTAACTAAAGTCAATTATAAAATGTCCAAAGATCAGGAGGAACATAAGCCTTCTGGCTTTAAGAAATGTTCCAAATGTGGATATAAAATGTCCATCACGGATGGACACACTGTGCATGTCTGCTGCCTCGGGGCCATCCATTTACAGGAGTCGTGTAGCTTTTGCCACGCGTTCAGTCCTAGGGTGCTCCAGAATAGAAAAAACAAATTAATATTAAAGGGACTTTTGAAACCAGCATTTGAGGAAGCTATAGATTCGGCTTCTAGTACTCAATCTAGGTCTAAAGCTTCCAAGTCCAAGAAAAGGTCTCCGGCTCCATCTGCCACTTAGGAGCCTCCGGAGAAGATTACTGCTTTGGACTCTACCTCCTTGGCTCCACTGTCCTTGGGGCCGCAGGAGATGTCAGTGTTAACCGAGTCGGCGTCGGCTCCAATTATTCTTGAGCCCATTCGGAGCCAGTCGCCCAGTGTCAGGCATGGTTCACCAGACAAGAGATCCCAGTCTCCATCGCTCTCCTCGAAATCCTCCAGGCTTTCTGATTTGGATGTTGATAGGGTAGTGCAGAGGCTCCTGCAGTCGCCGGTGTTGGCCAAATTGTTCTTGGCTCCGACCCACTTGGCTCCGGAGCCATTTTCTATGAGTCTTCCTCCAAACACATCCTTTTCGTAGGAGCCAGTATGCTCTGCTCTGAGTGATGTTCCTGTGCCGGCTCCGATACCCCCTTTGGGTCTATCGGTGCCGACATCGGCTCCAACCATGACGGTTCCGTCCACAGGGTTCGAGACTCGGGTCTCTTCGGTCGGGCCCAAAGGGGATACGTCGGGACAGCTGTCGGTTCTGAGTCTCCCACTCGGTGCATCGGCTCAGGGGACCCCGGTCGTGGCCTCGGAGGCCGGTCAGTCCTCGGACTTGGGAGGACCTGCCTTCGAGGCCATGTGGCGCATGCTGGCAAGATCGTCAGCTACATCACCCGGGTCGGTCATTCAGTCCTCCACCACCCTGGCAAGAGCCTCTGACACTCACCTATCCATGGACAGTAGAGTGCCAGGCCCTAAGGGTACCCCCACGAGTGGTCCCCAACTTTCTGAGGGTCTCCCAGAGTCCGTGCCTGAGGAGCCTCCTAGAAAGAAATTGTTCAAGAGGAAGCACATAGACTCCCAGGATGAGTCTCTCACCTCCGATACTGACCTCGAGGAATCGGAAGGGTCCTCCAAGTCTTCCTCTGATGATGTTTCCTTCTCCGATATACTGGAGATACTGAAACAAAGAGGAGGCTGGCCTTCCAGATCTCCTTTCGAGGAGGAGTCAGTATTCCTTAAGGCTTTTGGCGCTCAACCTTCCGTCTCCTGGGTGTCTCCACCCTTCAACGAACTTCTTGACCTCATTTGTTGAAGAGTGTGGGAAAACCCTGATTCTGTGGAGCCCGTGCCCAGGTGTCCCAACAAATTCCTGTCCGCACCCCAGGGAAAAGAGTTTCTATCATAAGGAGTCCCGGTAGATGCCATGGTGGTGGCGGCAGCCACCCAGAAAGAAGTTGCAGAGTCTTCTTCATCGGTCCATCCTCCTAACGAGGAGTCTAGGACCATGGACTGTTACAGGAAGCGTACCCTATCTTCAGCAACCTTCACTTTACGGTCGCTGAATTATTTATCTCACTTCACTCGGCTACAGAGAGATCTCCTCAAAGAACTGGGAGATACTCTTGCGGGTAACATACCTGAGGCTGTGGCTCAGACAGTTAACGCACAGGTTTATACCCTCAACTCCATCGCTAACTCGTCCATGCGGGTCATCTCGTATGCGGCCGAGGGAGCGAGTAGGGCGGCGAGCTCAGGGGTCGCCCTTAGAAGGCAAGCCTGGCTGCGTCTGTGTCAGTTCACGGAGGCCTTCAAGTCTTCCTTCACTGACGCCCCATTTGACGGTTCCTCCTTGTTTGGGACCAAAGTCAAAGACACCCTCACCAGGTGCGAGCAAGAGGGAAAGACCCTGTCTGCCATAGGGGTCCATTTTTCCCTTCCTTCTAGGCCTTATCCCAAGGCCCAGCGGGGGGGGGGGGTGTATGAGGTTCAAGAAATCACAGAGGTTTTTTCCTGCCACACAAGGTGAACCCCCCTCCAAAGGCAGGGGAGGGGGGGTTACTCAGAGAGACGTTGCTCCCAGAGGCAGAGGGGGGCCCCCACAGTTCAGGAGACCGCGACTCCTTCCGTGGCTCTCCATACTCTCATTCCTGAGGGTGTGCCCGACTGCACTTATCCGGAGCCAGTTGGGGGACTAATTTCCTTATACCCGGAAGTCTGGAAGAGCATCACCCAGGACTGATGGGTACTAAGGATAGTTTCCGGAGGTTACCTCATCCCATTCTCTTCAGTACCCCTGCCAGTAAGAAAAATCCCAGACGTTCCACCCAGTCAAAGGGATCAAGCAGCCTCAGAGGTGTCTCAGCTGCTAGAAAAAGGAGCCATCCAACCAGTCCCCTCAGACCAAATCGGATTAGAGACTTACTCAAGATTCTTTTTAGTACCGAAAAGAACAGGGGACCTGAGACCCATACTAGATCTCAGTCAGCTCAACAATTACGTACACAAGTCCAAGTTCCGTATGGTCACTCTACAATTGATTCTCCCATTGTTGGGAGAGGAAGTTTGAATGTGCTCCATCGATCTCAAGGATGCTTATTACCATGTCAAAATGGACAAAGCATCCAGGAGTCACCTACGCTTTCGCCTGGGAGCCAGTCACTTCCAGCTTCGAGCCCTGCCCTTTGGTCTCACCACAGCCCCCAGGGTGTTCACCAAATGTATGGCAGTGGTGACGGCTCACTTGAGACGTCACAGATTCCAGGTGTTTCCGTACTTGGACGACTGGCTCCTTACTGCCCCCACCAGGCATCAGCTAGTTCAGACAAGGGATGCTACCATCAGTCTGTGTCACCAATTGGGCATAACGGTAAACTGGGAAAAATCTGCCTTATTGCCCTCACAGCGTATCACCTTTATAGGAGCAGAGTTGGACACCATTTGAATGCGAGCATTCCTACCACAAGAAAGGATCATGGTATTGCAACAACAAATTCATATACTGATGCCTTTGAGACAAGCGAAGGCAAGACTGGTTTTACAACTCCTAGGGACCATGGCGGCGACTATCATGTTAGTCCCTCTAGCGAGATTACACATGAGACTTCTTCATTGGCTCCTCTTTGTCTAATGTTCTCTCCAAAGACTCCCACTATCTCATCCCATCTTAATCATAGACAGGTGCAAGCAGGACCTCCGTTGGTGGCTGTGCACCAACAATTTGAACGGGGGAAAGCCCTTCGTTCCTCCCGTCCCTGTTGCCACGGTGACCACGGACGCCTCCCAGATGGGGTGGGGGTGGCATTATCTCGGCAGGACAGTCCAAGGCACGTGGCAAGAACACGAGATACATTTCCGATGTCCTAGAGATGAGAGCAGTGCTTGCATTGCAGGCACTTCAGGAAGTTCTTCCTCTAGGGACTATTGCGATACACTCAGACAACATGTCAGTAGTGTGGTATCTCAACAAGCAAGGGGGAACACAGTCTTACCCCCTATGCAGAGAGGCTATGCGAGTGTGGAATTGGGCAATAACTTCCCAATGGTTTCTGGTGGCAACGCTCATTCCGGGGACGTCCAACGTAATAGCGGACAGGCTAAGCAGAGCAATACTTATGCCTTACGAGTGGTCCCTGAATTGCCTGGTTACAGAGTTGATCTTCAGCAGATGGGGTCATCCTTGCTGCGACCTTTTTGCCAGCCCTCTGAATGCGAAATGCAGCAACTACTTCACGCTGATCCCCCCACAGGGGGAATCACCCCGGGAATGCTCTGATTCACGATTGGCCCTCCGGTCTGCTTTATGCTTCCCTCAGTTTCCCCTTCTTTCAAGGGTGATTCAGAAAGTACAATCCTTTGTTTTGAAAAAAAAAAAAGAAAGTGCAATCCTTGGGAAGCATAATAATTCTAATTGCCCCACATTGGCCTCGTCAAATATGGTTCCCCTTTCTTCAACCATACGTTGTGGACACTCCTTGGATTCTGGACCCTCTACCAGATTTACTGACACACATGTCGGGACAGTTCCACCCCTCTCTGAGGACACTTCGGTTGACAGCCTGGCTACTCCACTTCCATCGCTAGTCAGACGTCATAATTTTTCACCGGAAGTGGTCCATATATTATCGTCCTCCCATAAGCCATCCACTAGAAAGATTTACTCTAGCAAATGGAAAAGGTTCTCTATCTGGGCTCATACTAGAGGTATCGATCCTTATACAGCTCCGATAGATTCAGTTCTATAATTCTTGTCAATGCTTTTCTATGAGGGATCCGCATCAGCCACCATCAAAGTTCAGCTGGCGGCGATTTCTAATTTGCACGCAATGAATGAACCTAGTCTTATGGCACACAGACTATGCGAAGCATTCCTCAAAGGTACCCTGTTGCTTCATCCCCCAGTGTCCGAACCAGTCATGCCCTGGGATCTCAATTTTGTTCTTCAAGCCCTTACTCTACCACCATTTGAACCTGCAGCTACCTGTGAATTAAAATTCTTAACATGGAAAACAGCATTTTTAATAGCAAGCACTTCAGCACGGCGGGTCTCGGAAATTCAAGCCCTCTCCATTAAACCCCCATATTTAATCTTTCACAAAGATAGGGTCTCTCTTAGACCAAATCCATCGTTCCTTCCTAAAGTGGCTTCCGTGTCTAACATGAATCAGTCCATTGAGCTGCCGGTGTTCTTTCCCCACTTCTCTAACAAGGCAGAATTTAGATTCCACCAATTGGATGCACATAGACAGTTACGTTTCTATCTACACCGGACAAAAGATATCCGGAAGTCTGACCAACTCTGTCTCCTTTTCGGAAAACCGATTGGGTTCTCGGGTATCCAAGGTTACGCTGTCTAGATGGATAGCCAGTTGCATCTCTTTCATCTATCAGGCAGAAGATAAAAATTTGCCATTTCCAGTCAAGGCACACACTACGTGGGCTGTTTCCACATCCACAGCCTACCAAGCTAGATTGTCAATGGATGATATATGTGCTGCAGCTACTTGGGCTTCTCCTCACACTTTTGTTTCTCATTACAAATTCAACGTGGTCTCCAGGGGCAGATCTTCCTTTGGTTCCACAGTTCTCAGGAGCATTTTCCTATGAGCCACCCAGGATGTAGGTGCTAGGGACGCTGTCCCACGGGTAAGAATGTAGGCGAGATAGGACTACATAACATCAAGAAGTTATGTACTCACCATAACGTTCGATGTATGTAGTCCATCTCGCCTCACATTCTTACTTACCCTCCCACCTTCCCCCCTGCCTGGAGGATTTGGAGTATAGGATTTGGAGTATAGGTTGTCACCTGCTGAGTCCCTTTCATTGGTGATTGTTTATATGGATGTAAGGTGTGTATGAAGTACATATGTTTTGCAGCAAACTAGATCTGGGGATACGGAGCAGTTCACCATGGGATACCCTCTTAGCCCAGCCAAAGAGAGACTTTGAGCTAGGAAAAATCTGACGAGTCGGAGCCGATATTCAGCTCCGAACCCACGGGTAAGAATGTGAAGCGAGATGGACCACATACATCGAACGTTATGGTGAGTACATAACTTCTTGATGTTGTCTATCTCGCCTTCATTCTTGCTGGTTGGGTTCGGAGCTGATCCTCGGCTCCGACTCGGCCATCTACTAAAGCTCGAGAGCTATTTACTGGCTCGAGGCCTCCCCATATCCCACAATGCTTGGCGCTAGATACCCAGATCTCGTTTGCCGCTTCAGCTATGAGGTTGCGATTTTACTGGATCAGGTCGTATTATTTTTTTGTGTGTATTACTAGCTAAAAATTTTACCTTTTATTTTTAGTATATTTAGATAGTCTTCCCTTTTAGTGTAGTTAGATCGTGTATTCCATAGTTTATCCCACCTAGGAAACTCATTTTTTGTTAGAGAGTTTCGCCCCACCCCCACCCCACCCCCCGTTTCTTCTCTTTAGTGGCTAACCCCACCCCTTTGGTACTTAATAGGAGTAGTGTTTAGCCTTTTAGTATTTGTATATTTTTATTAATGATAGTTATTAAGTGTGGTGATAGTTTTTTGTAGTTATTATTGTTAGCTTAACTAGTGCGGGTGTGTGAGTGTTTCTGTGTGCCTTGTTTAAGCACTAGTTTAATTTTCCTCTCATTAGTATCCCCTTGCCAGTATGTCCAAGGATACTAAAATTTCAGGCTTCAAGAAGTGTGACTCGTGCTGTCAGAAGATGTCTCTGACAGACGGTCACACTTCTTGTATGTATTGCTTGGGTTCCCTACACCTGCAGGACTCCTGCTCAGTCTGTCACGCCTTCAGCCCGAGAGTCCTGCAGGAGCGTAGGAACAAGCTTATTTTGAGAGGCTTACTTAAGCCAGAGGGATCCCCGGCGAAGCCTCAGTCAGGGAAATCCTCAAAGCCCGCCAAACCGTCGGCTCCCAGTTCGGAGCCATCGCCAGGCGGAGCATCTTCCTCCTCTTCGGTTCCGGCTGGAGCCGACATCTCTAGACCTCAATCGGCTCCGACTTTAGTGTCGGAACCATCTTTGGGCCGAAAACGTTCTAGATCCCCTTCCCTAGAATCGGTTCGTTCGGCTCCGAGGTCACCATTGCTTCAGTCTGAACGAAGCCATAGGCCCCAGTTCCTCTCGGTCCTCCAGGCTATCTGATCATGACTTGGAGAGGGTGGTCAGTAGACTCCTTAAATCGCAGGCCCTGGCCCAAATTTTAACCAGCCCTTCTCAACAGACTGTGGCTGTCCCAGTGTCTTCAGCAATTCCTCCTCCGACTCCCCCTTTGCGTTCGGAGCCGGAGCTGGTTGGGGCTCGAATCTTGGAAACGTCGGAGCCGATACCACACCTTTCGGCTCCTTTGTCGGCTCCGATCTCTTCATTGGTTCCTTCCTTGGAGGGATCTGGGCGCCGGGACTCCCTCGTCGGCTCCAAGGGGGCGTGTGGCATCGGACCCTTGTCCGACCCCGTTCTCCCTCTCGAGGCTTCGGCGCAAGTGAGCTCGGCCCCGACATCGGCCTCGGAGCCGTCCCTCTCAGTGCCGTGAGGGGTTCACGTCTCCTTGGAGCGTGGACTTCTGCTCTGCCTGATAGGGGCGCCTTCAAGGTCATGAGGAGCGTGCCGACTCCTGAGTCGGCGATCTCCTCGATCGCCCCCTTCGGCTCCTCCCCCCATGGTGCCTGCATCGGTCTCTGCCCACCCTCCTGACCCCAAGCGTGGAGAACAGACGCGCCAGGTCACCCCATTGGGCGTATCTTCCTCTTCCGAGGCCTCCCCTGGTCTTTCAGAGGAGCCCCCTCAGAAGAGAAATGTAAGAGGAAACATGTCGACTCCCCCGAGTCAGTCACGTCTGATACCGACTTGGAGGATTCGGACGGGTCCCCAAGATCCCCCTCTGAGGATGTCTCCTTTTCAGACATCCTAGAGATCCTTAAGCAGAGGGGGAACTGGACTGCCCTTAACCCTTCCGAGGACGAATCGGTATACCTGGACGCATTTGGTTCTCGCCCTTCCACCTCCTGGGTGTCTCCACCCTTCGACCCGCTCATGGAAGTAGTGGCTCGAAGGGTGTGGTCAGCTCCGGACACAGTGGAACCAACTCCCTGTAGGCCCACTAAGTTCATTACAGCCCCACCCAACAAACAATTTTTGACAAAAGGTGTCCCCATTGATGCCATGGTGGTGGCAGCAGCCACGAAGAAGGAGTTGGCTGACCCTTCGGTGCCTGTCCATCCACCTAATAAAGAGTCTAGGACAATGGGCAGGTACGGGAAGCGGATGTTTTCCTCAGCGACTTTTTCCATGCAGTCGCTGAATTATCTGTGCTACTTCACCCGCCTTCAAAGGGATCTTCTCAAGGAATTGGGTGATATCCTTCAGGATCCATCAGCTGCGGGGGCTTAAGATAATACTCCCAGCTGGCGACCCTTAACTCAGTCGTCAAATCCTCCATGCGGCTCATTTCTTATGCAGCTAATGGGGCGAGTAGAGCCGCAGATACAGGCGTGGCTTTGAGAAGAAATGCCTGGATGCGGTTATGTAACTTTGCTGACCCCATTAAGGCATCCTTCACCAATACCCCCTTCAATGGTTCGGACCTGTTTGGATCACAGGTGAAGGATACCCTTACCAGGTGTGAGCAGGAAGGCAAGACTCTCTCTGCCGTGGGAGTCCGTTTTTCTACTCCCTCTAGACCATACCCTAAAGGTCAGAAGAGTGGGAAAAATCTGGTTTCGGAAACCCCAGGGAGTCGTGCCTGACACACGTGGCGAGTTTCCCTCCAGGGGCAGGGGACGGAACAATAATAGATGCCACCCGAGGGGCAGAGGGGGTCCGCAAAATCAGGGTAGCAGAGAATCATTCTCTAACAAACCCTTTCAGCACCCCTGAGGGGCTGCCCGACTGCCCACCTTCGGAGGCAGTCGGAGGAAGATTGTCACTGTACCCAGAAGCCTGGCAAATCCTCACACAAGACAAATGGGTACGGTCCATCATATTCGAGGGTTACAAAATCCCCCTTGTCCACACCCCTGTACAAACAACCAAGTCCATTCCAGATGTTCCACCCGGTCTAAGGGAACAAGCAGTGTCAGAAATTTCAAAACTGCTAGAAAAAAGGGCCATCCAGCCAGTCCCAGCAGACCAGCAAGGATCCGGAATTTACTTCAAGTTCTTTTTGGTACCAAAAAAGACAGGGGACTGGAGACCCATTTTGGATCTCAGCAGCTTAAACAAATCTGTTCAAAGAACGAAGTTCTGGATGGTCACGCTTCAGTCCATTCTGCCCTTTTTGGGTCAGGACAATTGGATGTGCTCCATAGACCTTCAGGATGCGTACTACCATATCAAAATGGACAGGCGCTCCAGAAGGTTTCTCCGCTTCCGGCTGGGAGCCAGTCACTATCAGTTCAGAGCCCTGCCCTTTGGTCTAACCACAGCCCCCAGGGTGTTTACCAAATGCATGGCAGTGGTTACGGCTCACCTGAGACGGCGAGGATTTCAGGTGTTTCCATATCTAGACAACTGGCTCCTTACTGCTTCCACCAGGCATCAGCTACTGCGAGTCAGGGATTATATTATCCAGACTAACTCCGAGCTAAGTATCTCAATAAATTTCGAAAAATCTGCATTGTCGCCTTGTCAGTCTATAACCTTTATAGGCGCAAGATTAAATACAAAAGATCTGTCCGCAAAACTTCCTCTAGACAGAGTGTCAGACATTCGCCGGCATGTGCAGGTCTTACTACAGTGCAAGAGGATTCAGGCCAGATTTGTACTAAAAACGTTGGGTCTCATGGCAGCAGCAATCATACTAGTTCCCCTGGCTTGTTTTCACATGCGGATTCTTCAGTGGATGCTTTTTACCCAATGGTCCTTTCAGCAGCTACCAATGTCTCACAAAATAATAATCACTCAATCATGCAAAGACCACCTGGCTTGGTGGATGGTCTCCCCTCTAGTACTCCAGGGCAGACCGTTTGTTCTTCCTCCTCCTGTTGCCACAGTGACCACAGATGCCTCCCTGATGGGGGGGCGGGGTATTTTCAGGGCAGGACTGTCCAGGGCACTTGGCAACCTCTAGAGTACCACCTGCACATAAATGTCTTGGAGATGAGAGCGGTGCTTTTAGCGTTGCAAGCTCTTCAGGACTCTCTACCCACCGGGACTATTGCAATTCAAACAGACAATATGTCTGTAGTGTGGTACATCAACAAGCAGGGCGGAACCAAATCCTATCCCTTATGTCGAGAAGCACTCAGACTCTGGCAGTGGGCGATCTCCTCTGAACGGTTTCTGATAGCAACGCTCATCCCCGGGGAAGTCCAACGTCATAGCGGACAGGCTAAGCAGAGCTATTCTCATGCCTCACGAGTGGTCTCTCAATCAGTCAGTAGCGGACAAAATTTTCCGCAGATGGGGTCAATGATTTCTTCACTCTCTTCCCCCTTCTCAGCCACTCCCCCAGAGACACTCTAGTTCACAATTGGCCGCGGGGTCTTCTGTATGCATTCCCACCGTTTCCCCTAATTCCCAAGCTAATTCAGAAGGCGACCGCATTAATTTCCAGGATGATCCTCATTGCCCCTTACTGGCCTCGACAAATTTGGTTCCCTTTCCTGCATCGTTACCTGCTGGAGCAGCCTTGGAATCTGGACCCAGTGCCAGACCTCTTGGTCCATCAGTCGGGCGGGCTGCACCGATCCCTTCAGTCTCTCGACCTCACGGCTTGGTTGCTCCACTTCCAACCTTAGCCAGGCTTCCACATATTTCTCAGCCGGTGCGTGAAATCATCCTTTCTTCACACAAATCTACCACCAGGAAGACTTATGCTAGTAAGTGGAAACCTTTCTCTTTCTGGGCAGAGGCTAGGAATATAGATCCTTTTACAGCCCCTGTCCATCACGTTCTAGATTTTTTAGCAGAACTTTTTCAAGATAGCTCCTTGTCTGCCACCATTAGGGTCCAATTAGCTGCTATTGCAAATTTCCACGCTGGCCTGTCAGAAACCAACATCATGTCCCACAAACTTTGCAAGGCCTTTCTTAAAGGGACTATTTTGCTTAGGCCCCCAGTCAGAGATCCCTCGCCTCCGTGGGATTTAAACTTGGATTTAAACTTGATATTAGCTTCCTTGATTCTTCTGCCTTTTGAACCTGCGGCATCCTGTTCCTTAAAATTACTCTCCTGGAAGACTCTCTTTTTAGTAGCCATCACCTCAGCTAGGAGAGTTTCGGAACTTCAAGCCCTCTGTATTCGTCGTCCTTACCTTGTGTTTCATAAGGATAGAGTTTCACTCAGGACTAATCCTTCGATGTCCTTCATGGATGCATCTGCAGTCATAACAAATGGGTTGTCCTGTCGTCAGGCAGCCCTTCGGTCGGCCGGATTCCAAAGTCTGGGTCCGGCTTCGGCTGATGTCGCACTTCACCCAACGTCATCTCTGCTGGTCTTCGGGTATAAAGGCATCAGCCGACGCCATTTTCCTGAGTCTTTCTTGCCGCGTGGCGCCCAAAGCAGAAGCTGTTCGCAAGTGCCGGTCGGTCAGATCCAGAGATTACTACTACCGAATACTACTTCGAAGACTTCTAAAAAGCTAAGTACCCCGTTGGGGACTCTTTCTTGCCTCAGCCGATGTCAGAAAAAGTCAATAACTGTTTAACTTGTGGGAAACAAATACCTCATAAAGATTTCCACTCTTACTGCCTGCCTTGCTTAGGCCCAGACCACGACGTAGCAGCCTGTTCGGCCTGTGCTTCCTTCAACCGGCGAACGCTTAGGCGTCGGTCGGAGTTTGCTGAACAGTTTTTCGGCTCAGATTTTGCGTACATTATGCCGTCGGATCCTCCAACTACCCAGATTGTTAAAAAACGCAAAGAAAAAGACCGACACTCGCGGTCCGCGGTTTCGGCCGAAACCACGGTTAAGCAAGCCGCGAGTGTCTCGGTTTCGGCCGAAACCGAGAAAGCCGGTCAATCTTCAGCCGAATCCATGACTACTACTGAGGCTCCTGCTACCTTAGTTGAATCGGCATCAGAAATTTTGCCTACAATTGTGGTTCCTAGTGATTTATCAGACACCATCCCTTTGGATGTCTCTACCCCAGCACGTGGTGCTGCTAGGCCTCCTGCAGCCATGTCTATTAAGGCCTTTGCCAGGGCTAAAGCAGCCAAATCTGTTAAATCAGTGCCTGTTAAGCCCCCCTCACACAGGCCCACTTCAAGTTCACAAATGCTTACTCTGGCAGAGGATTTAATATCCTTAATTAGGGATCCCAATCTCACCCAGACAGGGCCTCTCAGCCCCAGAAAGAGACCTAGAGCAGAGCCCCCGAGCCAGTGTCCTCTGATGATTCTGCGGATGACTCAGACATTACAGACCAGCCAGAGGCTCCTTTTTCTACTTATGAAGATTCCGATGCTGAAGAATCCATTCCAGCTGCCTCTCCACCAGAGGAATTTTCCTTTGGGGAAACCTTACATGCCATGAGAGAACAATTCCAATGGCAGGGACAAGATTTCTCAGATTCAAGAAAAAGGCTTAGGACTTTTCTGCACTTACCACAACATATGCCCTTAGCTATACCTCCTGTACTGCCTGTTGTGGATGATGCATTAAATGATGTTTGCACTGCTCCTGATTCTTTACCTCCAGCCCCTGCCAAACCAGATAGATTTTACAGGGTGCCAGACACTCATCACCACCTATACAAGGCCCCACTTGCAGACCCTGAAACTATATCCCAGGGGCCTAAGGCAGTAGCCTCGACCTCAGCAAAAAAACCTATCCCTTCTGAAAGGGAATCCAGGTCCTTAGAGAGATGGGGGAAAAAAGTTTACACCTCTGCTACTCTCTCAGCTAGAGCTTTAAACTGTCAGTTTCATATGATCCAATACCAAGAGTTTATGCTTGATCAGTTAACTAAAAAGCTGTCCTCTGATGATTCCTTAGATAAGAAATATGTTTTAGAAATGGTGAATAACATCCAACAGGTTAGTAACCATTCCTTAAAATGTGGCTATGATGCACTGGAGGCTTCATTTAGATCAGCCATGACTGGCACAGTGATAAGAAGGCATGCATGGTTGAAAGAACAGGTCTTACCGGATCATGTTAAAGCAAAGCTGTTAGATGCCCCTATGGATAAGGCCAGTCTATTTGGTACACCTGCTCAGCAAGTAATGAAGAAAATGGAAGAGAAGGCAAAATCTGTACAAACAGTTAAAGATTTCTTACAGGTTCAGCCCCCAAGGTTTAGCAGGAACTGGCCTGCCAAAAATTAGTCCTTTCCAGACTCCACAAAATCCCAAAGAGGCAGAAATAGACGCTCTAGAGGCAGAAATCAATCCAGAGGAGGTGCCTACAGAGGACGACAGTGGCAAGGCAATAACCGAGGCACAGACACAACCACTGCCACTGCAACAGGACAATCACAGTGACTTGGCTCTGACACCGCCTACCAGGGAGCAAATAGCAGCACCTTTAGGCGGAAAGTTAGCCTTATTTTCAAAAAATTGGCACTATATCACAAAAGACAAGTGGATTTTGCAAACCATAGACCAAGGCTACCGGTTCCACTTCCACACCTTACCAGTAAAAAGAGGAATGCCAAACCTACCTCCAAATCAAAAACAGAAGCTCTACAGCAGATAGCGAAATTAGCAAAGATGAGAGCTGTGGAAAGAGTACCAATAACAGAACAGGGCAAAGGATTCTACTCCAGACTCTTCCTAGTACCAAGAAAAGAGAAAAGTTGGAGACCTATTCTCGACCTGTCCGTCTTAAACACATACATCATTGTCCCAAAATTCAAAATGCTGACCCTACAGCAACTTCTTCCCATGCTGGGCAAGGAGTGTTGGCTGGTAACTCTAGATCTCAAGGAGGCATACCTGCACGTCCCCATTCGACCAAATTGCAGAAGATACCTCAGATTTCTTGCAGGATCAGAGCATTATCAATTCTCAGCATTGCCCTTTGGCTTATCTACTGCCCCAGAGTATTCACAAAATGCCTGGCATCAGTAATCGCTCACTGCAGACTACAGGAATCCAAATTTATCCATACCTGGACGACTGCCTGTTACAAGCGGACAACAAAAGCAAGCTGACAACAGATTTACAAAGGGTCATTTGCTTGCTACAAGCCCTGGGATACACAGTCAATTTACAAAAGTCAAGGCTGATACCATCCCAAACAAGAACATTCTTGGGTGCGGAATTGGACACAGTAAAACAAATGGCATTCCTAACTGCAGAAAAACATAAACAAGTCCCTCTTTACTTCTTGGCATTAACAAAGCAGAACAAACTAACAGCAAGAAAAGTTCTGCAGGCCTTTGGATTCATGGCATCATGCATAATCTTGGTCCCACATGCCAGACTGCATATGAGAAAGCTACAGTGGTACCTAAAGAATTTATGGTCTCAACACAGGCACAGCTTAGAAACCGAAATCCCACTAATCCCATGCCTAAAACAGGAGTTCCTATGGTGGGCTCAAGCATGCCAGTCAAACCCAGGCTTACCCTTCCACAACTTTCAAGCAAGCCAAACCATCACAACGGACGCCTCAGACCTAGGATGGGGGGCGCACATGCTGGACAAATGCATACAAGGATTGTGGACTCAAGACCAGCTGCACCTGCACATAAACCAAAAAGAAATGCTGGCAGTAAAACTAGCAATCCAAAAATTCAGACCATTCCTCAAAGAAGGCCATTTAATGATAAGGACAGACAACACCACAGTCATGTGGTACATCATCAAACAGGGAGGCACTCATTCATACCCCCTATGCAGAATGACTCTGGACCTTTGGAATCTGGCTCTGAGCTACAACATCCAGTTACAGGCCATATTTGTGCCGGGAAAAGAGAACACCCTAGCAGACATGTTAAGCAGAACCACCTCGGATGCTCACGAATGGATGCTACACCCGGACATCTTCAAGGCCATCACAAAGAAATGGGGAATGCCACAAATAGACCTATTTGCATCCCCACTCAATCACCAGCTCAAAAAATTCTGCACAAGGACATACCACCCACTTGCATGGAAGGTGGACTCTCTATCCTTCAGCTGGAAAGGCCTGACAGCATATGCATTTCCACCTCTTCCCTTGATGCACAAGGTACTACTGAAAATCAAAGAGGAACGTCCAAGGATAATCCTGATAGCTCCGAATTGGCCAAGACAACACTGGTACCCATTGCTGAGGAGCATGTCTCAGGGGAGTATGTGGTCAATACCCCTGATGCCTTTGATGTTAACTCAGAACAACTACAACATCATGCATCCAAACCTAAAAATCTTGCAACTGACTGCCTGGAACGTCACATAGCAGCAACTAACCCAGACCTATCCCAAAGGGTTAAAGACATTATCCTTGAAGCCCGCAGACCTTCAACAAGAAGGAACTATGCAGGAAAATGGAAAAGGTTTGTCATTTGGAGTACTGAAAGAGGAAAAGATGTGTCGAACATAGATATTGCTAACATCCTGGAGTACTTGGCAGAGCTTCTACATACAGGCCTGTCCTATTCCTCCATCAAGATACATGCTTCAGCTATTTCAGCAGAATACAGCTTCGATCCACCTGTCTTTTCAAGATCCTCTACTCAGGCAGTTCCTCAGAGGGATCAAGAATGTAAAACCTCCTAGGAAACCACCATTACCAGCATGGGACTTGAACTTTGTGCTAGAAAAGTTGACACTCCCTCCGTTTGAACCAGCAGCAACAGCAGATCTGCAACACCTATCATGGAAAACTGCTTTCCTACTGGCAATTACTTCAGCAAGGAGGGTTTCAGAACTACAGGCCTTAATGGCAGTGCAACCCTTCCTAATCTTCCATCAAGATAGGGTGTCCATGAGAACTAATCCTACATTTATGCCTAAGGTGGTATCCAGAGTGTCTTTAAACCAGGCAATCCACCTACCTACCTTCTTTCCCAATCCACAGAACAGGGGGGAAAGACTGCTGCATACCTTGGATGTACATAGGTAGTTACGCTACTACCTGGACAGAACCAAAAGTAACAGAAAAACTGACCAGCTTTTAGTAGCCTATGCAACAGGAAGGGAAGGAAAAGCAATTTCCAAACAGACATTCTCCAAATGGATAGGAAATTGCATAAGATTCTGTTACTCCTACCATGGAAAACCAATTCCACAGAACATAAGACCTCATTCTACAAGGGCTACAGCCACTACCACAGCTTTCTTACGAGGAGTGGCAACCAAGGACATTATTGAGGCGGCTACTTGGACCTCCGTGCATACATTTGCCAAGCATTATAATTTACCTCTATACTCTAGATCCCGAGCAGGGTTTGCCACTGCTGTACTGCAAGGGATCCTAACTACACCATAATTTTTCTTCCTCCACCCCTAGTTTGGCTATGGTATTCTACCAATTTGTTATGACTGCAGATGCATCCATGAAGGACATAGTACAGTTTTGTACCTACCATAAATGTAGATGTCCGAACTGGATAGCATCTGCAGTCAGGATTACCCATCCTCCTTCCCCTCTGTGGTACTCCTAGGGTATTTACCCTCCAAATAGCTAGCTGGGGGGGAGTCTCTTATGGTGTATTTGTTTGTATATATGTACATACATGCTTATTTTTGTGTTTGCCTTCTACTTTTTTGGAAACATTGGCATTTATCCAAAATTTAGCCTTCCAAGAGGGCAACTGGCATCTGGGGCAAGAAACACTGAGGAAAATGGCGTCGGCTGATGCCTTTATACCCGAAGACCAGCAGAGATGACGTCGGGTGAAGTGCGACATCAGCCGAAGCCGGACCCAGACTTTGGAATCCGGCCGACCGAAGGGCTGCCTGACGACAGGACAACCCATTTGTTATGACTGCAGATGCTATCCAGTTCGGACATCTACATTTATGGTAGGTACAAAACTTTACTTTTCTGCCCAAGATACCTTCCGAAACAAACTTGAATCAGGCTATTAATCTACCTATCTTTTTTCCTAACTATTCGAACAAAGCTGAACAAAAGTTACACCAATTGGACGTTCATAGGCAATTACGTTTTTATTTGGATAGGACTAAGCAAACAAGAAAATCAGACCAACTCTTCCTGTCCTATGCTGAGGGCAAACAGGGACTGCCAGTTTCTAAAGTAACCTTATCCAGGTGGTTGTCCTCTATTATTACTTTGATTTATCAACTGAGACATAAAGAACTCCCTACTAAACCCTAAAGGTCATTCCACCAGAGCAGTAGCTACTTCGGTAGCTTTTCAAGCAGGACTACCAATGGAATCTATTTGTGCTGCAGCCACATGGGCCACTTCCCATACTTTCATTTCACATTATAAGTTGGATATGGCCTCTAGGAGTAGAGCTGATTTTGGTTCCACTGTGCTCAAGAGTCTGTTCCGATGAGCCACCGAGGACTAAGGTGCTAGGGACGCTGTCCCAACCAGCAAGAATGAAGGCGAGCTAGACAACTTAACATTAAGAAGTTATGTACCTACCATAACGTTTCATGTTAGTTGTCTTCTTCTCGCCTTCTTTCTTGCGTCCCACCCTCCACCCCCCTAGCCTGGACAGACCAAGAAGAGTCCCTTTTTGAGGCCTTCTTCCTCTGGCTAATTCTTATCTGGGTTACGTCCTTCCTCTGTTTTACTACTGTAGGTAAACCTTGTAGTTTGGACAGGTGTCCTTGAAATTTTTCTATGGTGTTAGCTCTTCCAAACAAGATCTGGGTATCTAGTGCCAAGCATTGTGGGATACGGGGAGGCCTCGAGCCAGTAAATAGCTCTTGAGCTTTAGTAGATGGCCGAGTCGGAGCCGAGGATCGGCTCTGAACCCAACCAGCAAGAAAGAAGGCGTGAAGAAGACAACGAATATGGAACAATTATGGTAGGTACATAACTTATTATTTTATATGCTCAAATATCAGCAACATATCATGGCATTGCTTAAACAGAAAATGTTGTTAAACTCTAAATGTGCAAAAAAACAAAGAAATGCAGGATGTTCATCGTGTTACACTGCTGCAGTCATCACTCTTGGGTTATCCTGCCGTCTGGTGGTCCCGCAGTCGGCCCGAGTTCCAAAGTCTTGGTCCAGCGTCATTTGCTGTCGCTTCTTCCCTGATGTCAGTGCGCCAGGGGTGTATAAGATGCATCAGACGCCATTTTCTCCAGTCTTTCTTGCCCCGCGGTGCCCAAAGCAGAAGCAGTTCGCAAGTGCCGGTTGGCCGACTCCTGAGATTTTCAAATCGAATTTCAGACCGAAGTCTTCATAAAGCTAAGTACCCCATTGGGGAGACTTTTCTTGCCTCAGTCCGATGTCAGAAAAAGTTAACAATTGCATTTCTTGTGGGAAGCAAATACCTCATAAGGACTTTCATTCTTATTGTATTCCTTGCCTAGGCCCAGACCACAACGTCACAGGTTGTCAGTTTTGTGCTAGGTTTAATAAACGTGCTATTAAACATCTGTTTGATTTCGCCCAACATTATTTTGGTAAGAAATTTAATTATACCATGCCGTCGGAGCAACTGACGACTGGAATACATAAAAAACACAAAGGTAAGGACAGGCAGCCGAAATCCATACCGGATTCCGAGGCCTCTGCTAGGCCAGTCGCCGGTTCTCCGGTTTTCAGTGAGGCGCCTACGCAGCCCCTGACTGCCGTTGATTTAGAACCCCAGGCGACATCTGATTCACAAGCGGGGATTACTAGGCCTCCACAACCTTTACCTTGAGGCCCTTCCAACTCCATACCTGAAGGAGATTCCAGTGCAGTTGAAACGCCTTCAGTTGCTGAAGGCGTCTTCAGACTGACTACACACTATTAAATCCTATGCAAAACTGAAAACTCCTTTAAAAACAAAGAAGACTGCACAGCAGTCTCCAGCACAAGGCCCCATGCCTAGGAAACAGATGCTTAAGATGGCTGAAGATTTAATTATCCTAATCGGGGGTTTCCATCCCCCTCCTGATAAAAGGCCAAGGCAGGAGGAGGACTACGCTTCCTCTGACCAGGTTTCAATTTCCTCAGACTCTTCTGAGGAACAGATATATTCCTTTCCCCCTTATGAAGATTCTGATGCTGAAGAGTTTATCCCTTCTGCATCTCCCCCAGAAGACTTCTCGTTTGGGGAAACCTTACATACTATGAGGGAACATTTGCACTGGGAATGCCAGGATTACTCTGATTCTAAGAAAAGGCTCCGAGAGCTCCTTTTTACTACCCCAGCACAGACCACTTGCAATTCCACCTGTGTTAGACATTGTGGATGATGTTTATTCAGAATCTGGCCTTAACCCAGATTCACTACCTCCTGCACCAGCCAAACCAGGCAGATACTACAGAGTCCCTGACTCACACAAATTCCTGTATAAAAGCCCTGTTGCTGACCCAGAAACCATTTCCCAGGGTCCCAAAGGGGTTAAAGCCTCAACTGCTAAAAATCTTGGGCCCTCTGAAAGGGATTCTAGAGCACTAGACAGATGGGGAAAGAAAGTTTATACCTCAGCTACTTTAGCTATGAGGGCCTTAAATTGTCAGTTTCACATGCTGAAATATCAACAATATCTGATGTCTCAATTAAAACAAAAAATGCTCGCACATACAGACCAACCAGATTACAAGGAAATGGCAAGATTTGTTACATTCAGCTGAACAAGTGGGAAAACATACCTTGCAATGTGGATTTGATTCATTGGAAGCTTCTTGTAGAGCAGCAGTGACAGGGTCGGTCATACGTAGGCATGCTTGGCCTAGCACTCTTGTGTGGGGTCATTTACTGCACTGTTATAACTTGCTGATACTTGTTAACCTCTGCTATCTCTGAAAAAGCAAAAAAAACAAAAAAAAAATCTTGCTTTTTTCCCACTTTTCTGAGATTTAAAAAAGTTCAGTTACAGGCTTGCTGTTCTTGAACTGTTTGTAAGTTTCTGTGATGTCATTTTTTGCTTGGGCTAAAGGAAAGTCTCTCTGTTGATCAGTGGCAGTGAAAAACATAGCCTGCCTGCCCCTGTGGGAGTGGCTACTGACTTGAAACTGTAGTTTTATTGGCCATTCTGGGTCAATTCCAAAACTCCTTCATCTTCCTCTCTTAAAACCTGGTTGCCTCGTGGTTTTGGCGTCTTTTCAGGCTTGTTGGCTGTTGGTGAAGCACCCACCATGAGGAGAAAACGCTGAGAGAAGAAAGGAGCCACTTTTGAGACTTTAAGTATTTTTCCTCTGTTTATTTGCTAAGTTTTTCTGCATAGCCACCTATTCTGAGCATTTTCTGGCTTGTTAAATTTGATTTCTGCATTAGTAACTGTATTTAGAGCACAACCTAGAGCTGTTTACTGAATTTCCTGTTTGCACTTATTTTTAAAATCTTTTTCTCAAAACTTGCATTTTATCTGTCTTTGGCCTAGCACTCTTGTGTGGGGTCATTTACTGCACTGTTATAACTTGCTGATACTTGTTAACCTCTGCTATCTCTGAAAAAACAAAAAAAAATCTTGCTTTTTCCCCACTTTTCTGAGATTTAAAAAAGTTCAGTTACAGGCTTGCTGTTCTTGAACTGTTTGTAAGTTTCTGTGAGGCCATTTTTTGCTTGGGCTAAAGGAAAGTCTCTCTGTTGATCAGTGGCAGTGAAAAACATTGAGCAGCCTGCCTGCCCCTGTGGGAGTGGTTACTGACTTGAAACTGTAGTTTTATTGGCCATTTTGGGTCAATTCCAAAACGCCTTCATCTTCCTCTCTTAAAACCCTCTTTTGCGTGGTTTTGAGCATAGCGCAACAACGGGCAGCGCCGCCTAATTGGGTTTAAACTATTCCTGGCTCCACAAAGTCTGCTCCTCACTTTTTCCCTTAGAACTGCTCTATCTCTCAATTTAAACACCATATTCTTATTATAAGGCCCTTGACTTGTCCAATAAAGTAATCCTACAAGTTAGCACTATTAAACCATAAGCACTACTTACTCTTATACTCTCTACGATTACCCTGTCCTCTATTGGTCCGTCTTAAATTCAGTTTCCCTATTACTCTAGCATGTCTAAAGGTCAGTCAGTGGTTTCCTCTCCAGTCCAGCTGGTGAATCTGGGAATTTTGAGGCAATGTTACAACTGTCTCATGTACATGGACAACCCTCTCCTCCTCCAAACAGGTTCAAATATATGTGAGAGATGCAACTATTTAGCCAAACTGGAGGCTGAGTTCTCTCATCTCAAAACTGGTGTAAACAGTCAGGAGGAGAAGGTGACCTCACACAACACAATTCCAGTATCACATAGCCCCAACACATCAGCGAACCAAACACATAAATACACAAAAACATACTTGGAGGCTCTAAATAAAAATCTACCTAAGCAACAGAGACCTCCAAAGCAGACATCCAAGCAAATGCTACCTCAAAACAAAACACACACAACACATAACCCACAAAGTCAGTGTGCCAAGCAGCCACAGCCCTTAAGGCTGAATAACACACCTGATACTCTTGTTATAGGTGAGACTATTGTCAGACACACTGACGTCCCGCTCACCAGGCTGAATAAAGAGAAGGTCATAGTGAGCTGCCTGTCGGGCGCTAGGATCCGCCACATAACGCAAGCACTCATGTCACTCCAAAGCAAATACAAATATGACTCAGTCATTGTACATGCTGGTGTGAATGACCTGAGACGTACCTTCCTGGACTACATGAAAAGAGACATAGAGGAGCTCTCTGATCATGTAGCCCAGGCTGGTATGACCCTGACCTTGAGCAGCATCTTACCCTCACCTAGAATGATGCCACAGTACAAAGACAAAATGATCGATTTTAACAACTGGCTAAAATTTTGGTGTCATTCAAAGGAGATCCAGTGTCTGTCAGCCTGGGATGACATGCTTGACAAGCCACGTTGCTTCGCTAGGGACGGCTTGCACCTGTCACCACTGGGCTTTCGGATATTGGCAAAGGCTCTTGCCACCCCCATAGTGCCTTTTTTAGGCAAGGCTCAAAAGTCAAACCCACCCCCATAGACAGCACAAGGAACAAGAAACTAAGGGTAATGCTGCTAAACGCCAGAAGTCTTAACCTCAAGATGCACGCACTCGAAGCTCTCCTCAGTATGAAGAACATCGATATCTGTGCAGTGACAGAAACATGGTTCAAGGCTCCAGAGAGCACCCCAGCACTACCAGGCTATACCTCATATCATGCTTTTCGGCCCCAAAACCCGGACCAAACCACAAAAGGAGGGGGAGTTTCCATATTTATCAAGGATATCCACACCTCCAGGTTAGTGGCATTGCACGAAGTATCGGAGACCGTCCATGTGCAACTAACAGTGGGCAAGACTGCTTTTCAGTTTATAGCATCCTACAGACCACCCTCTCAAAGTCAGGTATCCCATTCGGCTTTCCTGAAAACATTGGAGAAAATGAAGATCTCTCCGAACACCATTATATTGGGCGACTTCAACTACCCAAACATTGACTGGAGGCACTACTCAAGCCCCAGCACCTTTGCCCAAAGATTCCTGGAAATTATAAACTCAAATGCTATGGAACAACTAGTCACCACTCCCACAAGAGGGGACAACATACTAGACCTGATCATTACCAACATGGGGGCTCTATGCTCCACACCAGAAGTATATCCCTCATTGGTAAGATCAGACCATAAATTCATTTCACTGGATGTCCACATCCCGACCCCACCCCCAGCCCAGAAAACCACAGTGAAAAACTTCTCAAAAGCAAACTTCTCACTTCTCAAAACCGAAGTGGAATCCTTCAAGGCCCCAGAGCCAGTGGAAACTACAGCCCAAACTGCAGAATCCTATATAAATGCATTCTATGGACATCTCCAGGAATGCATGGATCATGCTATCCCAAACAAAACCAAGACCCAATCATCCAAAGGCAGGCATCCAGTCTGGTGGACCCCTGCCATAAATAAACTGTACAACAGAAGGAGGAAGCTACTACATGATAGAGAAAATCTCTAATAGGGAAGGCATCTCTGATCAGTACTAGCAAAAAATTACGATCCTCATAAAATCCTCCAAGGCCAGCTTCGAGAGAAAAATTGCACAGGACACCAAAGACAATCATAAGGCTTTTTTCAGTTATGTTAGAAACCTGGGATGCAACTCCCAGACTTGTTCTGAGTTGATTCTAAATGACAAAAAAATACACTGAACCCACAGACATCGCCAATATCCTGGCAGACAGGTTCAGTGCAAACTTCTCCACCCCTCCCCCACAAAAGAGCAAATATCTATCCCGGCAGAGGGCTGCCTCCCAAACATCTCAGATGCTCAGGTGATTGCTGCCCTCTCCAAAGCAAAAAACAATGCTTCCATGGGACCAGATGGCGTCCCAGGTTGCGTCCTACATGAACTACAAGATGAACTAATCCCTCAAATAAAACAGCTATACAATCTCAGCCTCACTACAGGATATGTACCCACAGAATGGCGTACAGCAACAGTGGTCCCACTCCACAAACGTGGAGCATCTACGGACCCTGGAAACTATCGCCCCATAAGCCTGACTAGCTTAGTCTGCAAGGCTATGGAGAGGATCATCATGGAGCTCATAAACAAAGACATTCGGGACCTACAGACACTAGATCCTACCCAGTTCAGCTTTGTCAAGGGCAGATCCTGCCTTTTGAACCTGGTTGACTTCTTTGAAACAGTCACCAAAGCCATAGATGAAGGGAAGGTAGTCCACACAGCCTATCTGGACCTTGCAAAGGCATTTGACACAATACCCCACTCGAGCATCCTAGATAAGCTATCCAGCTTAAATATAAACCCCTATGTCACAAGATGGGTCGCAAACTGGCTCAAAGACAGAACCCACAGAGTGAGAGTTGCTGGAGCCATGTCAGACTCGAAACCGGTCGCAAGTGGCGTCCCACAGGGTTCTGTCCTGGGACCACTGTTGTTCGGTATATACTTTTATGAGGTACAGGCAAACGTGGGAGGACTATGGCTCACCAAGTTCGCAGACGACTGCAAACTGGACGCCATAATCAACTCTCCAGCTGACACAAACATCCTTCAAAAAGGTCTCACAGAGACATAACTGGTGCCAGCGCCATGGTTTAAAGCTAAATGCCAAAAAATGTATAGTCATACCCTTTGGCAAAAACAATGTGCCCACAAATTACCACATAGGCGGAAACCCATTAAGTACAGAGAAAGTTATTAGGGACCTGGGGACCCAAGTTGATAGCAATCTCTCCTTTGAAAACCACATTGCCAAAGTGGTTAGAAAGACCTACTACATAGCCCACCTCATCACGAAGGGTTTCACATCTAGATCAAGAGAGGTAATCGTGCCCCTTTATTCATCCCTCATCAGGCCCATCATAGAATACAATGCCCCTTTTGGGAATGTGCCTTACCCGACATCTGCAGCAATTAGAAAGACCCCAAAAGTAACTCACCAAGAGGATCAAGGGTCTCAAACAGATGCCATATACTGCTCGGTTAAAAAAACTCCAGCTCTACTCAGTTGCATACCGCCTACTTTGAGGCGATCTATGCCTGACATACAAAGCTATGTCAAATCCAGAATTAATGGACATGCTCCACCTCAGTAAATCTAAATCCCTTAGAGCCACACGCTCGAGAGACTTGAACCTCAGCACAGAAATAAATAGAACTTGCTGGAGGGACAGGTTCATAACCCAGAGGCTCCCTTCGCTCCGGAATAGAATTCCAGTTCATGTGAGGCAGTGCACCTCACTGAATCTCTTCAAGAAGAATCTCGATAAGTGGATGGGGGATCATAGGTTTGTCCCAGGGATTACTCCCGTGTCACTATTAGACAGAGGCACAGTAAACTAAACCTTAAAAAAGGGCACAGTATACTCAAATCAAGGGGTGGCGTAAGCCATACAGAATCGAGCTAGGCTTATAATTGCCCCAGGGCAGATAGCCTAGTATGAACCTATGAACCTAAAAGAACAAACTTTGCTTGATCATGTTAAAGCAAAGTTATTGGATGCACCTTTACAGCAGGATGTTTTATTTGGTGTAAAAGCGGAAGAAGTTTTAAAGAAAATGGAGGATAAGGCAAACTCTATGCAGACGGTCAAGGATTTTTTACAGGTTCAACCTCCTCGTTTCAGCAGAAATTGGCCAACCAAAAACTGGTCCTTTCCAGCTTCTGCCAGACCACAGAGGGGCAGATACAGACGCCCAAGAGGCAGGGGCCAGCCACAAGGCTCTTACCAGTCTCGACAATGGAGTGTCACAACCCAAAAAGGAGGGGAAGAGAGGTCTCAAGCTACCAGAAGACAAACACAATGACTTGCCCCTCAGACTACCAAGCAAAACCATCTTGGCAGTTCACTTGGGGGGAAAACTAGCTCTTTTTACAGACAATTGGCACATCATCACAAAAAACAAATGGGTCCTAAATATTGTATCTCAAGGCTACTGATTCCACTTTCACACTTGCCAAGGATAAAAGGAATGCCAAACCTGCCACCAAATCAATGGGCAGAGGCTCAAAAGCAAATTTCAGCTCTCATGGACATGAGAGCCATTCAGCAGGTTAGGAGCAAGGACAAGGATTTTACTCAAGACTGTTTTTAGTTCCCCGAAAGGACAAAGCCTGGAGACCCATTCTGGACCTCTCAGTTCTGAACACATACCTGGAAATACCCAAATTCAAGATGCTAACACTACAGCAACTTCTTCCCATGCTGGGCAAGAAGGCTTGGCTAGTAACATTGGACCTCAAGGAGGCATACCTGCATGTCCCTATCAGACAAAATTGCAGAAGATACCTCCGATTTATTGCAGGTTCAACCCATTACCAATTCTCTGCACTGCCCTTTGGCTTATCTACTGCGCCCAGGGTCTTCACAAAATGCCTGGCACCAGTAATTGCATACTGCAGACAAAGAGGGATTCAAATATATCCATACCTGGACGACTGCCTTATTCAAGCAGAAAGCAAGGACATTCTTTTAAAGCATCTGGCATTTGTCAAAAACCTTCTAAGTTGCCTAGGGTACACAGTAAATGAAAAGAAGTTAAAACTAGTGCCCTCACAAGACATAATATTCCTGGGTGCCAGCTTAAATACAACGGCCCAGATGGCTTACCTCATGCCAGACAAGCAAAGACATCTGACTCCATACTTCAAAATGATGGCAACAAAGACCCAACTCCCTGCAAGAAAAATTCTGCAGGCCTTGAGATTCATGGCATCTTGCATACTACTAATACCATTTGCAAAACTGCATACGAGGAAATTACAATGGTATCTGAAAAGCGTATGGTCTCAACACAGCCACAGCTTGGAAACAATAATTCCACTCATTCCCTGCCTTCAACAGGAGTTTCTCTGGTGGGCTCAAGCATGTCACCTCAACAAGGGTCAGCCTTTCACCTTACCCACAGCCAGGCAAACTATAACAACAGATGCATCGGATTATACCTGGGGAGCACACATGGCAGGACAGTGTATTCAGGGCAAATGGCCTGCAAACCAAAGGCATCTACATATCAATCAAAAAGAGATGCTAGCTGTACAAAATGCCCTAACAGCTTTCAAGGACCTTCTACATCCAGGACAACTCCTAATAGATGGACAACACCACAGTGATGTGGTACATAAACAAGCAAGGGGGCACACACTCCTACCCCCTATGCAGACAAGCAATGACCTTGTGGAACACAGCACTGACCTACCAAGTTCAACTACAAGCACAATTCCTGCCAGGAAAGAAAAACACACTGGCAGATGATCTAAGCAGAAACATCACAGATCCTCATGAATGGAAACTAGATCCACAAGTATTCGCAATGATAACTCAAAAATGGGGGAGCCCAGACATAGATCTGTTTGCTTCCCCCCAAAACTACCAACTACGGAAGTTCTGCACAAGGAAATACCACACACTAGCTTGGAAAGTGGACGCCCTCTCATTCAGTTGGAAAACATTGACAGTGTATGCCTTTCCTCCACTGCCTCTTCTGGCAAAGGTGCTGCTAAAAGCCAGATTAGAGAGGCCACAAATGATACTCATTGCTCCAGACTAGCCACACCAGCACTGGTATCCAATACTAAGGAACATGGCTCAAGGCTCACCATGGATTTTGCCTACAATTCCTCACCTGCTCACTCAGCAAAACAATCAGATTCTACACAGCCAGCTCAAGACTTTAAATCTGGCTGCATGGCAAATTGCTTAAATAACCAGTCAACACTTCTCTCTAAAGCTGTGATGGACGTCATTCTGGAGGCCAGAAGGCCTAGCACCAGGAAAGTCTATTCAGACAAATGGAAAAGATTCTGCGCCTGGAACCAGGCTAAAGGCCAAAATACCCTTGTTCCAAATATTCCTCAGATTCTTCAATATTTAACTGAGATGTTGCACAAAGGACTTTCCTTCTCATCTATTAAGATCCATGCCTCAGCTATTTCAGCTCAATTCAACACGGATCCTCCTATATTTTCACTGCTGATCTACAGTTCCTATCATGGAAAACTGCCCTGCTGCTAGCAATAACTTCAGCACGAAGAGTCTCAGAACTACAGGCCCTAATGGCAGTGGAGCCTTTCATAATTTTTCATCAAGACAGAGTCTCTTTAAGAACTAACCCTTCCTTTATGCCAAAGGTGGTATCCATTGTGGCAATTAACCAAACCATTCATTTGCCCACCTTTTTATCCAAACCCCCAGAACAAAGGGAAAAGCTGCTACACTCTTTGGACATTCACAGGCAATTACGTTACTACTTGGATAAAACTAAGGCTTTCAGAAAATCTGACCAGCTCCTTGTATCCTATGCTGCAGGATCTCAAGGAAAAGCTATCTCAAAAACAGACCATTTCAAAATAGATAGGACATTATATCCGTTTCTGCTACACACACCATGGGAAATCTGTGCCTGTTAACATCAGGCCCCATTCCACCAGGGCTATAGCAACATCAGCAGCCTTCCTCAGAGGGATACCAATCAAGGATATTTTGGAGGCTGCCACCTGGAGTTCAGGGCACACCTTTACCAAGCACTATCACTTACCTCTATACTCTTAAACCAGAGCTGGCTTTGCCACTGCAGTTCTGCAGGGCCTACTAGCCTTTTCAAACCCTGTCTAGTTTCACCACCCATCCTTAGCTTTGGGATTCAACCCAACAGTGATGACTGCAGCAGTGTAACACGATGAACATAGTACAGTTTTGTACCTACCATAAATGTAGATGTTCGAGTGTTCACACTGCTGCAGTCCAGGTTACCCTCCCTCCATCCCCTCTGAACTAGCTGGATTTATCTATTCCTTTCTATCCTATACAACCTCTGTGGTGTATTTGCTTGTGACTGAAGGTTTTGTTTTATTTTTATCTGTATATTTTTATATAGAAATATGTATTGCCTACCTATTGGGGGCACCTGACATCTAAGGCAAAAAAACCTGAAGAAAATGGCGTCGGATGCATCTTATATACCCCTGGCGCACTGACGTCGGGGAAGAAGCGACAGCAACTGACGCTGGACCAAGACTTTGGAACTCGGGCCGACTGCGGGACCGCCTGACGGCAGGATAACCCAACAGTGATGACTGCAGCAGTGTGAACACTTGAACATCTACATTTATGGTAGGTACAAAACTGTACTATTTATTGCATACAGCTGAACAAGTTGGAAAGCATACTTTGCAATGTGGTTTTGATTCTTTGGAAGTCTCCTGCAGGGCCGCAGTTACGGGTTCTGTAATCAGGAGGCATGCTTGGTTAAAGGAACAAAATCTTCCTGATCATGTCAAAGTTAAATTATTAGATGCACCTTTACAGCATGATACTTTATTTGGTGTTAAGGCAGAAGAGGTGTTAAAGAAAATGGCGGACAAAGCTAAATCTATGCAAACTGGCAAAGATTTTTTTACAAGTACAGCCACCTAAGTTTAGTAGACACTGGACAACAAAGAACTGGTCCTTTCCTGTGTCAGACAGACCTCAAAGGGGCAGACCCAGACGCCCTAGAGGCAGTTCCCAGGCACAAGGTTCATACAGGTCAAAGCAATGGGGTGCCTCTACCTCCAAAGTTGGAGAAGACAAATCTCAACCATACAGGAAACAGTCCCAATGACTTCCCCCTGCCTGTACCAAGCACTTCTCTCCTGGCAGCACCCATAGGGGGAAAATTAGCACTTTTTTCTCAAAATTGGCACATCATAACCCAGGACAAGTGAGTTCTAAATATCGTGTCACAAGGCTACAAATTCCATTTCCGTTCCCTGCCAAAGGCAAACGGCTGGCTAGACCTGCCAAAAAAATCAATGGGCAGAGGCACAAAACAAGCCTCATCCCTCATGGACATGGGGGCCATTCAACAAGTACCAGAGCAAGAGCAGGGACAAGGATTTTACTCGACTGTTCTTGGTACTCAGAAAGGACAAGGCCTGGAGGCCAATACTGGACCTATCTATTCTGAACACATTCCTGGATATACCAAAATTCAAGATGTTGACTTTGCAGCAGCTTCTGCCCATGCTGGGCAGGAACGCTTGGCTTGTGACTTTAGACCTAAAAGAGGCATACCTGCATGTCCCTATCAGACATATATGCAGAAAATACCTCAGATTCAAGGCTGGCTCAATGCATTACCAATTCTCTGCACTGCCCTTTGGCTTATCTACTGTGCCCAGGGTCTTTACAAAGTGCCTGGCACCAGTAATTGCATTTTGCAGACAAAGAGGAATACAAATATATCCTTACTTGGACGACTGTCTAATTCAAGCAGAGAACAAGGACATTCTTCTACAGCATCTGGCGTTTGTGAAAAAACTTCTAACATGTCTAGGGTACACAGTCAACGAAAATAAATCAAAACTAGTACCCTCTCGAGATAATATTCCTGGGTGCAAGCTTAAATACAACTGCCCAGATGGCTTAACTCACGCCAGACAAACAAAGGCAACTGACTACCTATTTCAAAATGATGGCAGCAAAAAGGCCCAGTTGTCTACAAGAACAATTCTGCAGGCTTTGGGCTTCATGGCATCCTGCATCCTACTAATTCCATATGCAAGACTGCATATGAGGAAACTACAATGGTACCTAAAAAGTGTTTGGACTCAACATTGCCACAGCCTGGAAACTATGATTACTCTCATTCCCTGCCTGCAACAGGAATTTCGATGGTGGGCAAAGGCTTGGCACCAAAACAAGGGACAGCCATTCACATTACCTCCAGCCAGGCAGACACAACAGATGCATCAGATTATGCCTGGGGGGCCCACATGGCAGGAAGATGCATTCAGGGTACATGGGCATCTGTCATCTGGAGCAAGAAAAACTGATGTAATGACATCAGCTGCATGTTTTATACCCCTGACGTCGTAATTTCTCCGATCGTCAGTGAGGTGCTTTTGCAGCCCATGATGCCTGCTTCTGTGGATTCGTAGGCTACTACCGAGACCTTTTTGGAGTCTGGTATGCCACAAAACTCTTCAACTAAGGATCCTGTATTCGTCTCTACCTTGCATGGGTCCGTAGCCGTTGAGCAGGTACCGGCTTCAAAGGAAGTCCTTCGCACAACCGATCCTCGACACAAACCGACGTCTTCTTTCGCGACTGCCATTCTTTCAAAAACTGAGTTTCTAAGGCCCAGGGTACGAACCACACCCAAGAAACCGGCAACCCACTCTCAGGCGCCTTTTTCCTTGCCTCAGTCTCAAATGCTTAAAAATGGCAGAAGACCTTATCATGCTGATCAGGCGAAGCCAAGCTACCCTCTCCAAAAGGAAAATACATCTTTCCCCTGTAGTTTTATCTGAACGAGAGTCAGATGACTCTGATGCATCTGAATATGAAGACATGCAACCCCTCTCTACTTATGAGGATTCCGTTCCTTCAGCCTCTCCCCCAGAGGATTTTTCCTTTGGGGAAACCCTGCATACCTTAAGGGAGCATTTCCATTGGGAGAGTCAAGACTACCCTCAGTCTAAAAAGAGACTCAGGGAATTCCTAGATCTTCCACAGCACAGACCCTTTGCCATCCCCCCTGTCCTGGATGTTGTGGAGGATGTTTTCCTGGAATCCAGCTCGACTCCTGACACCCTCCCTCCTGCACCCAGAAAACCAGACAGGTACTCTCACAAATTTATTTTTAAAAATCCTACTGCTGACCCTGAGGTAATTTCTCAAGGGCCTAAAGGGATTAAAGCAACCTCTGCTAAGAATCCCACCCCCCAGATAGGGATTCCCGACCACTAGACAAATGGGGTAAAAAAGTATACACCTCCGCTACCCTTGCTGTCAGGGCACTAAGTTGTCGGTTCCATATGCTGAAATTTCAGCAACATACCCTGGAGCTCCTCAAACAAAAAATGTCTTCCTTTCCTGTTTGGGCAGAATCTAAAGATTTACTAGAGTTAATGCATTCTGCAAGTCAAGCAACTAAACATAGCTTGCACTCTGGTTTTGACACCCTAGATGCTTCTTGCCAGGGCAGCAGTAACTGGAATCTGTCATTAGAAGGCATGCATGGCTTAAGGAACAGCCCCTGCCAGACCATGTCAAATCTAAATTGTTGGATGCCCCCTTGCACAAAGATGACTTGTTTGGCACTATGGCAGAAGAGGTCTTAAAAGAGATGAAAGAAAAAACAAAATCTGTGTAAAACAGTTAAGGATTTCTTGCAGGTCCAGCCACCCAGGTTCAGAAGGCATTGTCCCACCAAACACTGGTCCTTTCCTGCTCCCATTAAGCCAGTCCAGCCTGGGCCCCGGGGAACCAGTCCCACCTGGACAGCAGCCACAGAGAATGCAGAGATCTAAGCAGTGGACTACCGCCACTTCAAAACCAGGGAGTTCTAAGCCACCCACTTATGGTAAGAACTCACAATGACTCAACTCCCCCACCTCTTCCCTCTGCTCACCTTCACTTACCCCTAGGAGGAAAACTCTCCTTTCACGCAAGCACCTGGGCCACCATTACCAGTGACCACTGGGTTCTAACCATAGTATCTCAGGGATACAAATTTTCCTTCCACACCCTTCCAACCCCAAAAGGGTTCCGAGATCTACCACCAAACCAGATGGCAGAGGCTCAAAAGCAAATCCTTTCCCTGCTCTCTATGAGGGAAGTAGAGCACGTTCTTGCAGAACAGATAGTCCAAGGTTTCTACTCCAGACTTTTTCTGGTGCCCAGAAAAGATGGCACCTGCCACCCTATCCTCAGTCTATCCATTCTAAACAGCTTCCTGGTGATCCCAAAATTCAAAATGCTTACCCTACAGCAGCTGCTAAGGACGCTTCTCTAGCCACCCTAGATCTAAAAGAGGCCTACCTCCACATTCCTATCAGGGAATCATGCAGGAAATATCTCTGTTTCAGGGCAGGATCTCAACACTTTTAGTTTTCTGCGCTTCCCTTTGGCTTATCTACTGCTTCCGGAGTTTTCACAAAATGTCTGGCTCCGGCCATTGCCTTTTGCAGACAAATAAATATTCAGATTTACCCATACTTAGATGACTGCCTTATTCAGTCAGACAGCCAGGAAAAGCTTTTAAAGCACCTGGCCTTTGTAAAACCCTACTAACCTCCCTAGGGTGCACAGTCAGTGAAAAGAAATCCAAACAGTTGCCCACCCAAAGGATTATCTTCCTGGGAGCAAGCCTGGACACAGCATCCCAGGTGGTATACCTTACACCAGAGAAACAAATTTTCCTGACAGCCTACTTCTCTCAACTAGGCACCAGGCCCCAGCTATCTGCAAGGAAGATGCTGCCAGCTCTGGGATTCATGGCATCTTGCATACTAATTCCATATGCCAGACTGAATATTAGGAAACTTCAGTGGTACCTAAAAAGCCTTTGGTGTCAACTCTCTCAAGACCTGGAAACTCTTCTAACTATAATTCCTTGCCTCAGAAAGATTTTCTATGGTGGGAACAGCATGCTCCCAAAACAAGGGACTGCCTTTCTCACCACCCCCATCACCCAGACCCTCACCACAGACGCATCAGACTATGCTTGGGGTGCACACCTGCATGGCAGGTGCATACAGGGACAGTGGACCCCACAGCAAATCCCTCTACACATCAACCAAAAATAGATGATGGCTGTCCAGCACGCCTTGATAGCTTTCAAACCCCTTCTCTCTCCGGGGGCTCTCCTTATCAAAACAGACACCACTGTGATGTGGTATATCAACAAGTAGGGAGGGACTCACTCTTGCCCTCTATACAGCTAGCCATGACCCTTTGGCAGACAGCCTCTGCCATGCAGCTACACCTGTTAGCGCAATTCCTAACAGGCTCTCTCAACTCTCTGGCAGAGCAATTAAGCAGAAATCTTCTGAACCCACACGAATGGCAGCTCAACAGAAGAACCTTCACCCTAATAACTCCGAAATGGGGCACCCCAAAGGTCGACCTCTTTGCCTCCCACACCAACCATCAGCTCAGCAAATTCTGCACCAGGGAGCATCACTGCATGGCTTGGAAAGTGGATGCTTTGCCCTTCGCCTGGGTCAGTCTGTCTGTCTTTACTCTGCTACCTGTCACCCCCAGGGTACTGCTCAAAATAAAGAAGGAAAGACCAAGAACCATTCTTACGGCTCTAGACTGGCCTCAACAGCACTGGTGCCCCTTGCTATGCAGCTTGTCCCCTCTGCTCCCATGGCATCTTCCTCAGATTCCAAACCTCCTGACCCAGAGGGAAGGGGAATTCATGCATCTTCAATTGCAGACACTCAGTTTAGCAACTTGGCTTATTCCCTAACCTCGAACCAATCTGCCAACCTCAGTAAACAGGTTCTAGATGTTATCCATGAGGCCAGACGCCCTAGCACCAGAAAGTCTTATGCTGACAAATGGAAAAGGTTCTGCACCTGGATCCAGGCTAAGGGAGCTAATATGGCACAGCCTTCCCTCCCTCTCTTCCTGGATTACTTCGCTAACGTACTACACAGTGGCCTCTCTTTCTCCTCTATAAAATTCATGCCTATGCTATTTCTGCTCATTTTCCCACTGAGCAGCCCCTTTTCTCACACCCTTTGATCAAATAGTTCCTAAGAGGGGCTAGCAACTTGAGGCCACCCAGAAGGGCACCAGCCCCAGCTTAGGACTTGAATTTTGTATTGGAAAAGCTCAACCTGCTCCTTTTCGAACCAGCTTCTTCTGCATTGCAAAAATTTCTCTCCTGGAAGACAGCATTCCTTCTGGCCATCACTTCAGCCAGAAGAGTCTCTGAGTTGCAAGCGCTCATGGCTGTGAAACCCTTCATCATCTTCCATGCTGACACGGTATCGCTCAGAACTATCCCATCCTTCATGCCCAAGGGTGGTGTCCAGTGTGGCTCTCAACCAATCATTCATTTGCCCACCTTTTTTCTTAATCCCCAGAACAAGGGGAAATGATTCTGCACACTCTGGATGTGCACAGACAGCTCAGATTCTATCTGGACAGGACTAAATCCTCCAGAAAGTCTGATAAATTGCTGGTTAGCTTTGCTACAGGTGCAGAAGGCAAAGCTATCTCTAAATGGATAGCACACTGCATCCATTTCTGCTACAAACAACATGGAAAGCCTCCCCCTAAGGGGGGTCAGGACACACTCCACCAGAGCAGCCTCCACCTCTGCAGCTTTCTTCAGAGGAGTCCCTACCCAGGGACATCTTGGAGGCTGCCACCTGGACATCTGTTCACACTTTTACCAAGGATTACCACCTGCCTCTCTTCTCCAAATCTAGGGCAGGGTTTGCCTCTACAGTCTTGCAGGGCATCCTTGCCAGCCCCTAGTTTTTTTTTGACTGACTCCATCCATTTCCTCAGCTTTGGGAATAAACCCAAATGTGATGACTGCAACAGTGAAACATGAACATAGTACAGTTGTGCACACTTACCATAAATGTAGATGTTCGAGTGTATTCACTGTTGCAGTCCTGGTTTCCCTCCCTCCATCCCACTTTCTTCTCTTTCTTTACAAGGGACATATTGGTATTTACTTTATACTGGTGGGGTTCTTCCAGCAGAACCTGGCTCCTACTTGGGGGCTCCTGACAGGTTAGGGCAAGAAAAACTGATGCAATGGGGTTGGCTGCCTTACTTTATACTACTGATGCCCTGTTATCAGTCCTGAAGCGACAGCAATCAATGCAAAATACTAAGTCTCTGGTATTCAGGCCGGCCAAGGGCTACCCTGGCAGGGATAACCCAAATATGATGACTGCAACAGTGAATAACACTCTAACATCTGCATTTATGGTAAGTGTACACAGCTGTATGTTTTGTCTCCAGAGTCTCCAGATTTCTGATTCTTCCTGTGGGGGTGGTGTCTCTTTCTCAGTTGCTAGAATGTACCATTGTTTTCAGTGGGAGAACACTGAGGTTTCTTAGTCCCTCAGAAAATACTGAGTTGTTACAGAAGGATTTTCCAGAACTTGCAACCATCCCTCCTGTCCTATCTGCTTTAGAGGATCTTACTGTCTGTAATTTTCCTGATAGTCACCCAGCTGTCATGAAACAAGCAGATAGGATGAATAAAGTTACTCCGTATTTTAATTTTTTATACACTATTCCCAAACCTGACCCTGCAGCCATAGCCTTTAGTTGACTCCACTGCTGCTACTCTTGTTAACAAGGATGGGAGAATTATTGATAGGTACGGGGGGGTGGGGGGAGTATTTTTTTTACTTCTGCAACTTTTATTTTCAGAATTGTAAATTGTCAGGCTCATATGTTAAAATTTGTTCCAGTATACTGTAAAAGTGTGAAGAATGTTTTATCTACAGATCTGATGTCATTTTCATTCATTCCACAACTGTTTGGTTCGGACCTGACTTAGCCACTTCTTCCAGATTATAGACACTGAAACTCTCGAGCTCCTCACTCTGCCCATAATGTCCTATTCACCTCGCATACCTCGGATCTTGTTTGCCGCCATAATGTTTAGACATGGTCACTGCACTCTCAAGTGAGCTTTAATAGTTTTTGTGAATTAACTGCTTTTCATTATAATTCTAATAATTTCTATATATTTTAGTTTTTCCTCCGTTTAACCCTAGTTATTTCTAAGATTTCACCATTTTTCCCTTTTACTCTTAGAGTATTCTTAAGTACCATTGCTGGTATCCTGTCCTTGTATAGTGCATTTTAGTACTCCTCTTTTTGCTTACCATTGTTGGTAAAGGATTTTCCTGACAGGTTCATAGGTAGGTACTAGGCTATTGGCCCTAGGGGCCTATACAAGCCTAGCCAAAGGTACCCTGGCTTTCACCACCCAAGAAAATTATTTGAGGCCATGGCTTTGACACCAGACATCTGTCTCAGCAAGGCCCTTTTGTAGGATGTCCACATCTTTTGGAGTTTTGATTATGGCTCCTAGTTTGCAGTCATCTGCGAACTTTGTTAGCCAAATACCTTCTGTGTTGGCCTGTACTTCAGAGAAGTAGATACCAAACAGGAGAGGACCCAGGACTGAACCCTGTGGTACTCCACTTGTCACTGGTCTGAAGCTGGATTTGGAGTCTGCTGCTTTCACAGTGTGGGTTCTGTCAGTGAGCCAGTTGGCAACCCATCTTGTGACATAGGGATTTATACCTAGTTTAGTGAGTTTATCTATAATTCCAGAGTGGGGGATGGTGTCAAAAGCCTTGGCGAGATCTAGATAGGCTGTGTGAACCACCTTACCTTCATCTACGGCTTTGGTGACTGCTTCAAAGAAGTCTATCAGGTTTAGGAGACATGATCTGCCTTTTACAAACCCAAACTGGGTGGGGTCCTGAGTTTGGAGATTACCATTGTCATTGTTTATAAGTTCCATGATGATACGCTCCATAGCCTTGCAGACCAGGCTCGTTAGGCTAATGGGGTGGTAGTTTCCGTGGTCTGTGGTGGCTCTCCCTTTGTGGAGTGGGATAACTGTCGCTGTGCGCCATTCAGTGGGCACATAGTCTGAGGTGAGGCTATGATTGAACATGGTACTTAGGTGGGGTGCCAGTTTGTTCTGTAGTTCATGTAGAACACAGCCTGGGATGTTGTCAGGTCCCATGAATTCTGTGTTCTTGGCTTTGGATAGTGTGTTTTTTTACCTGTTCAGTCGTGATTACAGGAACTTTGCATTCTTCTGGTATAGAGATGGGCCCTTTAGTGGATGACAGAGGGGTAAATTTAGCACTGAACCTATCTGCCAGGATGTTGGCAATATCCGTTGGTTCTGTATATTTAGTGCCATTGTGCTGTAACTCAGAGCAGATCTGAGTGTTGCCATTGAGATTTTTGACATAGCTATAGAATGCTTTGTAGTTGTCTTTAGAGTCGGTGGCAATTTTGTTTTCATAACTAGCTTTGGAGGATTTTATGAGGGATCTCAGCTTCTTACTGAAGCTGACCAGGGAGTTTCTCCAATCATGGAATTTTACTCTTTTTTTTTTGTAACAGTTTCTTTCTTCTGTTGTAGAGTTTGTTTATGGCAGGGGACCACCAGATTGGCTTCCTTTTTTTGGAGGATAGCATTTTGGTTCTGTTAGGGATTGCACGATCCATGCACTCATGTAAGTGCTTATAAAGTGCATTTGTGTAGGATTCAGCAGTCATACCTCTATTGCCCGTCAGCATGGGTGCCATGTAGTTTGCCACTTCTGTCTTAGGGAGCGTGAAGTTGGCTTTGGAGAAATGTTTTACTGTGGTTTCCCTACTGGGGGGTGGGGGGGAGGGATGTGGATGTCTAGGGTGATTAGCTTATGGTCTGATCTGACCAGTGAGAAATTGACCTCTGGTGTGGAGCACCCGGTTGCCCATGTTGGTAATAACCAGGTCTAGGATATTGCTGCCCCTGGTGGGGGTGTGGATAAGTTGATCCATGGCATTGGAATTTATGAATTCCAGAAAACGTTGAGCACAGGAGTTGGTACATGAGTAGTTTTCCCAGTTAATGGTAGGGTAGTTGAAGTCGCCCATTATTAGGGTGTTAGGTTGTACCCTAATATTTTCCAGTGCATTAAGAAATGAGGAGTGGGAATCCTGGGGCATAGTGGGGGATCTGTAGCAAGCTACAATTTGGATTGCGGTCTTGCCCAGAGTTAGTTGCACTTGGATAATCTCGGATGTATTATGCTGAGCAACTAGCCTGGAGGTGTGGATATTCTTAATGAATATGGACATGCCTCCGCCTTTAGTGTTTCGGTCCAGGTTAGGTGGCCGAAAGGTGTGGTATGAATTATAGCCTGGTAATGCAGGGGTACTCTCTGGAGCCTTGAACCAAGTCTCTGTCACTGCACAGATGTCGATGTTCTCCATTTTAAGGAGTGCCTCGAGAGTGCATTTTGAGGTTTAGACTTCTAGCATTGAGTAGCAATACCCTCAGATTCTTCTTGTCTGTACCTGTTAGGGTGGTGAATTTGTCATTTGAACCTTGCCTAAAAAAGGCACTATAGGGGTGGCTAGAGCCTTAGCCAGTATCTGGAATCCCAGGGGCGACAGGTGCAGGCCATCTCTGGCAAAGCATCGTGGCTTGTCGATCATGTCATCCCAGGCAGACAGATACTGGATCCCCTTAGAATGACACCAGAATCTTAGCCAATTGTTGAAGTCAATCATTTTGTCCTTGTACTGTGGTATCATTCTGGGTGATGGCAGGATGCTACTCACGGCTAGGGTCATACCTGCCTGGGCTACAAGATCGGACAGCTCCTCCATGTCCCTTTTCATGTATGCCAAGGAGGTATTTCTCAGGTTATTCACACCAACATAGACAATGACAGAGTCATATTTGTACTTGTTGTGGAGTGACCTGAGTGCATGCGTTGTGGCGGATCCTGGCACCGGACAGGCAGCTGACAGTAACTTTCTCCTTGTTTAGCCTGGTGAGTGGAACATCAGTGTGCCTGAGTCACCTATGGCTAGAGTGTTGGGTACGTTGTTATGCTTTATGGGCTGTGGTTGAGTGGCACACTACGTTTGTGGGCTATGTGTCATTTGGGTTGTGTTGGGGGGTGGAGGTTGCTTGTGTTTCTGCTTTGGAGGTCCCTGTTGCTTGGGCAGGTTTTTACTGAGAGCCTCCGCGAATGTAGGTGTGTGTTTTGTGTTTCTATGTGTGTGATGTTCTTCATCCCACCTTGCTGCAGTCCTAACACTTGGGTAGTCTGCTGTCCCTCGGTCGGCCCGAATATCAGAGTATAAGGCTGACGTCGGTCAAGGCGCATTTGACTGACATCAGAACGTCAGGGTACAAATGCGCATGACCGACGTCATATCCTCAGTCTTTTTTGCCGCATGGTCCGATGCAGAAGCAGTGTTGCAAGTGCCGTTGCGTTCTGAAATTTTTCGAATCGGAGTTTCAGACCGAAGTCAGAGTTGGTTAAGTACCCGTTGGGAATATTTTGGGTTTTTCTTGCCTCAGTGGTTTACCGGATGTCAGAAAAAGTGAATAACTGTATTTCTTGTGGGAAACAGATACCGCATAGGGATTACCATAATTTGTGTATACCTTGTTTAGGACCTGAGCACGACGTTGTTGGATGCCGCTTTTGTGCTAGGTTTAATAAACGCACTATAAAGCGGAGGTTGGATTGTGCAAGGTTGGTCTTTGGGAAGCGGTGTAATTACAAAATGCCGTCGGATGCTCCGACGCCGGCTTCCTCTAAGAAGCGCAAGGACAAGGCAGTTAAACCTAGGTTAGAGGAGTCGTCCGAACCGGACGTCAGTTCTTTAGAGGCATCAGTGGAACCGGTGGTTCCGACGGAGGCCTCTCTGGAGTCCCAGGGAGAAACTTTGATTTTACAGGATGTGGCCTCCCAGGAGGCAGGGCAGGCTGTAGGGGCTTCTCAAGTAACTGTACTCCCCTCCCTTCCTAAGGAGTCTAGGCCCTCTCTTTCTGCTTCCAAGGCTTCTCCTAGAGGCAGGTCTAGTTTAGCTTCTGTGGGTGTCGCTCCCAGTTCTTCAGGTGCTGTGCCCAAGAAGCACATGCTCAAAATGGCAGAGGATTTAATTACTTTAATTAGAGGCTCTATGCCCCCTCCTGAAAAGAGGCCTAGGATGGAACCTGTGTTGGGGGATTATGAGCAGGCTTCGGATGTGTCTGAGTCTTCGGCTGAAGACTTGCAGGAGTATTCTCATTATTCTGATTCTGATGTGGATGATTCTACTCCTTCTGCTTCTCCTCCTGAGGATTTTTCTTTCAGAGACCCTTCACTCCATGAGAGAGCATTTTAAATGGGAAGGTCAGGATTTCTCTGATTCCAGGAAAAGGCTTAGGGAATTTTTGTTTTTACCCCAGCATAGGCCTTTAGCTATACCTCCTGTTCTGAATGTGGTGGAAGATGTGTTTGCAGAGGCTTCTCTTAATCCTGATTCTTTGCCTCCTGCTCCTGTTAAACCAGATAGGTATTACAGGGTGCCTGAAGCTAATAAGTATCTTTTAAGAGTCCTAGGGCAGACCCAGAAACTGTTAGCCAGGGGCCTAAGGGTGTTAAGGCTTCTGTTGTCAAGAATCCGGTTCCTGCAGATAGAGAGGCCAGGGCCTTGGATAGATGGGGAAAGAAAGTTTATACTTCTTCCACTCTAGCCATGAGAGCTTTGAATTGCCAGTTTCACATGTTGAAATATCAAAATTATCTCCTTTCTCAGTTGAAATCTAAGGTTGATGCTCTGGCGGAAGGTATTGACTGTAAAGAGTTACAAGAATTTAGTGCATGTTTCTGAACAGGTGGGTAAGCATTCTTTGCAATGTGGTTTTGATGCTGTACAGGCCTCGTCTAGGGTGGCTGCCACTGGGTTAGTTCTTCGCAGGCATGCCTGGCTGAGGGATCAAAATTTATCTGCCCATGTTAAAACTAGAATTTTGGATGCCCCTTTGCAATCTGATGTCCTGTTTGGTTCTCCTGTTGAGGCAGTTTTAAAGAAAATGGAAGACAAGGCTAAGTCTATGCAGACTGTTAAAGATTTTTTGCAGGTTCAGCCTCCAAAGTTTAGTAGAAATTGGCCTACTAAAGGGTGGACGTATCCTTCTTATGATTCCCAGTCTAGGGGTAGATCTAGACGTGGCAGGGGCAGAGGTCAGGGCTCTTTCAGGCCTAGAACAGGGAGTTCTCCTGCACAGTCTGCAAGTGAGGGCAGGGGTCAGTCCTTTCGTAAACAGACCCAATGACCTACCTTTTCAGCTGCCAGATTCTTCTCGCCTGGCAGCACCTTTGGGAGGAAGGTTGGCACTTTTCAAAGAAAATTGGAGTTTGATTACCCAAGACAAATGGGTACTGGATATCATACATCACGGTTACAGGTTTTATTTCCATACCTTGCCTCCGTTCAAAGGCATGCCAGACATTCCTCCTCAACAAAGAATAGAGGCTCACAAGCAAATTTCACTGTTACTCCAAATAGGGGCCATACAGCCGGTTCCTATGTCAGAAAGGGGCCTAGGATTTTATTCTCGCCTGTTCCTAGTCCCAAAGAAGGGGAACACGTGGAGACCAATTTTGGATTTATCTGTCCTCAATACTTATCTGGACATTCCCAAGTTCAAAATGTTGACGTTGCAGCAGCTTTTACCTCTGCTGGGAAAAGATCATTGGATGGTAACTTTGGATCTCAAGGAGGCTTACCTTCATGTTCCTATCAGACTAAAGTGCAGGAAGTATCTGCGTTTTCGAGCTGGGACTTCTCACTATCAGTTCTCTGCATTGCCCTTTGGCTTATCTACTGCCCAGAGTGTTCACGAAAGTTCTGGCTCCAGTGATAGCTTTCTTCAGGCTAAAAGGAATACAGATCTATCCTTATTTGGACGACTGCCTGATTCTGGCTCAAGGAAGGGAAGAGCTTCTTCATCATTTGGAATATGTGATAGCAGTGCTAAGATGCCTGGGGTATTCTGTGAACGAAATAAAGTCCAGTCTAGTACCCTCTCAAGACATGTGCTTTCTGGGTGTGAGACTGAATACAGCATCCCAGATGGCCTTTTTACCCCGGACAAACAAAAGAATCTATCCCTTTACTTCCTTCAGCTATCTCATCAGTCCGGGCTGACTGCAAGGACAGTCCTTCAAGCCTTAGGGTTCATGGCATCTTGTATTCTGGTGCTTCCCAATGCCAAACTGCATATGAGGAAGCTACAATGGTATTTCAAAAATGTATGGACACAGCACTGCCAGGATCTGGACACTGTCATTCAAATAATACCTTGCATTCAAAAGGAATTTTTGTGGTGGGCTCAGGAATGTCACCTAAACAAGGGACTCTCTGTGACCCGGCCAGAGGCGAGTCAGATTTTAACAACAGATGCCTCAGACATAGCTTGGGGAGCTCATCTAAATGGAAAGTGGATACAAGACAAGTGGCCTGCCAGACTGCAACATCTACATATCAACATGAAGGAGATGTTAGCAGTCCAGTTTGCATTAATAGCTTTCAAGGATTTACTTCTTCCAGGGCAGGTGTTGATTCTAACAGACAACACAACTGTCATGTGGTACATCAACAAGCAAGGGGAACACATTCTTATCCTCTATGCAGGCAAGCAATGATTTTGTGGGAGACTGCTCTCAGTTTACAACTAAATCTTCAGGCAAGGTTTCTGCCGGGAGCACAGAACTCCTTAGCAGACGTGTTAAGCAGACAAATCATGGATCCCCACGAGTGGAAACTGGATCTTCATGTATTTCAGAAATTGACAGTGTCCTGGGGAACTCCAGACATAGATCTGTTCGCTTCTCCACTAAACCACCAGCTGCCAAAGTTTTGCACAAAGCGGTTTCATCCCACAGCTTGGAAAGTGGATGCTCTTTCTTTCAGTTGGAAAAATCTTCATGTGTATGCCTTTCCACCTCTGCCTCTCCTCCCAAAGGTACTTCTGAAGGTCAGACAGGACAAGCCAAGGATGATTTTGATAGCTCCAGATTGGCCTCGACAGCACTGGTACCCACTACTGAGAAGTCTAGTACAGAAGCCTCCATGGCCTTTGCCTTTGATTCCACATCTGTTGTCCCAGGAGGACAGTCATTTGATCAATGTCAAACTTCACTCTCTTCACCTAACAGCATGGCATATTCTGTTTTAAACCATAAAGGGTCTCAACTTCCACAACAAGTTTTGAATGTGATTTTGGAAGCCAGAAGGCCTAGTACAAGGAAAGTGTACGCAGATAAATGGAAGAGATTTTTATTTTGGAGTGCAGCTAAGGATTTGGATGTTTCTGAGCCTGATTTAAGTGTGGCTCTTCAATATCTTACTGAGTTATTGGACAAAGGTTTGTCCTTCTCTTCTATTAAGATTCATGCTGCAGCAATTTCAGCTCACTACGATTGTGACCCACCATTGTTTTCTCATCCTTTATTCAAGCAATTTCTTAGAGGGGCAAAGAATATAAGACCCCACGAAGAGCTCCTACTCCTGCTTGGGATCTCAATTTTGTGTTGGAGAAACTCACTCTACAACCTTTTGAGCCTGCAGCTACTGCTGAGTTGAAATATTTGTCATGGAAAACTGCTTTTTGTTGGCCATTACCTCTGCAAGAAGGGTTTCTGAATTGCAGGCCCTTATGGCAGTTGAGCCTTTCTTAATTTTCCACAAGGATAGGGTATCTTTACGTACTAATCTTTCCTTTATGCCTAAAGTGGTTTCTAGTGTGGCTTTAAACCAAACTATTCATTTGCCTACTTTTTATGCAAATCCCCAAACTAAAGGGGAAAAGATTTTGCACACTTTAGATGTACACAGGCAGTTGCGATATTATTTGGACAGAACTAAAGGGTTCAGACAATCTCAGCAGTTATTAGTTTCTTTTGCTTTGTGCTCTCAGGGCAAGCCCGTGTCAAAACAAACTATTTCTAAGTGGATTGGATTTTGCATTGCTTTCTGTTATTCCCATCATGGCAAACAGATTCCAGCTGGGATTAGACCTCATTCCACTAGGGCTACTGCCACTTCAACAGCTTTTTTGAGGGGGGTGGCTACTAAGGATATTTTAGAGGCAGCCACTTGGAGTTCAGTGCATACCTTCTCTAGGCATTACCACCTTCCATTGTACTCTAAATCCAGGGCTGGTTTTGCCACTGCTGTGTTGCAGGGCATTTTGGCAGCTCCTGCTTCATTATAATTTAGCCATCCTCCCTTACCTCTGCTTTGGGATTCTACCCAAGTGTTAGGACTGCAGCAATGTGGGATGAAGAACATAGTACAGTTTTGTACCTACCATAAATGTAGATGTTCGAAGATCCACATTGCTGCAGTCCAATTTACCCTCCCTCCTTCCCCTCTGCTGTTTGAGGTGGTTGTGTGGGTTGGGTTATCCATCTGAGGTATATGGCATTTTGTATATATTGTATATATTATACATATTTTTGGTGTTAGGCTAGTTGGTTGTTTAGTTGTGGTCTATGGATTTTGACCTTTCTTTTTAGGGTCTTCTGACATCTGGGGCAAGAAAAGACTGAGGATATGACGTCGGTCATGCGCATTTGTACCCTGACGTTCTGATGTCAGTCAAATGCGCCTTGACCGATGTCAGCCTTATACTCTGATATTCGGGCCGACCGAGGGACAGCGGACTACCCAAGTGTTAGGACTGCAGCAATGTGGATCTTCGAACATCTACATTTATGGTAGGTACAAAACTGTACTTTTTGGTGGTGTAGGTTTTGAGGGACTGTACTGAGTGTGGTGTGGTGCAAGTGTTTACCTTCTCCTCGTGACTGTCTAGTCCAGTCTTGGGTGAAGAGAGCTTTGCTTCCAGTTTGGCTATATAAGTGCATCTCTCACAGGTTGTAGTGTTGGGTGGTAGGAGGAGAGGGTTGTCTGTGTACATGAGGCAATTACTGCATTGCCCCAAGATGCCCAGATTCATCAGGTAGACAGGAGAAAACACCGGGAGCTGACCCTTAGACATGCCTGGATAGGTGCTTATTTGTTAAGTACTAGAAACTGTTTTCCTCTAGACAGTGAGGAAAGTTGAGTGCTGTAGTAATTTGTAGCTTATTTAGTGCTTACAATAGGTTCTGAACAAGTGCTGAAAAAAAAACTGGCTAGTACTAAGAAACAAAATTAAGCTAGAAGGCTTCCCTCCAACACTGAAAGGCTTGGGCCCTAGAAGCCTACAAATAGTCCTGGACACAGCAAATATATATCCGGGCTAGACTGCCCACAGGAAAGGCAGGAAACAAGCTTAGAAAAAGGTTTTTTTTTTTTTTTTTTTTTTTTTTAGTGGAAAGAGAGAAAGGAGTAGCAGAAACTAAGCTGATTGGCCTTCTCATATGTTCTCCCTGTACTGGGTAGAATGAGGTAATGGCACTAGACTGGGAGGAGGGTCCCAGATCAAATTTACACTAGGGGCGGGCAACTGCAAAGCCACCAACTATAAAAACACTATACCAACAGGGAGGGAGGGTGGGAAAAAAATGCAGAAATGTTTCTCACAGCTGAAAAGCAGCAGTGAGACTTTAAATTAAAGTTTTAAACAGCTAAAGGAGCCTCTAGAAAAAAAGAGTTTAACTGCAACAAGTTATCAGAAACAAACAACCCAACAGATGCTTAATAAAAGTGGACATGTTTGTTTCTGCTTTATCATGAATGACAAACCTTCAGGTTTTAAAAAATGCTTGGTCTGTGGCCACAAAATACCAAATTCAAATACACATTCAAAGTGCGTGTATTGCTTAGGGCCTTGTCACCTAGACTCCCGACTGTGATATCTGTAAAAGGTTTAATACCTATGCTTTAATTGGCTGAAAGAATAAGTTGATTCTTAGGAGCTTGCTGTCCTGTAAACCTGCATCTACAGCCTCTGGAGCTCAGAACCCCAAAAGTTTAGTCAAAAAAGGGGATTCTCATACAAACGAATCTCGTAAGAGGTCTCTGGGTTCGAGAACATCTGCTACTTTGGCTCCATTATCAGAGCATCCTCTTAAACACGCCACAATGTCAGATCCAATGGCTTCGAATCTGAAGCCTAAATAAATTGCTAAGGATCCTTTACATCAATTATTGCCAGACCAAGTCACCTCATGGCACCCATCACCCTTTTTTGTACAATCTTTTCAGCACCACTCAAGACCCTCATCCACGGCTTCATCCATGCCAATTTTCCAGGAGCCTAACCAAAGCAGATGCAGGCAGGATGATGAGGAAGTTTCTCAGGATGCAAAAATCAATGGAAGTTTTGACTCCAACCCCATCGGGTCCAGAGACCCTTGCTAGTACTACACCTCTGCTATTAGCTCCTTCTCCCATCCGATCTTTGGTTTCGGAGCCATTGCATCTGAAGTTGTCAGCATCTTCTACTCCGATGGTGTGTTTGAGTGGTCCAGTACCAGATACTTCAATGACAAACAACTCTCGGAGCCGTAGTGTCAGTGCTGGCTGCAGGATGTTGGATTTGGCTCCGAAGTTGTAGGAGCCGTCTCTACCCCTCAGAGCTTCGGCGCTGGATAGCTCAGCTCCAACTCCCCCCTCAAGCAGATTACGTTAGAGGTGAAGGGAATCGATGGTGTAAAAGCCTGCCTTATCAGATTCTTCTGTGTTTGTTTGTGCAAAGTGTTTTGCCTTCGAGATAGTGGAGAGAGCCTTCTGACTTCTCTTCCCTCTTTGACTCCGACTCCCCAGTCCCATTCAATTCTGCATCCAAGAGCTTCAGTCATCCATTCCACTGGGACAGCCAGCCCAAATCATCCAAAAGGTTATAGCAATCTCTTCCAAGACTCCCCGGAACATCCCTCTGAGAAGGTTCCTCAGAGGAGGAGGTGCAAACGGAGGCAGACTCTCCACAAGAGACTGTCTCAGAGTACACTGGCTTAGATGAAGAGGAAAGGTCTCCCAGATCATCACCCGATGATGTCTCATTTGGAGGCCTCTTAGAACTTAAACAAAAGGGTGGCTGGTCCCCTGATAACCCTTCCCAAGAGGAGTCTGTGTTCCTGGAGGGCTTTTGAGCTGGCCCGTCTTACCTCCTGGGTGACACTGCCCGTCGATGAGCTCATTGATTTAGTCTCTCGACAGGAATAGAAGGTGGTTGACCTGACTGAGCCAATCTCTTAGAGACCCGATAGGATCCTGGCAGCACCTAATGATAGACCACACTAGAGTAAAGGAGTCCCTGCTGATGCCGTGGTCATAGCAGTGGCCACTAGGAAGGAACTGGCAGAATAAAGTCCCTCTGTCCACTCCCCTAACAGAGATTCTAGGGCTTTGGACAGGTTCAGGGAAACGCATCTGTGCTTCAGCAACCTTCTGCCTTAGGTTGCCGAATTATGTGGCATATTTTACATGACTCCAGAGAGATTTGATCAAGGAACATCCCAACTTCCTTTCTGGTACCATATACTTTGAGGTAGAGACTGCTATTTCTTCACAGTTGGCTACCATTCAGTTTTTTTCAAATATGTCCATGAGGCTTGTCTTCCACACAGCTGGAGGTATGTTACAGTGGGTGGCTTCAGGGATTTCCATGAGGGGAGACGCAGCTGGAGGTACGTCACAGTTGGTGGGTTCAGGCATTTCCATGAGGAGACATACCTGGATGCGCTGTGTGATTTTGCAGAACCCTTCAAATCTTCTTTCATCGATGCTGCCTTTAATAGAACCTCCTTATTTACCCCCAAAGTAAAAGACACCCACTGTAGGTGTGAGCAGGAAGAGAAAACTGTGTCTCCTGTAGGCGCATGTTTTTCGAACCCTCAGCGGACATTTTCTAGGAACCAACGAGGTGGCCAGAAAATGTGGTTAAAAAAATTCTAGGGTCCCTTCCAACATCCACCTGGAGATAGTTCCCCCAGAGGCAGAGGGGAAAACTCCAATGGAAGACACTGTCCCCGTGGCAAAGGTGTGGCCCACATAATCAGGGATCTAGGGATACCTTCTCTTACAGATCCTATCAGTGCTGTTGAAAGGAAGCCTGACAGTCCCTTTCTGGAGGCAGTCTGGGGTCATTTATCCCTGCCCCAGAGAGTCTAGCTAGAAATTGCACAAGATTAATGGGTGCAGAGGATAATATCCAGAGGCTATATAATACATTTTCCCCATCCATCCCATTAAAATCAAATAAAATCCCCTGTGTTCCACCCAGTCAGAGGAAAGCAGCAAAACTAGAAATAAACAAACTGCTAGAAAGAGTCATCCAAGAGGTCCCCCCAGACCTGAAAGAGCCCAGAATTTATTCAAGATTCTTTTTATTGCCAAAAAGACAGGGGTCTTGTGACCAGTCTTGGATCTCAGCAGACTAAATAGATTGGTTCAGCATACAAAGTTCCAGATGGTCATGGTCCTGTCCATTTTGCTGTTTTTGCTCAAGGACAACTGGATGTGCTTGATAGAGCTTCAGGGTGCATACTGTCACATCAGAATGATCAAACAATCCAGAAGGATATGTAAGCGTCCGGTTTGGAACCAGTCATTAACAATTCAGAGCACTGCCCTTTGGTCTCATCACAGCTCCCAGGGTGTTTACCAAGTGTGTGGCAGTAGTTGTAGTTCATTTGAGACTGCATGGATTCCAAGTGTTTCCATATTTGGATGACTGGCTCATAACCACTCCGACCAGGTGAGACGTCCCCACTCTGGACCAGTAATCAAGAAGCCTAAATTCTCACCACTGACACTGGAGAGGGATGGTCACTCGGAACAGAAGTGGATACACTCAGTATTTCCAGATGCAGCTCTCTGCGTCAAGCACAATTTCCCTTAAGAGCTCACAGAGAATACACTCAGTCCGGGGTCTGGATTTCTTTATATCTGTCTCTTACCAGTGCCCTAATAAGACTCCCCACTGGCACAGCTGTAGAGTTGAAACCTCAGCAGAGTGTCCAAGCCAAGTTCTCCACCACTTTCTCTGTGAAACCAATACTCCAAGCAGCTGACACACACACACCCCTGGGAAAGGCTGGCACATATTTACCTGCTTTGCCCCCTTCTACCCAGACTATAAGGTAGTAGTCGCTGCCACCAGACACTACTAAGCTAGCTACCCAAGGCTTTTGCAAGGGTGCACAACTGTACTGAGTGCAATTAATATTAATTCACATGGTAATGTTGACCAAACAGCCAGGCTTCAGGAGTGGCCACAGTGTCATCAATAGATATAAGTACTCTGAAAGGTTAAAATATTCTCTAAAGACCAGCCACAATGAAAAGTTTAAATGTATGTAATAATGATTAATCAAAGAACATGAAAATATGAAATATCTATTTACAGTAAACACCAGAGTTTCAGTCACAGGAAACACTAAAAATTGCACAGGTAGAAAGATTCACACAGTTACAGGAAAAACAGTACTTAACTATTCCTACTATGTTTTCCTGACCTGATCTAGAGGATAACTGTTCCTTCTTACTTAATAGAGTACGGCAAGATGAAGTAGGTGAAGGATCCTTCTATGTCAGGTTCCAAGAAACAGACTGCCCTAAGACTTCTGTCTCACCTAGTATTAAAACATTATTTTTGTACAGAATGACAATGCATACATCTGGTCATCTGACTTCTGGTTCCCATGAACCCCCATTGCTAGAACCTGCCAGGATTTAGTACCTACATGTCATTTTGTACACACACAAAGAGCATTGCTCAGATCTGGTGCAGCTTCTGGAAGTTATAAAACAATTACAAACTTCTGCTTTTCCTACAGAGACTAACAAACCATGTTTCTTACAGATATTGCGTCTCTGGCTTCATTCAAAACTGTGAGATAACATGTTCTTGGCCTAGATCCAGTAATTTAATTTCTTACTATTTTTCAAAGTTAGGTGGATTAAGATTAACCTCTTCTCCCTTTTCTCTTCCATTTTCCTGTGTTACAGTGTATACATTTAAACAGTTACAATAATGAATGTACATTTTTTTCTGACCAGCAGGGCACACTGTTGATACATTTTTAACACAAGCAGCTTTACAAATAAATTTTTCAACAAAAGCATCTGTACAAATCAGCTTGATATTCAAATAACATAATTCTTTACTAAATTCCAGCTAGCAGTGCTGGTGTATGTTACACATCCACTGCCCTACTTCTCCTGGCATAGCTGGCAATACTTCACATTGTCACACCAAGCATCAACTAATTCAAGTACGGGTCTGCTTTCTCCAGGTGTTTCCTTATCTGGGGATTTCTGTCAATTACAACAAATCTCAACTCAGTCCAACTGTGACTCTGAAATTCATTGGTGCTCTGTTCAATAAGGCCACTCAAATAGCTTTTCTCCCTGCCTCAAATTCAGTCATTTCAATTCCAGGTCAAAAAGATCATTCAGAGTTCTTCTCTTTCAAGCTCATCTGATACTGCAGTCATTGGGATCCATGTTCAGTGACGCTCATTCTGGTTCCATTGGCAAAGTACCATATGAGAGTCCTTCAATGGACACTAGCAATTCAATGGTCTGTTCCCCAACAGCCATTATCCAGTCGAGTCAAAGTAACACAAGCTTGCAAAAATTACCTTCTGTGGTGGATTCATTCCAGTGAAATATAAGAAGGTCGTCCCTTTGTTCTTCAGATTGATAATATGCAAGTGGTCTGGTATATCAAGAACAAAGTTGAACCAGATCTTATCCCCTTTGCTGAGAACCTGAGAGAGTATGGCAGTGGGCGATCCCATCCAATCGCTTTCTAGTAGCAACTCACATTCCGGGGAAATCTAGTGTGATTCCAGCTAAGTTAAACAGGTCTCTTCTAATGCCCCATGAGTAGTCTCTCAACATGAAGCACAGCGGAGAGGATTTTCTTTCAATGGGGCCAACCATGCTACTATTTCTTTGCATCTTCCCTCATCAACAAGTGCAACAGCTTCTTTGCACCAGTTCTTCATCACATGCTTTCCCAAGTAGTGATGTAATCATTTCTTCCTTTCCAGGTGGGGAAGGGATTTTATTCAAGGATGATCCTAGTTCCAAAGAAAGACAATGCTTGGAGACCAGTTCTGAATCATTCTTTCCTAAACCTGTTTGTGTTGGTTCCCGAATTCAAACTGATGTCAATTCACAACCTGTTAACTCCTCTTCCTCTTTCAGATTTTCCTGGTAACATTAGACTTATAAGACACTTAGTCACGTTCCTATTCATTCAGACTTCATGCGTGTTGTAAGGTTTTGTGTGTCTGGATCTCATTATCAGTTCTCTGCCTTACCCTTTGGACTGTCCACTGCACCAAGAGTGTTCACAAATGGTCAGTCTCCAATTTTAGTTCATTGCAGGGTGCAAGGTTTCCGTTTAGCTGAAATGCTTATCTTTGCAGAGTCTTTTTCAAAATATCAGGAGTCTCTTTCTTGGATGAGAGATCTCTTGCATAAGCTTGGATTCCAAGAGAGCATTCAAAAGTCTTTCTTGACTCCCTCACACAGGATTGTGTTCCTGTGATGTCAGCAGTTACCACAATCTTCCTCACAGAATAGATCTACTCCGCAAGAACAGGGATGTTTTGATGCACCCTGACATCAGTCCTCTTCAGTTGCCCTGAATAATAAGGGTCTTGATTACTTTTTAGCACTTTTTTTTCTGAGGATGTACAATAGGTATTAATGGAGGCAAGAAAGCGAGCTACTAGAAAGTCATATATTGAGAAAAAGGTTTCTAGTTGGTGCCAGCAACATAACCATCACCTATTCAGGGCTAGTTGTTCTATGGTTTTACAGTATTTGTTTGACTTGTTTATCCCATGGTCTTTCTTATTCCTGTATCTGTTGATTTATCGGACATTTCAGCATGTCTGCCCATGGATCCTCCACTTTCAGTGCAGTCTCATATCAGAATGTTCTTGATAGGGGTTTTGCATAAGAAGTGGCTCTTCATTGGTATCTTAATTTTGTATTAGAGAAGCTAATACTTGTTCCATTTAAACCAGCTAATCTTGTTGACTTTGAGATTTTTTAAAAGGAAAAGAGTTTTAGTGATTGCACTGACCACTGTAAGAAGAGCATCGGAAATGCAAGTTTTTGTGGTGAGTTAGCCCTACTTTATTTTATTTGACATTTGTTGAGTGGGACAGTCCGACTGAGCTTGTGCCCTTTTTCAATGGAGGCCCGGGGAAAAAAGCTCCACAGTACAATTAAACAATAAAAATTACAGGATTAAAGTGTAAAATACAATAAAAATGATTAAGCAAATGTGCATTACAGTACAAGTAAGAGAATTCAGCAAAAGAGGCATTTAGACTAAGTATTAATTATTGAAGCAGGCAGTAACAAAAAAGTGTCAAAAAATGCATTAGAATTAATTTTCCATAGGGTTAGGGTTTCTTTGAGAATGAATCCTTTTATTTCTAAAGTAGTATCCAAATTTACTTTAAGTAAATCTATCCATCTGTTTTCTTTCCTAAACCTAAAAATGGGGAAGAAAGGATACTCCATACCTTGGATGTCCTCAGACGACTCTGGTACTATCTCGACAAAACTAAATCTTTCATATCTTCAGATCAATTGTTCATTTCTTGTGAGGTTACGGACAACCTCTGTCAAAACAGACCATTTTAAAATGGTTGTTTAAGGCTATTACATTTTGTTATACAAACCATGACAAACCTATTCCAAGCAGGGTCAAGGCCCACTTCATCCGAGCCTTGGCTTCTTCTGTGGCTTTTTGGAAAGGGTTGGATACTAGAAGTATTCTAGAAGCTGCTACTTGGTCCTGTCGGCATACTTTTTAAAAAACTAAAGCGTGAGAGAGCATATTTTGTTAGGACCATTCTCCAGGGACTCCTGGACCCTTCTCCTTCCAAATATTGTTAGCTATGGTAAAAGTAATGTCTTGACTTTTCCTGGTTAAGGGCCGCCAGAGTGGAACTCCAGTCCGCTAATGATTAGCAGTGGATTTTTACGGTGCCGAGGTGGCAGCCCGATGCCCATCCTTCAAAGAAGGCACACCCATTCACGCACGCACCTACCTGCATGTCTTTAAGTGTCACTCGACCATGGGGAGGACATGCAGACTCCACACAGAAGGCGCCCCAGTCGAGAATCGAACCAGAGAACCTCTTGCTGTGAGGCAACAATGCTAACCGCTGCACCACTGTGGCCTAAATATTGTTGGCTATGGTAATCTACCCATAATAGTTAAGGCTATTTAGCAGTGAATGATATGAAGAACATAGTACAGTTGTGTAAGCTGAAGTTACCACAACATGATTGCTGCTCCAGTAGCCACTCCTTCCCTCTTGTTTTTTTTAGTGCTTTTATGCCAGGGTGTGGACATTTATTTTTTGTTATTCCTAGCAGTGTCCTTTCAGCCTCCCCTGTCTTTGCTGACAGGAAAGCTTTAAAGGTCTTCATGCCCAGGCTTCTCTTTTTGTCAGCTCATCTCAAGCTGCTCGAAAGTTTGGGGACGTGGAAGGTGCCCTGAAGCATTTGAGCATCTACTGTTATGGTAAGTTCAGCTTACACAACTGTAGCTTTCTTTCCTGTACCAGTATTCTGTTCTCAGAGTTCACATGGTAAGTGTAACTTATTTTTCATAATTCCTCTCCCCTTGACATGTCATGCACACTCGCCCAGCAGTGATTCTAATGTATACCCCTGCCAGTTCCATTATCACTGTTATTAATCTGCTGTTCACAGTAAGTAAGCAAGCACAGGTGTTAAAGATGGCCAACATTTTCAAGCTTGCTGTGTAGAATTTTGCATAACTGGAAGGCTAGGTGTTAATGTACTTCAAAGGTGAAACATAAACCAGAAGCATTACTTAACGGTTATCTATTTTGTATTACTGTCTTTTATAGTTATGATTTTTTTATGCATTAAGTTGTTGCGTAATTAGAGTGAGTTGTGCTATTTATACATTCAGCTTGTAAAATCATAATTTGTAACCAGAAGAATACATAACTGGGTCATAGCCACATTAACCCAAGGATATCTGTGATATTACATAACAAAATCTCTCAGTTTGTGTGAACCCAGGTAGTGCAATGCAGGACACAAAACCTAATTGGCACTTGTCCGATAAAAATATATCTGCATTTCCATTCAGAGCAGTGGCAGATATGAAGTTAACATTAGGTGCTTTGTGCAGTTAGGGTGGTCTACCTTTTCTATTTTGCGCAAATACAATACATGGGAAGCTGTACACCTTGCACTTTCTGTACAGATTTTGCATGGGGCAGAGACAACTTTGCCTGTATTACCTCCTATTGGAACATTATTTTGACACCAGTGCTGTTTTTTCTTCATATATTTTCCCCCAGAGCAACTGTGAAGTATTTGTAAAACTGTTTAGTTCAAGACGTCATTGATTTAACAGTTAAGTATGTTCATTGTGGTTTAACTAAAAAATTTTTTTCCTCCTTAGACTACAGCTACTCATGATGCGTACTGTATGAGTGAAAGAAATTCTGAAACAAGACCGAATGAATTCCATAGTGTGATTTTGTCCAGTGGCGGTTCTGTCTGTGATGAAATTACCGAAGGTGCAAATGAATGGGCTGAGCATTTTTCACGCACGAAGCTATAATACTGAGCAGAATTTTTTTTTTTTTTTTTTTTTTTTTTAAATAAATTAGATTAATATCTTCAAGGCCTGTTACTCTAAACTACTTCTTTCCTGTCCAGTTAACTGATTCAAATATGTATTTATCTTTCTCTTCTTGATTCCAGTTAGGGACAATCCAGTAATATGAAGCAAGCATTTTTCAAGCAGTTTATTGATCCTTGGCTTTTTAAACTAGAATAGGTTGTGTTGTCAGATTAAGAATGGTTGTGCATGTGCCTGTCCTACTGTCTTCACTGCTTTTTGCATCATCGCTGCATCACAGATGTGCAGTGTGTACCAACCCATCTTACAGTGCTGCAGTTCATTAGTAACTTCTGCTGTTCAGAGAACCTTGGCTTTGGCACGTCTGAGCTTTATATTAAAATAACTGGGAGGTAAATACTTAACACTGTAGTCATTCAGTGCCTTTCTGAAAGCAGGAGCAGATCATAAATGAAATAGTCCAGTTTTCAGTCCAAAAAAATAAGTAAAAAAAAAAAAAAAAGTTTAATTTTGACGTAGGGATGTCAGGGGTGTGCATTAGAGATGATTGACAGTACTGTGTTTTTGACCCAGTGGGTTTCTTTTTCCACTGAACCTAAAAAAAATTAGCAAGGTTTATGATATTTTTACGGATTATAAAGGTCCGGGGTTTATACACATTTGACTGAGTAAGAGTGTTAGGAAATTCATACTTCATGGTGTAGTGAAGGATTGTTTGTGGTCGTTCTTGCCTGCAGCTTAGAAAGTTGTGAATTTCACCCTGCATAGCTAGCACACTTTGAGTTTATTCATTTTGTTTTGTGTATAAAAAAAAAAAAGTTTCACTTAGAAATCCTGTTGCGGTTGGCTACTGTTATACCTGCGATTTTAGTGGTAGATATTGTATATTTACAGAGGGGTGTAAGGAACTGTTGCATCTGTTGAATTAATGAGGGTCAGCATGTGCAGCTGCTATGTAGTGATTGCATTAAGAGGTTATTAAGCAAAAGGCAACCCCCACATAGTGTATTGATATGTGGGGGCGGTGTGTGTGTGGGGGTATATATTGTATACATATGTATCTGTTCACGCACATGGGTATTAGATGCACGTACATGCATACATAAATAGCAACTGTGTAAAGCTGGGTCATTTCCTTTTACAAACGCAGTATGCAGATATAAAAATCAAGCAGAGGTAGTGTTTGTAAAGCAAACCTAGTCAGTAATGTAATGATTTTTTTGTGTAAAAATTAATTTGTACAGTAAGTACTATGTGAAAAAAGAGTGCATCAGTCCTCTAAGGGCTTAAAATGTTTTAACAGTCATATTTGAAAGCCAAAAAACAGTTCCTGTGACTAAAGTTATAGTTCAGAAATGGAAACTGAGCTGAACTTTGAAATATGTTCATGATTTTGGAAATTCTACAAGATGGCTTGTATTATATGAGATCACATCAAAGTGCAGGTTATAAAAATTAAAGCTTTGTTGGCATACAAATATGCTTATCCATACTGAAAATAAGGTGGTTCCATGCAGTAAGTGGCATGAACAGTGTATCATGCAGCTATGTTAAGATTATTTCCATAGCCTACAGTGTCAGTCCTGTATTAATGGATGTTAACTTGACAAACTGCATCATTCAGGTGGGTTATTAATCCATATCTGTTTTTTGCTGTTAAAGGTGAACATGAAACATTATCCTAGTTGTATAGGTGTTGCTCTTTTCTGCATTGTTGCGTGTTAATATTTCAGTCATTGTTAATGGAGAGATGATGTTGGCCAAGACAGAATGTGTATAAATTACATTTTCTGCGATGCAATGAGGTTTAAATATTTCCTGCATTTCTAATGCATGTACCTGTAAAACTGAATAAACTGGATGAAATGTTATGCAAAATTTAGATCACCATTAGTCTGTCAGTGAGACTTTGAGAGATGGCATATGTAGCAAGGTTTGAAGTACAACTTCTTTCTAAGATAAGAGTAGTGGGGCTAGTACATGAAAGAATATACCATCTTTCCCAGGCTACCCAGTGAATAGTTGGCTATAAGCAGTAAGTTAAAAAGGCCTTAGGGAAAGACAGTTGATTTGATCTTTCTTAATATCAGCAGAATCTATATTCTAGTAAAATGTGGTTCTGTAACCTGTATTTATTTTATTTATTTACAGTTCTTGGCACTTAGGTTATCAAATCTTGTTCTGCTAACAGATAGCTGGTCTTTAACAAAATCATTTTAGAATGTGCCCAGAATACAGCGAGACACATGTATATTCTTGTATATAATTTTAACTACGATAGGTAATGTAAAATACTGTAATTTAAATATCTTGGTGGGCATATTTCAGATGCATCCTTCAGCTCATTTTACATAGAGCTGTCATTTAAAAGAAAGGGCTCGGTGGTTATAGAGGTGCTGTTTCCATGCAGCTTAAACTGTGATGACACAACAACATACCAGCGCCTTTGGAGAAACATAAGATAAATATAACTGAGCTTTGGCAATAACAAAATTATGTCTTCACTTCTTTCTGTAAGTGACTGAAGCTTGCACAGTTTCAGTAGAGGGACACGAGTGTATTTTTATGGTTATTTTTTTTTCTTTGTGGGTGATTAAATAGGAAAACTGAGATGAAATGCTGGAAAAGGTTTGGTATCTGTTACAGAACTGGCAAAATGCTGAAATGCACTGTTTGTGAAGCGCATTATTAATCAGTAGCACTGAAATTTCAGTTTTCATTCCTGGGCTGTAACTTCTTTTCTACTTTCTGCTTCAAGTGGTTGTATTGTTCAGATTTCATGTACACCTGAGTAACTGATTATGTTTCATTGTGGAGTTAACACCAAATAAAACTCAGAAGGAAAATATTGAAATGTTTTGTGTGTTTTGTACTTGGCAGATTTCTTGAATATAACGAAAGTAAATATAAGGAGACACGCTAGGAGTAAACAGGTCAACAGGCAGTGAATAGCATTTGACAATTACAACATATTTTAAGCAACCAAATGTCATTGTTTTCTAACACTATTCTTGTAAGAGTCTTCATATAGGACCCATTCTCTCCTGTAATAAAGCATTCAGCCTAGTTTTTAACTTTGTATTGTGATCCTGTTATATGTTGGGTCTTAGTCATTTCTGCCTGGCACAGTTTATCCTGTTTGATATGCTTAATTGGTTAAGTAATAATGTCTTCATTACTACTGTCCTGTAGTTTCTGCTCTACAGTGTCCTCTCATAGTTCTCTCATAGCTTTAAAAACGGTCTTATCTTTTAAAGTATGGTGTGAACATACTTCTGTAAAATTAGATGCTTAAATTTAAGGCTCAGTGGAGCAGTGTCATTTATAATGTTTGAGAATTAACTGTAAATGGACATCTGCACATCCATCCTTTAAACACTAACCCCCATTAGGTAACCATTCTCCTGTCCTCTAACAGGATTAGCCAGACACACTGTAGAAAATGAGAGTGTACCGTGTTGTGCCATTTTTAGTTCTTTTGTATGTTAGAAGGTAGCCATGAACAAGTCCACCTTTATATTCCATTTATATGGGGTTGCCTTTATAAGGTCGGAATGTAAATTCTTCCTAACAAGTCAGAAAACACTTTTATTTCATTGATTTTATCCTTTGTTGACCAGGTCTGTCCCACTAGGCTGTTGGCTTCTTTTTTGGGGGAAACCCAAAGTAGTATGTGTACTAGTAGGGGAAATTAGGCCAGGGTATTGGGGAAGTTCACTCACAAGAACCAAGAAACAAACTGGAAAAATGTTAACCCAGAAAAAAGTCCTCAAACAATCAAGTGCACACAAAAGTCCTGGGAACATATACCAAGCAGAAACTTACTATACCAAATAATTCTTTGAAAAATGTTCTCTTTGAGCAAGTCTTGTATAATAAAAACACAGCTTTATTACGAAAATGCAGTAGGTAAGCACTTTCATGGGACTACCTCCCACTTCATCAGACCATTACAATAGCAGTACTATCCATTTATTTATAAGACAAGTTAAATTGGTAATACCAATTAAATAGTAATTACCCATTCATTTTAAAGAGATATTCATCTCTACTTGAATCACTTGCATTGTTTCTGTTCAAACTTTACTAATATAAAAACACACATACAAGTATATAAAATACATACATAAAAATAATAAAATGAATCCTTTAACCGTTTCCCATGTCATACTTCAATTTCATCCTAAATATGCACCATTCTGTTATAAACTTCATAACTTTGATTTAACATACATAGTTAATACTACTACTAACATAATTCCTATTCATACTGGGTCTCATTGACATAGAGAGCTGTTCTTTAGTATAGGCTTTAATGATATCCTGTCATTTAGTCACTTACCTCTGTTGCCTCTTAACCTGACTATCCACCTTGCTTCTGACATTTCTGTTTTGTTGATTATATCTCCCCCTCTATCATTTTCACTAACCACTTCAATGGCCATAAATCTAAAATTATGTGTGGAACCCATTTTTAACACGTTTGGCCAAAGCATTAGTTTTGTCTAAGTTCCTGATGCTTAGTAAATGCTCTCTTATCCTTGTTTTAAATTCCCTATTCGTCTTACCTATATAGTAAGATGAACACGTTACAGATAGCTAAATATACTATATTTTGAGTACTGCGAGTGGCCATAACTTTAAATGTAAACTCTATTCCTGTATCAGGGTGTTCAAATTTATTACTATGATCTATCCATTTACATTGGTTACACTTACCACATGGTATTGTTCCTACATGTTCTTCTTTTTCTTTTGCTTTCTTCTCTGTGCTAGCATAACAAAGGCGTCTTTTTAGTGACTTCTTATTTCTATAGCAAAATACTGGTTCTTCTCCAACCAACTCTCTTACATGTGGGTCACTTGTAAGTACAGGCCAGTGTTTCCTCACAATATCTTTCATAAACTTAACATCAGACGTGTAATCCGTGGCTATTTTAACTTTATCTGAGTGGGATATATCTATTTTTCTCATCAGACTCTCTCCTTGTGAGAAATAAGGTTTGCTCTTTGTGGGCCTCAAAGTCCTAACTTCTGTCATTCTTGTATTTCATTGTGATTATAACCTCTTTTTAGGAATTTCCCACTCAAATCTTCTATCTCATTTTCAAATATTCTCTTCTGCTGTTATCCTTAAAATTCTTAATGCTTGCCCCCTTCATAACATTTTTAAAAATATGTTGGGGGTCCCCTCTATGTATATATGTGTTCTTGTAACACTCCTTTCTATATACTTGGGTTGAGAAACTCCCTTGTGGGTCCCTGTTCACCATTACATCACATTACCAAAGAACAATATGACTATTTTTTTGGTAGAGAAGCCATCAATTCCTATAATACAAGGTACTCCGAAAATCCACAAGGATCCAATACATCCCCCCCCCCCCCCAAGGCCCATTGTCTCAGGGAGGGGATGGATAACGGAACCCATATCTATTTATATAGAGAAAATGTTAAGGCCTGTAGTTAATAAAAATGAAGTGATTCTAACAGATACCAAGCAATTCTTAACTGAGTTATTTAGATTCACTGGTCCTTGAAAAAACTTCAGTGTAACACTGTTAATGGTAACATTGGATGTTAACTCCATATTCACCTCTATCCCTAATGACATGGGTGTAGAGACGTTACGTGAATACTTAACGTTAGATGGAATGTATACAGCTAGTTAGAGTAGAACTTATATGCTTGTTAATGGAACAAGTACTAGAGAACAACATCATGATATTCAGTAATAAGACCTATAGACAAAAAGAAGGTGTAGCCATGGGCACTTCAAGTGCGAATAGTTACGCAAACATAGTAATGGCTAACTGGGCAAGGAAGTGGATAGTATTTGAGAAGGGGCAACAAGTTAAATTCTATAGACGCTTTATAGATGACCTGTTTTTGTTATGGCTTGATACAGAGGCAGAGTTAATGTGTTTCCACAAGAGCTTGAATGAGAGCACTACCTTTTTAAAATTTGAGATGAGTCATTCAGAAAGTAACATCACCTTCCTTGATGTAATGGTGAACAGGGACCTACAAGGGAGTTTCTCAACCCAAGTATATAGAAAGGAGTGCTACAAGAACACATATATACATAGAGGGAGTATGCACCCCCAGCATATTTTTAAAAATGTTATGAAGGGGCAAGCATTAAGAGTTTCAAGGTTAACAGCAGAAGAGAATATTTGAAAATGAGATAGAAGATTTGAGTGGGAAATTCCTAAAAAGAGGTTATAATCACAATGAAATACAAGAAGTAATGACAGAAGTTAAGACTTTGAGGCCCACAAAGGGCAAACCTTATTTCTCACACGGAGAGAGTCAGATGAGAAAAATAGATATATCCCACTCAGATAAAGTTAAAATAGCCACGGATTACACGTCTGATGTTAGGATTATGAAAGATATTGTGAGGAAACACTGGCCTGTACTTACAAGTGGCCCACATATAAGAGAGTTGGTTGGAGAATAACCTTTATTTTGCTATAGAAATAAGAAGTCACTAAAAAGACACCTTTGTTATGCTAGCACAGAGAAGAAAGCAAAAGAAAAAGAAGAACATGTAGGAACAATACCATGTGGCAAGTGTAACCAATGTAAATGGATAGAGTATAGTAATAAATCTGAACACCCTGATACAGGAATAGAGTTTACATTTAAAGTTACGGCCACTTGCAGTACTCAAAATATAGTATATTTAGCTATCTGTAACGTGTTCATCTTACTATATAGGTAAGACTAATAGGGAATTTAAAACAAGGATAAGAGCATTTACTAAGCATCAGGAACTTAGATAAAACTAATGCTTTGGCCAAACGTGTTAAAAATGGGTTCCACACATAATTTTAGATTTATGGCCATTGAAGTGGATAGTGAAAATGATAGAGAGGGGGAGATATAATCAACAAAACAAATGTCAGAAGTAAGGTGGATAGTCAAGTTGAGGCAACAGAGGTAAGGGACTAAATGACAGGATATCATTAAAGCCTATACTAAAGAACAAGTCTCTACGTCAATGACACCCAGTATAAATAGGAATTATGTTAGCAGTAGTATTAGCTATGTATGTTAAATCAAAGTTATGAAGTTTATAACAGAATGGTGCATATTTAGGATGAAATTGAAGTATGACATGGGAAACAAGGATTAATTTTATTATTTTTATGCATGTATTTTATATACTTGTATATGTGTTTTTATATTAGTAAAGTTTGAATAGAAACAATGCAAGTGATTCAAGTAGAGATGAATATCTCTTTAAAATGAATGGGTAATTGCTATTTAATTGGTATTACCAATTTAACTTGCTTTATAAATAAGTGGATAGTATTGCTATTGTAATGGTCTGATGAAGTGGGAAGGGAGTCCCATGAAAGCGCCTACCTACTGCATTTTCGTAATAAAGCTGTGTTTTTATTCTACAAGACTTACTCAAGAAGAACTTTTTTCAAAGAATTATTTGGTATAGCAAGTTTCTGCTTGGTATATGTTCCCAGGACTTTTGTGTGCACTTGTTTGAGGACTTTTTTCTGGGTTAACATTTTTCCAGTTTGTTTCTTGGTTCTTGTGAGTGAACTTCCCCAATACCCTGGCCTATTTTCCCCTACTAGTACACATACTACTTTGGGTTTCCCCAGAAAAAGAAGCCACCAGCCTAGTGGGACAGACCCAGTCAACAAAACGTCCGAGAAAAAGAATGTATGGACTTTTCCCAGGGCTTATTTAAAGCAATCATAGCCATGAAATGTCCTCCTTTTGTGACAGAGCTGCCACAGACCACAAACAGCCACTCAATATTCCTCTTCATGTCAGGAGGAACAAGATCTGGATTCTGATCGTTCCCTAGACTATTCCTTACAAATGCTTTCTCCAGAGCAACTTTCCTCTGAAGAGGACTTCCCTGTCTCCTGACTCCATTATTGAGAAGGCCTCCTTTCAGTAAACTATTCAGAACATGATTATGCTTTTTGAATGGCAGTCAAAGCTAGTCTCTTGAGTTTCAGAAGAGATACTACAGTCTTCTGGAAATGGGCATTGCAGGATTCCTCTCCATTCCCTCCAGTACTAGATGCATACCAATAGACCTTTCAGTCTACATCTTCATCTCCTGATTCTCAGCTACTGGCACATAAAAGACCAGATAGGTTCTATGAGGTGCCTAATGAATTAAAATACCATTATGAGAACCGTGTGGCTTACCCTGCTCCTGTCTCCCTGTCCTCAGGTAAGCCTTCTAAACTTTGCCCTAGTGTTAATGCTGCTCCCACAGACAAGGGATAGTAGGGCTATGGATAGGAGAAGAAAGACGTTCTACACCCCTTCCACCCTTGCATTTAGAGCTAGCTTTTTGCTATTTGTCCTACAGTCCCTTAATAAGGTCATGTCAGACCCACAATTTGCAGTTTCTAAGCAGCAGACCTTACTGTCTTCAGATACTCAAATTGCTAAGCACATCATCAAATGCAGTTGTGATGTGAATGCCTCTCTCAGGGCTGCAGCCACAGATTCAGTCATCAGATGTTCTGCATGGTAGCACAGCCAAACCATACCTGAGGATTTCAAACTTAAAATCCTAGTCTTACCCCTAGACAGAAATCTCCTGATGTTATGTAGTCCAATCTCGCCTACATGTCCGCTCAGACTCGGCCATACTTCAGCTCGAAGTCTTTCAATTGGCTAGGCTAAGATGATATCCCATGATGCACTGCTCTCGATCCCCAGATCTCGTTTGCCGCTTGTGTAGCTCAGATGTGGTCGCGCTCTTGGCTGTGGCTAAGTACCCTTTCTTCTTTATAGCAGAGAAGTTTTTTGCAAAACTAAAACTATTTTCATAGCTATTTGTGTGTGTTTCTTTAACTGTGTTGTGGAAAAGTTTTTTTCTTATAGCGTGTTCTTGTGGTATCCCACTAGCTGTTTCCAATGGGCTAGGCCCGTTTCAGTTAGAGGACCTAGTCTGTCCCCTTGCTTTCCTTGTGTGGTAACTTTTTCCCTTGGGCTAAAACTGTTTAAATTAGAGGAATTAGTCTTCCCCCTTGTACTTGTGTCTAGGACCATTTTAGTTAGAGGTCTTTGTGGTGTTTGGTTTGTTTGTCCTGTTCCCGCGCTTGTGGCTGTTTGACCATTGGTCTAGTTTTTGAGTTAGTTACTTGATGTTGGTGGTAACTATGTCTAAAGTTACTAAGGAGCATAAGCCCTCGGGCTTTAAGTGCACCAAGTGTAGTTATAAGATGTCCATCACTGATGGGCACTCTGTGTGTACTGTCTGGGAGCGATTCACCTCCAGGAATCGTGTAGTTTTTGTCATGCTTTTAACCCACGTATTCTTCAGGAAAGGAAGAATAAATTGATTTTAAAGGGACTTCTTAAACCCTCCTTCAAGGAGGGTTTGGAGAGTGCTTCCAGCTTTAAGTCTTCTCCATCAAAAGCTAAATCTTCCAAGGTTAAAAAGCGATCCCCGGCTCCATCAGTATCATCGGAGCCGCCGGAGAAAACAGCAAAATCTTCACTGACATCCTCGGCTCCATTGTTCTCGGAGGGCCCCAGGAAGTGTCAGTGGTTATGGAACCTGCTTCGGCTCCTATTTTCTTGGAGCCTGTTCAGAGCTGGTTGCCTAACATTAGGCCAGTATCTCCTCCTCGCAGGTCTAGGTCTCGATCTCCTTCCCTGTCCTCCAAATCCTCCAGGACCTTATTGGATGTAGATGTTGATAGAGTGGTCCAGAGACTTCTTCAGTCACCGGTACTGGGAAAATTGTTTTCAGCTCCGACCCATTCGGCTCCGGAGCCGTCCCCCTATCTACATCGATACTTCCTCCAAGCGCATCTCAGCTTTCGGAGCCGGAGTACTCAGCTCCGTGTGATGTCCCTAGGTCGGTTCCGACTTCCACTCCGACCCCGTCGGCATCGTCCGCGGGGTTCAGGACTCAGGATTCCTCTGCCGGACCCGAGGGAGAGGCTTCGGGATATCTCTCGGCTCCTTGTCTCCCTCTCTTTGCTTCAGCACATTGAAGCCTGACTCCTGTCTCGGCTTCGGAGGCTGGTCGATCTTTGGACCCGGGAGGACCAGCTTTCGAGGCCATGCAGAGCGCGCTGGCCAGGTCATCAGCGGCATCATACGATTTGGTCACTCTGTGCCCTACAGCACTGGTGCAGGTCTCTGATCTCTCTCTTGACAGTGGAGCCTTGAGGCCTCAGGGTGCCCCCATAAGTGGTCTCCATATTTCTGAGGGCTCCTCAGAGTTTTTGCCTGAGGAGCCACCCAGAAATAGGGCATGCAAGAGGAAGCACATTGATTCCCAAGATAAGTCTCTCATGTCAGACACTGACCTCAGGGAATCGGAGGGGTCCCCCAAGTCATCCTCTGAGGATGTTTCTTTCTCTGACATCCTAGAGATTTTGAAGCAAAGAGGTGACTGGCCATCCAAAGCCCCCCTCCGAAGAGGAGTCTGTGTTCCTGAAGGCCTGTGGTGCTCAGTCCTCTGCCTCCTGGGTGTCTCCACCCTTCGAGCTTCTGGATCTGGTTTGTCAAAGAGTGTGGGAAACCCCTGACTCTGGAACCAGTCCCCAGGAGATGCAATACATTTTTGTCTGACCCTCCTGATAAGGAATTTCTATCCAAGGGAGTCCCTGTGGATGCCATGGTGGTGGCAGCGGCCTCCAAGAAGGAATTAGCTGATACTTCTTCCACTGTCCATCCCCCTAACAAGGAGTCTAGGACTATGGACCGGTACGGGAAGCGTACGTTTTCTTCAGCAGCCTTTACTTTGCAGTCACTGAATTACTTATCACACTTTACACGGCTCCAGAGAGGTCTCCTAAAGGAGCTTGGAGATACTCTAATGGGTAACGTTTCTGAGGCGGTGGCTCAGAAGGTCAACGCTCAGATGACTACCCTCAATTCTATTGCGAACTCCTCCATGAGGCTGATCTCTCACACAGCCGAGGGAGCAAGTAGGGCAGCAAGTTCAGGAGTCGCTCTTCGGAGACGTGCCTGGATGTGCCTTTGTCATTTCACGGAGGCCTTCAAATCTACATTCACCGACGCCCCGTTTGATGGTTCCTCTTTGTTTGGAACCAAGGTGAAAGGCACTCTCACTAGGTGCGAGCAAGAGGGAAAAACTGTCTGCCATAGGAGTCCATTTTTCCCTTCCCTCTAGGCCTTATCCCAAGGCCCAGCGGGGTGGAAAGATGTGGTTCAAGATATCACAGAGGTTTTTTCCCGATGCACAAGGTGAGCCCCCCTCCAGAGGCAGGGGAATGGGTGGTTATTCAGGTAGACTCCGCCCTAGGGGCAGAGGAGGCCCTCGTAACTCGGGAGACTGCGATTCCTTTCGTGGTTCTCCCTACTGCCGCTCCTGATGGGAGGCCCGACTGTGCATTTCTGGAGCCAGTCGGGGGTCGAATCTCACTATACCCGGAGGCCTGGCAAGATATCACCCAGGACCAATGGGTTCTACGAATAATTTCCGGAGGATATGTCATTCCCTTCTCGTCAACTCCGCCTCCAGTCAAGAAAATCCCAGATGTTCCACCCAGTCAAAGGGATTCTGCAGCTTCAGAAGTTTCAAAGCTGCTAGAAAAAGGAGCCATCCAACATGTCCCCTCAGACCAGATCGGATTAGGGACTTACTCCAGATTCTTTTTGGTGCCAAAAAGGACAGGGGACCTGAGACCCATTTTGGATCTCAGCCAGTTGAACACCCATGTGCAAAAGTCCAGGTTCCGAATGGTCACGTTGCAGTCTATTCTCCCATTGTTGGGAAAAGAAGTGTGGATGTGCTCCATCGACCTCAAGGATGCTTACTACCACATAAAGATGGACAGGGCATCCAGAAGTCACCTACGCTTCTGGCTGGGAGCCAGTCACTTTCAGTTTCGAGCCCTGCCCTTTGGTCTCACCACAGCCTCCAGGGTGTTTACCAAATGCATGGCAGTGGTGACTGCTCACTTGAGACGTCAGGGATTCCAAGTGTTTCCATACCTGGACGACTGGCTGCTTACTGCCACCACCAGGCATCTGCTACTTCAGACCAGAGAAGGTACTATCAACCTCTGTCAAAAGTTGGGCATCACCTTGAATTAGACACCGTCCTTGTGCGGGCATTTTTATCACAGGAAAGAATTACGAGTCTTACAACAACAGATTTACGCCTTGCTCCCCCTGAGAAGAGTGAAGGCAGGATTGGTCCTTCCATTGTTGGGGACGATGGCTGCTACAGTTATGTTAGTTCCCCTGGCAAGATTACATATGAGGCTCCTTCAGTGGCTACTCTTCGCCCAATGGTCTCTTCAACGTCTTCCACTTTCTCACCCTATTCTACTCACAGACGGGTGCAAACAGGATCTCAGTTGGTGGCTTCACACCGACAACCTCAATGCAGGAAAGCCCTTCGTTCCTTCGCCTCTGGTTGCCATGGTGACCACGGATGCCTCCCAGATGGGGTGGGGGGCATTATCTAGGCAGGACAGTCCAAGGCACGTAGCAAGAGCACGAGATGCATCTGCATATCTATGTCCTGGAGATGAGAGCAGTGCTACTAGCGTTGCAAGCACTTCAGAGCTTTCTTCCTCTCGGGACTATCGCAATCCACTCAGACAATATGTCGGTGGTATGGTATCTGAACAAACAGGTAGGAACCAAGTTGTACCCCCTTTGCAGAGAGGCCATGCGAGTGTGGCAGTGGGCAGTGTCTTCCCAACGTTTTCTGGTAGCAACGCACATTTCAGAGAAGTCCAGTGTGATCACAGACTGGCTAAGCAGAGCTATTCTGATGCCTCACGAATGGTCCCTGAACTGACAAGTTGCGGAGCGGATTTTCCGCAGGTGGGGTCAGCCTTGCTGCGACCTTTTTGCCAGCCCCCTCAATGCCAAATGCAGCAGCTATTTCACCCTTATCCCCCCCCCGGGGAGGGGGGGGGGGAGTCACCCAGGGACGCTCTAGTCCACCATTGGCCCTCCGGTCTACTATATGCCTTCCCTCCGGTTCCTTTGCTGTCAAAGGGTATTCAGAAAGTGCAATCCTTGGGAAGCAAAATGATCCTGATTGCTGCACACTGGCCTCATTAAATTTGGTTCCCCTTTCTCCATCCCTATCTCATGGACGCTCCTTGGATTCTGGATCCACAACCAGACTTACTGACTCGCATGTCAGGGCAGCTCCATCCCTTTCTTCGGACCCCCCAGTTGAGAGCTTAGCTACTCCACTTCCATCATTAGTTAGGCTTCACCATTTTAGCCGGAGGTGGTCGTATTCTATCTTCCTGTCATAAGCCTTCGACCAGGAAGATTTATTACAGTAAATGGAAGAGATTTTCCTTCTGGGCACATGCTAAACAGATTGAACCTTACACATATCCAATCTCATCAGTATTGGAGTTCCTTTCTATGCTTTTCAACCAAGCATCAGCTGCCGCAACCATTAAAGTCCAGTCGACGATTTCTTCCTTTCACGTCGCTGCTCCCACAGACAGGGATAGTAGGGCTATGGATAGGTGAAGAAAGACGTTCTACACCTCTTCCACCCTTGCATTTAGAGCTAGGTTTTTTGCTGTATGTCCTACAGTCCCTTAAGGTCATGTCAGACCCACAGTTTGCAGTTTCTAAGCAGCAGACGTTACTGTCTTAAGATACTCAAATTGCTAAGCACATCATAAAATGCAGTTGTGATGTTGTGAATGCCTCTCTCAGGGCTGCAGCCACAGATTCAGTCATCAGATGTTCTGCATGGTAGCACAGCCAAACCATACCTGAGGACTTCAAACTTAAAATCCTAGTCTTACCCCTAGACAGAAATCTCCTGTTTTGCCCAGAAGCTTTAAAACTCTTCAAAGCCATGCAAGAGCAAGTTAAAACTGAAGGACTGTAGGCAAATTTTACTTACTACAGTCACTAGATACCACACACACTACCCAGGCAAGTCAACTTCCTTTGTTAAGAGGGACCCATGGTCCCCTCGCAAAGAAAAACACCAAGGAAGATATTTTCAGACAAATCACACAGAAAATCTCTTTTGGGGAGGCCTATCTTTGGAGGTAAAAATCTATGACTAACTTCCAAACTACTAATTCTCCTAGGTTCATAGGTAGGTACTAGGCTATCGGCTCAAGGGTCTAAGTAAGCCTAGCCAACAAGGTTCCCTGGCTTACGCCACCCAAGAAAGTTAATTTCCTGTGCCCCTGTCGAGCAGAGCCACAGCAGTGATCCCTGGGGTGTATTTCCTGTTTTCCATCCACTCATCAAGATTTTTCTTGAAGAGTGCTAATGAGAAACTTTGCTTGACATAGATGGGTAGCTTGTTCCAAAGTATAGGAAGCTTCTGGGACCAGAATCTATCCCTCCAGCATGTCCTGTTTATTGTGGTGACATGGTTTAGGTCCCTAGAGCATGTAGCTCGGAGGGATTGGGATTTCTTTAGATGTAGCATGTCCAACAGCTCTGGGTTTAACATAGCTTTATATGTTTAGGCAGAGATCTCCCCGGAGTAGGCGATATGCTACAGAGTAAAGCTGGAGTTTTTTGAGATGGTCAGTGTAGGGCATCTGTTTGAGGCCAGCAATCCTCTTTGTGAGGTACTTCTGTGGCCTTTCCAGCTGCTGCAGATGTCTTGTGAGGTACATTCCAAAAGGGCGTTGTACTCTATAATGGGTCTAATGAGTGCAGAGTAGAGGGGAACAGTGACCTCTTTTTTTCCTGGATGAGAACCCTTTTGTGATGAGGTGTGCCACAGAGAAGGATTTCCTGACTACTGTGGCGATGTGATTATCAAAGGAGAGACTACTGTCCACCTGGGTCCCAAGGTCTCTTATCACACATACGGCATTAAGTAGACTGCCGTTTATGCGGTATTTCATGGGTACAGAGTTTTTATCAAAGGGGATGACAATGCACTTTTGGAATTGAGCTTGAGGCCATGCCTCTGACACCAGGCATCTGTCTCAATAAAGCCATTCTGTTGGATGTCCACGTCATTTGAGGACTCTACTATGGCTCCTAGTTTGTAGTCATCTGCTGACTCGTTAGCCAGAGGTCTTCTGTGTTAGCCTGTACTTTAGAAAAGTAGATACCAAACGGGAGAGGTCCCAGGACTGAACCCTGTGGTACTCCACTTGTCACTGGTTTTGAAGTCAGATTTGGAGTGTGCAACTTTTACAGTGTGGGTTCTGTCAGTGAGCCAGGTGGCAACCCATCTTGTGACGTAGGGATTTATGCCTAGTTTAGTGAGTTTAGCTATAATTACAGAATGGGGGATGGTGTTGAAAGCCTTGGCGAGGTCAAGATAGACTGTATGAACCGTAATATTTTCCAGTATATCAAGAAAAGAGTAGTCTGAATCCTGGGGCATGGTGGGGGATCTGTAGGATGCTACAATTTGGATTGCAGTTTTACCCAGAGTTAGTTGCACTTGAATAACCTTGGATACATTATGCTGTGCAACTAGCCTGGAGTTGTGGATATCCTTAATGAATATGGACACACCTCCGCCTTTGATGTTCTGATCCAGGTTAGATGGCCGAAAAGTGTGGTATGAGTCATAGCCTGGTAATGCAGGGGTTCTGTCTAGAGCCTTGAATCAGGTCTCTGTCACTGCACAGATATCAGTGTTCTCCATTTTAAGGAGTGCATTTTGAGATTTAGACTTCTAGTATTGAGTAGCATTACCCTCAGTTTTTGCTTGCCTGTTCCTGTTAACGGTGGTGAATTTGTCATTTGAACCTTGCCTAAAAAGGCACTATAGGGGAGGCAAGACCCTTAGCTAGTATCCAGAATCCCAGGGGCGACAGGTGCAGGACATCTCTGGCAAAGCATCGTGATCTGTCGACCATGTCGTCCCAGGGAGACAGATATTGGATTCCCTTAGAATGACACCAGAAGCTTATCTAATTTTTGAAATCAATCATTTTGTCATATACTTGTGGAGTGACCTGAGTGCGTGGGTTGTGTGGCAGATCCTGGCACCCGACAGGCAGCCGACGGTAACGTTCTCCTTGTTTAGCCTGGTGAGTGGGACATCAGTGTGTCTGACTATAGAGTCACCTGTGACTAGTGTGTTGGGTACGTTGTTTTGCCGTATGGGCTGTGGTTTATTGACACACTGAGTCTGTGGGCTGTGTGTCATTTGGGTTGTATTGGGTGGAGGTTGCTTGTGTTTCTGCTTTGGAGGTCTGTTGCCTGAGCAGATTATTACTGAGTGCCTCAACAAATGTTTTTGTGTCTCTATGTGTGGATTTTGGTGGTGTAGGTTTAATGGGACAATGTGATGAGTGTGGTGCAAGTGTTTACCTTCTCCTCTTGACTGTCAAGTTCAGTCTTGGTTGGAGAGAGCTTTACCTCCAGTTTGGCTAGATAGGTGCATCTCTCACAGTTTGTGGTGTTGGGTGTTAGGAGGAGAGGGTTGTCTGTGTACATGAGGCAATTGCTACATTGCCCCAAGGTGTCCAGATTCATCAAATAAGAGAGAACAGTGGGAGCTGACCATTGGACATGCCTGAATAAAAAACTACTTTCCTCTAGACAAGTAAGGAAAGTGAGTATAAGAGCTGTTTTTCTCTAAGCAAGTGAGGAAAGCAAGTACAAAGACTCTTTTCCTCTGGGTAAAGAGGAAGGTTGAGTGTTGTAGTTATGTGTAGCTTATTTAGTGCTAACAACACATTCTGAACAAGTGCTGAGCACGAATAAGCAAATTCAAGTGCTACAACTAAGATTCTGTACCTGGATCTTGTGGTAGATAGGCTACCTAGTGTTTACCACTCCCATTGATAAGCTAGAAGGCTTCCCTCCAACACAGAAAGGCTTGGGGGGCTCAGAAGCTTACAAGCAGTCCTGGATAAAGCAAATCTGTATCTGGACTAGACTAGTTACAGGAAAGGTGGGAAACCAGTGCAAACATGGGCTTTTAAACCAGAAGGTTGAAAGAGATGGAAAAACTGCCAATGAACTACAATTTCTTGGCCGGAAACAACTCTTGTGGTAGATAGGCTACCTAGTGCTTACCATTCCCACTGATAAGCTAGAAGGCTTCCCTCCAACACAGAAAGGCTTGTGGGTGGGCTTTGAAGCTTACAAACAGTCCTGGATACAGCTCCCCTCCTTAATCCCTCAACCCCCTTTCAAAAAAAAAAAATAAAAGACTTTGTCCTTTCATTTTAGGGAAATTTACAGACAAATGGTTCTGACTGTCAGAGCACTTTTAACCCACCCTAACACCCTCAGTTAAACAATTCTGAGGCCCTGCTGAAAAAGGAATTAAGGATTGAAATTAACAAACATATAGGATAGGTTTTAACCTATTTAGAGAAGAAAATATACTATTAAAGGAATTGAGTCAAGATAAAACAGTGAGGGTTATGAGGCCAGATAAGGGTGGGGGTGCTGCTATTATGGATAATTGAATCTATAAAGCAAAAATTATGGGAATTCTAGAAGACAGCTCAAAATATGGAAGAGATTCCATAAATGAAATTAATAAAAAGACAAGAAAGTGGAATTAGTATTGAATTATGTATTGTTAAAAGGCACCATTGATGTGAACACTTATAATTTTTTGCATGTAGATAATCCCATTACTCCCACCATATTTTGAATCTCAAAAGTCCACAAAAATGTTCAAAATCCACCATTGAGACCAATTGTTGCTTCCCACGGGGTCAATATCTGCTCCTTTGGCCAAGTTTCTAGACAATAAACTAAAGAAAATGGCTGTGAGTGGGCAAGGAGTTGTTAAGGACTCATGGTACTTATGAGAAATATTAATGGGAGTATGTATGAGGAAGGGATGATTTTTATTACAATGGATATAGTAGACTTATTCACTTCTATCCCACATATAGAAGGAATGAAATGGTTTGAAGAAGCCCTAGTGAAATACGGTAAATTTAGTAACAAGGATTTTTATCCGATTTTAATGTTGATGGAAATGGTGTTAAAAAATAATTGTATCCATTATGAAGGTGAATTCTTCCAGCAACAACAAGATGTGGCAATGGGGGCTAGATGTGCCCCTATATATGCAAATATTTTGTCATTTTGTGAAGAAAAATTCATCTTGGGTTGTTGGAAATTGTACAAAAGATACCTGGACGATATGTGTTTTTTATGGGTAGATATTGAGGACACATTTTTAGAATTTGCTAAATATCAGATTCTTGTGAATTTTTAAGATTTGCATACAAAATTGACAAAAATAAGCTCGAATATTTAGATATTTGTATTACTAAACAGATGGGTAGCTTCATTTCGAAAGTATACAGAAAGGAGACTTTCTCCAACTCCTACTTAGCATTTGATAGTGCACACCCCTTCTATCAGAAGAAAGGAATAATTAAGGGACATTACGTAAGGGGGAGTAGGATGACATCAAGTGATGTAGACTTTGAGGATGAATGTAAAAAATTAATTGATAGGTTTTATGAAAGAGGCGTTTTATGAAAGAGGCTACCCTGTGGATCTGATTAAGAATGTGGAACAAGAAATAAAAGAGGGAAGAAAAGAGAAATTGAAGCCCCTTTTGGGCGAGGGTTTCCCTAGTAGTGAAGTAAATGAACAAGACTTGTTAAATAAGGACAATGGTCAATTGGTTGGTAATTTTATAACTGACTTTAATGGAGACTAAATGCAATTACGGTAATATTAGAGAAAGAATGGTCCAGGTTTAGTGCCACATCAGACCTGGGGATTATTTTTAATAAACCTTTTAAATATACCCATCGCAAGGGAAGGAGTATCAAAAATATTCTGGAGCACAATCAAAATGATTTTATATATTGTAAAAAAAGATAAAGTTGGTACCTTTAAATGTGGGCGCTGAACCCAGTGTGCATGGATTAATAAAACATATACAGTGTACCTTAAAAGCAGGGATAGGTTGATAGTAAGTAAAAGTTTTGCAAACTGTGTAACAAATGGGATAGTTTATTTAGCTACCTGTAATAAATGTGATTCATCTGTAAGGAAATCAGAGAGAAAGTTAAAAGTAGAATGTATGAACATTATTACGACATTGGGAATAACTGTAAAAACAATGCCCTGTATAGGCACACTCAACAATGCCAAGGCAAGGTTTTTCTTTTTTGTCTTGGAAGCGGTGCTTAAGGACATTAGGGATGGCCCATGGGAAGCCCAGCCTGAGTATTAAGAACTTTATTGACAACTGTCATTGGAAGCCACAAAGTCCCCTGGGCTTAATGACTCCGTTTCCCTTATCAGTTTTAAAATTAAGGTCAGTGAAATTGTAACATTTTCTAGTCTTGGTTTCAATCCCTTCTTGTACATATGTATTTTTTATATATTTTTAATTATTTATAAAGTTTAGATAATTTTTAGGCAAATATAAGTGTTAGGGTATGTATATATTATTTTAGTTTAACTGTGTTTTTAATGTGGGATCTTGTACAGGAGTTGTAGTATTTAGCCACTAGATGGTGCCATTTGATACCTTTTATTAATGTAGTAATACATACACATTTGATTTGAGAAAGCATTTTTTAGGATAATTGTTTTTATATACATATTAACATCTGTGTATGAGTTACTAGAAATGTTAATCTGATATTGTTAAACCTTGTTTATTCCTTATGCATGGGTATCTGTTCCAAGCGCGGAACCGAGCCAGCCATTTTCCAAGCTCGCGTCAGCTTCAAACTCTCGAGCTAAACTCTTACCCACAATCCTCCTTTCCCTGTTACCTCAGATTTCGTTTGCCGCGTTGCCATCCGGTCGTGTCAAGCTACTTCTCTTGAGATACGTACAGTCAAGTGTTGTTTAATTGCTTTACAAATTACTTATGTCAGAAAAGTTGATATTTTATTGTCTTTTGCCCTATCGCATCTAGCGTTCATAATTTCCTCAGGTTTTTTCTGTCCTTTACTGACCATTTTTACCGCGAGGTAATTTTCTCTTTACCATCGTTGGTAATCTTTTTCCCTTTCTCTTTCATACCTTCGGGTACTCTCTTGTACCATTGTTGGTACTTTTCTATTAGTTAATATGGCAGATAAAAAAGGTAGGGTTTAAGCGGTGTTCTGATTGTGGACACAAACTGCCTACTTCTGATGCACACTCTTTGTGTTTGTTTGGGAGCTTCCCATTTATCTGTTGAACCTCCTCGTACTATTTGTGATAACTTTTTTAATACTGAAGTGACTTCTAAAATCTCCCTTTTCAGAGGCTATTTCTGGGTCAGAGGTCTCAACCCCTCCTAAAGCTCATAAGAAAATGGATGTTTCTACTAAGGCTAAATCCTTGCCTTTGTCCCCGGCTGGGGACTCTCACCAACCAAAACCTAAAAAGGCTAAAATTTCGGCTCCGGAGCTCTCTGTCAGCCCCCAGTGCTTTCGGTGCCCAGACCTACGGCTCCATTAGTGATTTCGGCTCTGACTTCTCCTGCAGCCTTCTACATTTCAGCACCGAGGGGCTCCTCGGTTCGGACCATTACCACTGTATCGGCACCAACTGTTTAGTCGGTGCAGACCTTGACCACGTCGGCTCTGAGATCTTCCTCGGAACCGAGGCCTTTATTGTTGACTCCAGTTTTGTCAGTTCCAGCTTCGGCACCGATCCCTGTGTCGGTGCAGACAATTACATCGGCACCGATGACTTCTTCGGTGCAGACTACAGTTAGTTCAGCCTTTCTTGGCACCGTTGTCCTCGGTGTGGTCAGATAAGATGGGCACCGAGTCTGCCTCTTTTGTGAACAGGCCTGTTTCTCCCTCAGTCTCTATGAGGTCTACTAGAAGCCTTTCCGAACATGATGTGTTGTGTCTTGTGGACCAGGCATTCTTGGCCAGAAGTATTCCACCCCTCAGGAACTATCTTTCTTTGGGAGGTGATCACCCATCTCCAAAGACACCTTCTTATTCTCCTCCTTCATTGCCTTTGAAGTCCATGGATATAGTACAGTCTTCCCCTTCTGCGGTTGCCTTTATGGATCTCACTAAGGAACCACAGTTGCCTTCATGGCAGGAAAGTTTTGCTACGACAGCTGTGACATGCATAGCTTGCTGCTCCACAGCCATCCAGGGACTCCAGGCTGGCAGGCTGAGCCACTTAGGGGAGGAGTGAGCCACTTAGGGGAGGAGTGCCCCCTGTCCTAGACATACACTCCTCTCTGGGTGGACCAGCCTTCCAACTGATGGAGAAGGCTTTCGCTGCTGCTGGCGATACCGGACTGTCTATACCTCCGCCCTCCTTCTGGTACACTGGTTTCACAAGTCACACCTAGCAGACACCGGGTGCAAGGGCCTCAGGACATATTCCCTCAGGAATCTCCCTTTCTGTTGTCTTTCCCAGCTTCTCCCGCTGAGGAGGTCCACCGGAAAAGTTTGTGTAAGAGGAAGCACATGGACTCCACAGAGGAGTCCCTCACCGAAAACACAGATTTCGATGAGGGGGAAGGATCCCTTCAGTCACCCTCTGAGGTATCCTTTGGCGATATCCTCGAAATCCTGAAAAAGAGAGAGAACTGGCAGTCCTCTAATCCGACCTCTGAGGAATCTGTGTTCCTGCAGGCCTTTCGCGCCCGGCCCCCTACCTCCTGGGTTGCTCCACCTGCCAATGAACTTCTCAAGTTCATCGTGCAGCGTGCTTGGAAGGCCCCTGATACCGTCAAAGCTATTCCCCGGAGGCCATAAAAGATCTTGTCCACTCCTGCTTCGGATCCCCATTGCTCCAAAGGTCTTTCCTGCAGATGCTTTAGTGGTGGCGGCCGCAACAAAAAAGGATATGGCAGAAGAAGAAAGCCAGACTGTCCATCCGCCTAACAGAGAGTCCCGGACCCTGGACAGAATAGAGAAACACACCTTTGTTTCATTGACCTTTGCTATCAGATCCCTGAATTATATGGCACATTTACCAGGCTTCAATGGGATTTGGTTTCTGAGCTCTCTGAAACCTTGGCTGGTGCAGTGTCTGATGAGGTCCATGACAGTGGCCTCTCAGCTGGCCACCATTGAGTCTATATCTAACTCTTCTATGCGATTGATATCTTACGCATCAGAAGGAGCAGAACCTTTTAAGTCTTCCTTTCTTAATGCCCCCCCCCCCATTGAGACCTCCTCGTTGTTTGGGCCCAAAGTTAAAAGCACACTGGCCAGATGTGAACCTTTTCTGATGTAGGTGTCCGTTATTCTTCCCCTCAGTGTGCTTTCTCCCGAAACCAAAAGAGTGGGAAGATATGGTTCAAGAAATCTCAGGGTCCTTTCCATGACACACAGGCCGAGTTCTCCCCCAGAGGCAGAGGGGGAAACTCACAGGGAAGACTCTCCTTTCGGGGCAGAGGGGAACCGCATAATCAGGGTTCCAGGGATTCTATCCCTGGTCAATCCTACCAGCTCCCCTGAAGAGCGGCCCAACTCCTTTTCTCTGGCGGTGGTTGGGGGACGTTTCTCCTTGTACCTTTCTGCCTGGCTAACCATCACAACCGATTCTTGGTTACAAAGCATCGTAACCAGAGGTTATCATATCCCCTTCGATCTTTGTCCCATCCCTTCAAAAAATCTTCCTGACGTTCCACCCAGTCAAAGGGAAGAAGCAGCACTAGAGATAGAAAAGGTGCTAAGAAAGAGTCATCCAAATAGTCCCTCCAGACCAGATAGGATCCAGATTCTACTTGACTATTTTTGGTGCCAAAGAAAACCGAGGACTGAGACCAGTTTTGGATCTCAGTGTATTGAATAAGTTTGTGAGAGTGCAAAAATTCTGGATGGTCACTATACAGTCTATCCTCCCGCTTTTGGAAAAAGACGATTGGATGTGCTCTATAGATCTTCAAGATGTGTACTACCACATAAAGGTGGACAGGCCATCAAGAAGATTTCTGTGCTTCCGTGTGGGAGCCAGTCACTACCAGTTCAGAGTACTGCCCTTCAGACTCTCTACAGCCCCCAGAGTGTTCACAAAGTGCATGGCAGTTGTCACAGCTCACTTGCAACTTCAAGGATTCCAGGTGTTTCCATACCTAAACGACTGGCTCATTTCCGCCCCCACCAGACATCTACTGGAAAAAGCCCTGGCATACTCTCTCCTCGCTGCTCAAAGGCTAGGCATAACCATAAACTGGCAGAAATCCTATCTCACCCCATCTCGTTCGACAGAATTCATAGGGGTTATCTTGGACACAAAAATCTGCAGAGCTGCTATTCCAGAGCACAGAATTTTAAGGATAAAGCAACAACTAATTCCAATCCTTTCAAAGGAAAAATCCATGGCTCACTCAGTTCTACGGCTGTTGGGTTCCATGGCAGCCTCCATCACCATTGTTCCCTGGCCAGGTTTCACATGAGGCTTCTACAATGGCTATTGCTCACCCAATGGTATCCTTTTCAGCATCCTCTTTCAGCCATGATTCGAGTGACCCACAGGTGCAAGCTCTCACAATGGTCTCGCCCCTTCTCCCCCCAGCAACCCAAGGCCGCCTCCCTGATGGGGTTGGGGGGCTATGTCAGGGACAGACAGTCCAAAGCACTTGGTCCCAACTGGAGGCCCATCTGCATTTAAATATTCTAGAGCTGAGGGCGGTGCTTCTGGCGTTGCAAGCATTCCATCCGCTGCTGCCGTCTAGGACAATTGCGATTCAAGTCAGACAATGTGGCGGTGGTCTGGTACATCAACAACCAAGGTGGAATCAAATCTTACCCCCTTTGTCGAGAGGCCATGAGGATATGGCAATGGGCGATGGCTACCAACCGTTTTCTTCTAGCAACACACATTCCCGGGAGTTCCAGCGTGATAGGAGACAGACTCAGCAGGTGCATTCTTCAACCTCACAAGTGGTCCCTGAATCCCTTGATAGCGGCGGAGATCTTCCACCACTGGGGCTGTCCTTGCTGCGACCTCTTTGCATCCCCGACCAACTACAAATGCAGCAACTACTTCGCCCTGATTCCCCCTCCAGGACAGTCACCCAGGGACGCTGTCTTCCACGATTGGCCCTCGGGTCTTCTCTACGCATTTCCGCCCTTTCCTCTCATTCCCCAGTTTCTGAAGAAAGCCCAGCGGTTGAAGAGCAAGGTAATCCTCATAGCACCATATTGGCCCCGACAGATTTGGTTCCCATTCCTTTGGCCTCACCTACTAGATCGACCATGGATTCTCCATCCAATCCCGGAGTTGATCTCACACCTACAGAACCTGATTCATCCCAACCTAAACAGCCTGAAGCTAATGGCTTGGCTACTACAATTCCCTTGATTGCCAGGCAGAATGATCTTTCTTTACCAGTACATGATATTATCATTGCTTCTCATAAGTCTTCCACTAGAATTACTTATCTGAGCAAGTGGAAAAGATTTACCTGTTGGCTGAAAGATAAACAAGTAGACCCCTTTTCAGCACCAGTGTCAATAATACTAGACTATCTGGCCGACCTGTTTCAATCGGGTCTGTCTGCCTCTACCATTAGAGTTCATTTGGCTGCAATTTCTAATTTTTATGAAGGTGTCCAAGATTCCTCTCTTATGTCCCATAAATTGTGCAAGACCTTCATAAAAGGTATGAACCATCTGAAGCCACCTTTTAGAGAACCTATTCAACCATGGGATTTATCATTAGTTCTACAAGCTCTGACAATGGCACCTTTCGAACCAGCATCTTCTTGCGACCTCAGGTATTTGTCATGGAAAACCTTGTTTTTGGTGGCTATTACTTCTGCCAGACGAATTTCTGAACTTCAAGCTTTATGTATCAAGAGTCCATACTTGATTTTTCATAGAGATAGAGTGTCTCTGAGAACTAATCTCTCATTTCTACCTAAAGTGATCTCTGAAATGTCCATTAATCAAGCCATTGAATTGCCAGAAGTTAAGTTGTCAATCTCGCCTTCATTCTTGCTGGATGGGTTCGGAGCCGATCCTCTGCTCCGACTCTGCCAATACTAAAGCTCGAGAGCTTATTCCACCAGCTCGAGGCTCCCCTATATCCCACAGTGCTAGGCGGTAACTACACAGATCTCGTTTGCCGCTTAGCTGACGAGGTGCTTTCTTCTACCGGCTCTGGCAGGTTAGTAAGTTTTATAGTCTAAAACTTCAAATTTCTATCCCTATCCTTTCTATTTAGTTTAGTTTTTAATATAGAGTATCCCTTTAGTTTAAATCGGGTCTCCCTTGTTTTTTATCCCCTTTTTATTCCCTTTTAACTTCTAGGCCTTTGGCCCACTCCCCTTTTTTCCCCTGTCATTCTTGTGTGACTGGATTTTTTCCTTTGGTTAAAGGGTGTGTCTGTGTGTTGTATCTGTGTTATATACAGTCTCTTTTATGATGTCTAAAGACTCCAAGGTCTCAGGCTTCAAGAAGTGTGATTCGTGCTGTCAGAAAATGTCTCTGACAGACGGTCACACTTCTTGTGTCTATTGCCTGGGACCTTTGTACCTGCAGGACTCCTGTGCTGTTTGCCATGCATTCAGCCCTAGAGTCCTGCAGGAACGCAAAAATAAGCTTATTCTTCGAGGCTTGTTAAAGCCTGAAGGCCCCTTGACCCAGTCTGCGTCAGGGAAGCCTTCAAAGACTTCCAGGCCGTCAGCTCCAGCTTCTGAGCCTTCTGCTGGGAGCATTAAGGCTGCTTCGACATCGGCTCCGGCTGGAGTCGATGTTTTGAAGTCTCAAACCGTTACCTCGGCTCCGGCCGGAGCCGAGGTTGCTAAGACTCAATCGGCTCCGATAGTCTTATCGGAGCCACCTTCAAAGAAGAGGTCGAAGTCCCCTTCCATCGGCTCCATCCACTCTGCTCCGGGATCCCCTCTTCTGTCGGAGCAGAGCCATAGGCCCCATTCCTCTCAGTCCTCCAGGCTGTCCGACCATGACTTGCAAAGGGTGGTGAGTAGACTTCTCAAGTCCAAGGCACTGGCCCAAATGCTGCATAGCCCTACTCAGCAGTCAGCAACTATTCCCATCCCTGCTTCTATTCCTCCTCCGACTCCTTTGAGTTTGGAGCCGGGGCTAATCGGAGCCGGGGCTGTCGGTGCATCGGAGCTGATACCTTCCCTTTCGGCTCTGTCGTCTGCTCCGATTTCCTCCTTGGAGGGATCTCGGCCCCGAGCTTCCCTTGTCAGCTCCGAGGGGGCGAGTTGCATCGGACCCTTGTCCGACCCCGTTCTCCCTCTTGGAGCATCGGCGCTGGTGAGTTCGGCTCCGACATCGGCCTCGGAGCCGTCCCTATCGGTTCCGGGGGGTCCTTGTCTCCTCGGAGCGGGGACCTTCGGCCTTGGCTGATCAGGGTGCCTTCGAGGTCATGCGGAGCGTGCAAGACCCCGTGTCTACCCCACAGTCGGCTCCGTCAGCTCCTCCCTCTTCAGTGCCTGTGGTGGTTTCTACTCACCCCCGTGTAACAGACCGTAGAGAGCCAGCTCCTCAGGTTTCCCCATTGGGAATATCCTCTTCTTCCGAGGCTTCTCCTGATCCGGTAGGAGAACCCCCTCGGAAGAGACAGTGCAAGAGGAAGCACATTGACTCCCCTGAGTCTATCACCTCTGACACTGACTTGGAGGAATCTGAGGGTTCCCCTCGGTCCCCCTCTGAGGATGTCTCCTTTGCTGACATCCTTGAAATCCTTAAACAGAGGGGGAACTGGCCATCCCTTAACCCTTCAGAGGACGAGTCTGTCTACCTTGAGGCATTTGGCTCTCGCCCTTCCACCTCCTGGGTGTCTCCTCCCTTTGACCCCCTCATGGATGTGGTGGCAAGGAAGGCTTGGACGGCCCCTGATTCGGTGGAACCTACCCCAAGGAGACCGTCAAAATTTATTACTGCCCCAAAAGAGAAACAGTTCTTATCCAAAGGTGTCTCTGTTGATGCCATGGTGGTGGCCGCAGCCATTAAGAAGGAATTAGCCGATCCTTCGGTACCTGTCCATCCTCCTAATAAGGAGTCTAGGACCATGGACAGGTACGGTAAGCGGATGTTTTCCTCAGCAACCTTTGCCATGCGGTCGCTGAACTACTTGTGTCACTTCGCCCGTCTCCAGAGGGATTTACTCAAGGATATGGGTGAGGCCATGCAGGATCCAACAGCTGAGGGGTTCCAAGACAAAATGAACTCCCAGTTGGTAACCCTGAATTTGATTGTCAACTCCTGCATGCGGCTTATCTCATATGCGGCTGATGGGGCGAGTAGGGCCGCAGGCACAGGTGTAGCTTTACGACGCCATGCCTGGATGCGGCTTTGAAATTTTGCAGACCCTTTCAAGGCGTCCTTCACCAATTCCCCCTTTGATGGCTCAACGTTGTTTGGACCTCAGGTGAAGGATACATTGACTAGGTGCGAGCAGGAAGGTAAGACTCTCTCTGCCGTGGGAGTCCATTTTTCTACCCCTTCCAGACCTTATCCCAAAGGTCAGAGGGGTGGAAAAATGTGGTTCCGCAAACCACAAGGAGTCTCATCTGACACACAAAGTCGATTCCGCTCTAGAGGCAGAGGGGGGAACAACAATAGATGCCGCCCTAGGGGCAGAGGTGGTCCACAAAACCAGGGTAGCAGAGAAACTTTCTCTGATAAACCCTTTCAGCATCCCTGAGGAGCTGCCCGGCTGTCCACCTTCGGAGGCAGTCGGGGGAAGATTATCACTGTACCCAAAAGCCTGGCTTTCCCTCACTCAAAACAAATGGGTACAGTCGATCATATCCGAGGGTTACAAAATCCCCTTTATTCACATCCCATCCCAACCCAAAGGATCTCTTCCAGACGTTCCACCCAGTCTAAGGGAACAAGCAGCGTTAGAAATATCAAAGCTGCTGTCAAAAAGAGCTATCCAACCAGTCCCAGCAGACCAGCAAGGATCCAGAATCTACTCCAAATTCTTTTTGGTACCAAAAAAAACAGGGGACTGGAGACCAATACTGGATCTCAGCAAGCTAAACAATTATGTAAAGAAAACAAAATTCCGGATGGTCACGCTACAGTCCATTCTACCCTTCTTGGGTCAGGACAATTGGATGTGCTCGATAGACCTTCAGGATGCGTACTACCATATCAAAATGCACAGACGCTCCAGGAGGTTTCTCCGCTTCAGGCTGGGAACCAGTCACTACCAGTTCAGAGCCCTGCCCTTTGGTCTCACTACAGCCCCCCGAGTGTTTACCAAATGTATGGCAGTGGTCGCGGCTCACTTGAGACGTCATGGATTCCAGGTGTTTCCATATTTGGACGACTGGCTCCTTACCGCCACCACCAGGCATCAACTGCTTCTATCCAGAGACTTCACCATCCAGACTTGCCAAGTTCTAGGCATTTCAATAAATTTCGAAAAATCTGCCTTGTCGCCTTGTCAATCTATTACCTTTATAGGCGCCACCTTAGACACAGTAAATCTTTCCGCCAGACTAACAGAGCAAAGAGTATCAGATATCCACAGACAAGTTTACCTTCTACTTCAATGCAACAAGATCAAAGCCAGGGTAGTCTTGAAGGTATTAGGACTCATGGCAGCTACTATTACACTTCTCCCCTTAGCTCGTTTTCACATGCGGATCCTCCAGTGGATGCTGTTTTCTCAATGGTCCTTCCAACAGCTCCCGATGTCTCACATCATCCTACTAACCCAATCATGCAAGAATCACCTGTCTTAGTGGATCACATCACCTCAAGTTCTCCAGGGCAGACCCTTCATTTCCCCCCCCAATCGCCACGGTGACGACGGACGCCTCCCTGATTGAGTGGGGGGGGGCATTATCAGGGCAGGACAGTCCAGGGCACGTGGCAATCTTTCGAGTGCCACTTGCACATAAATGTCTTAGAGATGAGAGCAGTGCTTTTAGCATTGCAAGCCCTTCAGGACTCTCTTCCCACAGGGACTATTGCAATTCAGACGGACATGTCCATAGTGTGGTACATCAACAAACAGGGCGGAACCAAGTCCTACCCCTTATGTCGAGAGGCACTCAGACTTTGGCAGTGGGCGATTTCTTCTCAGCATTTTCTGATAGCAACACACATTCCTGGGAAGTCCAACGTGATTGCGGACAAGTTGAGCAGGGCTATTCTCATGCCTCACAAGTGGTCTCTAAAAAAATCAGTGCTGGAAGAAGTCTTTCGAAGATGGGGCCGGCCTTGCTGCGATCTTTTTGCTACTCCCCAAAACAGCAAGTGTCACAACTTCTTTACCCTCTTCCCTTTACCAGGCCAACCCACCAGAGACGCTCTATTCCACGATTGGCCCCGGGGACTTCTGTATGCTTTCCCCCTCTTTCCACTGATCTCTCAATTAATTCAGAAAGCTATCGCCTCGAGAGTCACCATGATCCTCATTGCCCCTTACTGGCCTTGACAGATATGGTTTCCGTTCCTCCACCATTACCTGTTGGAGCAGCCTTGGCATCTGGACCCAGTGCCAGATCTTTTGACCCACCAGTTGGGCCAGCTGCACCACTCCCTCCAATCTCAACCTCACAGCGTGGTTTCTCCGATTCCTACCCTAGCCAGGCTTCCCTTAATCTCTCATTCGGTCCGCAACATCCTGATAGCCTCTCACAAGTCTTCTACCAGAAGGATTTACAATAGTAAGTGGAAGCGTTTTTCCTTCTGGGCAGCATCAAAAAAATATAGACCCCTTCACTGCACATATCCAGTCTATACTAGACTTCCTGGCAGAGCTCTTTCATTTAGGCTCTTCCTCATCTACCATTAGAGTACAACTAGCTGCTATATCTAACTTTCATGTAGGTGTCTCGGACTCCAGTATCATGTCCCATAAACTCTCCAAGGCCTTTCTAAGAGGTGTCTTTTTGCTCAAGCCCCCAATCTAAGATCCCCCACCTCAGTGGGACTTGAATTTTGTCCTAGCATCCTTGATTCTCCCCCCCCCCCTTCGAACCTGCGGCTTCATGCCCTCTTAAGTTGCTCTCATGGAAAACAATTTTTCTAGTAGCCATAACATCAGCTAGAAGGGTATCTGAACTTCATGCTCTTTGCAGTCATCCTCCTTACTTAGTTTTCCATAAAGACAGGGTGTCCCTCCTTACTAATCTGTCCTTCTTGCCTAAGGTTTCCTCTGAGGCAAACCTAAACCAGACGATTGATCTTCCCGTCTTCTTCCCTGATTATTCCAACAGGTCGGAACAAAAGTTACATTTTCTAGATGTTCATCGCCAACTTCGATATTATTTAGACAGGACTAAACAGTTCAGGAAATCTGATCAGCTCTTCCTGTCTTATGCGGAAGGGAAATTGGGCCTTCCAGTTACTAAAGTGTCCCTTTCTAGATGGCTTACCTCTATAATTACCTTCATCTATGAAATCAGACATCAAAAACTGCCTTCAAGACCTAGAGCTCATTCAACTAGGGCATTAGCTACATCTGTAGCTTTTCAGGACAGGCTACCAATAGATTCCATTTGTGCAGCAGCCACTTGGGCTTCTCCTCATACCTTTATCTTGCATTACAAATTGGATATGGCCTCCAGAAACCGTGCCAACTTTGGTTCCACTGTTCTCAAGAGTTTGTTCTGATAGGCCACCCAGGGTAAGGTGCTAGGGACGTGGTCCCATCCAGCAAGAATGAAGGCGAGATTGACAACTTAACATTGAGAAGTTATGTACCTACCATAACGTTCCATGTTAGTTGTCTTCTTCTTTCTTGCATCCCACCCTCCTTCCCCCTAGCCTGGACAGACCGATAGGAATTTTTGGGATCTTCCATTGGGGTTTTCCTTCCCACATGTTCTACCACCTCTATTATCCCTTTTATGTTTGTGGTAGCTTACCTACAGGTTTATATATAGAGGTGGGTTCCTTTTCTCTCTTCTCCATACTATGGAGACCAGAACTGCTTGGTTTTAGCTATCAAACGAGATCTGAGTAGTTACCGCCTAGCATTGTGGGATATAGGGGTGCTTTGAGCCGGTGGAATAAACTCTCGAGCTTTAGTGTTGGCCGAGTCAGAGCCGAGGATCGGCTCCGAACCCATCCAGCAAGAAAGAAGGCGAGAAGAAGGCAACTAACATGGAACGTTATGGTAGGTACATAACTTCTCATTTTCTTTCCCAACCATTCAAACAGAGGAGAGTATTGCCTACATACCCCAGATATACACAGGCAAATCCATTTTTACTTAAACAGGACTAAACCCTTTCATAAATCTGACCAGTTATTTTTGGCTTTTTCTGGATTTAGATTAGGATCTGCTGTTGCTAAGGTAACATTAGCTAGATGGTTGAAGGACTGTGACACCTTTATTTACACACAACGTAATATCTCTATGTTCATCGTGTTTCACTGCTGCAGTCATTACACTTGGGTTATCCTGCCATCAGGCGGTCCCACAGTCGGCCAGAGTTCCAAAGTCTTGGTCTGGCGTCGGTTGCTGTTGCCTCCTCCCTGACGTCAGTGGTATATAAAAAGCAACCAACGCCATTTTCTCCAGTCTTTCTTGCCGAGCGGTGCCCGAAGCAAAAGCAGTTCGCAAGTGCAGGTCAGCCAACTCCTGAGATATCAGATTCGATTTTCAGAACCGAAGTCTTCAATAAAGCTAAGTACCCTGTTGGGGAAACTTTTTTTTGCCTCAGACCGATGTCAGTAAAAGTTAATAATTGTATTTTCATTCTTACTGTATTCCATGCCTAGGCCCAGATCACAACGTCACTAGTTGTCGGTTTTGTGCTAGATTTAACAAACGCACTATTAAACGTTGGTTCGATTTTGTTTGGCATTACTTTGGCCAAAGGTTTAATTATACCATGCCGTCGGAACAACTGACGACCACATTTCAGAAAAAACGCAAGGACAAGGATAAGGACAGGCATCCGAGGCCCAAAACTGACGAAGCCTTTTCTAGGCCAGTCGCCGGTTCTCAGTGAGGTGCTTTCGCAGCCCCTGATACCCGCTACCTCAGAGCCACAGGCCGCTGCAGACTCCCACGTGGAGGGGCCTAGGCCTCTGGATACTCATGGTGTTGGGCCTACGGAGACTAACCCTTCAGATGGGTCCGGAGCCGCTGAGCAGACATCGCCTTCTGAGGGTGTTTTCAGACCTTCACAACTTACCATTGCAACTACAGCCAAGTCTAAAACTAAGTTAAAGACAAAGAAGCAAGTACAGCATTCACCTGGACAGGCCTCCATGCCTTAAAAGCAGATGCTGAAAATGGCCGAAGACTTAATTACTCTGATCAGGGGTTCCCATCCCCCTCCTGACAAATTGCCTAGGCAGGATACAGACTATGATTCCTCTGACCAGGTTTCTATTTATTCTGATTCCTCTACAGACCAGGGATATTCTTTACCCCCCTATGAGGATTCAGATGCTGAAGAATCAATTCCTTCAGCCTCTCCTCTTGAGGATTACTCTTTTGGGGAAACTTTACATACCATGAAAGAGCATTTCCATTGGGAGGGCCAGGATTACTCAAAATCCAAGAAAAGGCTCAGAGACTTTCTTTTATTGCCTCAGCACAGGCCCCTTGCTATTCCGCCAGTGTTTGATATTGTGGATGACGTGTCCTCTGAATCCAGGTTAAATCCTGATTCTTTACCCCCTGCTCCAGTCAAGCCATGCAGGTACTACAGAGTCCATGACTCTCACAAATTTCTTTGTAAAAACCCTGTTGCTGACCCAGAAACTATTTCCCAGGGTCCCAAAAGGGGTAAAGGCTTCCACGGCCAAAAATCCAGTTCCCTCTGACAGAGATTCTAGAGCTTTAGACAGATGGGGGAAGAAAGTTTACACCTCTGCAACTTTAGCAGTGAGGGCTTTAAATTGCCAGTTTCACATGCTTAAATATCAACAATATTTACTGTCTCAGTTAAAACAGAAAATGAGTACAAGTGCAGAACAACCTGACTCTAAGGAAATGCAGGATTTATTGCATGCAGCTGAACAAGTGGGAAAGCATACTTTGCAATGTGATTTGATTCATTAGAGGCTTCTTGTAGAGCAGCAGTTGTGATTCGAAGGCATGCTTGGTTAAAAGAACAAAGTTTACCAGATCATGTTAAGGCAAAATTATTGGATGCTCCTTTACAGCAGGATATTTTATTTGGTGTTAAGGCCCACTCCCACCCCACATAACTAACTCTACTTAATTCTCCTTCAATACCATACTCTACTTCTGTAGCTATGATATTTGTTCTCTAATCAGTATTAATGTTTACATTTATTCTATTACTTGTAGGTTTCTTCTTATTGTATTAACTGTTATGACTGCTATTCTAAATTTGATTAGTTCTACTTTTTCTGTTTACATAATATTAATAACTCTCTGTACTAAGATTGTTACTGTTAAATGTTGAAAATACTTTGTTATGGAGCTTTTCTCCCCAGGACTCCATTGAAAATGGGTTCTTTATGGCCCAATGGACTATCCTGGTAAACCAACGGCAATAAATAAATAAATAAAATAAAGGCAGAAGAGGTATTAAAGAAAATGGAGGATAAGGCAAAATCTATGCAAACGGTGAAGGATTTCTTACAGGTACAGCCACCTCGATTTAGTAGGAATTGGCCTACAAAAAATTGGTCCTTTCCAGTGTCAGATAGGCCACAAAGAGGCAGATACAGACGCCCAAGAGGCAGATCTCAGCCCCAAGGCTCTTACAGAGCACAACAGTGGGGTGCTTCAACCCCAAAAGGAGGGGAAGACAAGTCTCACAACCTTACAGGAAACAGTCCCAATGACTTCCTCCTTCCAATGCCAAGCTCTTCCCTTGTGGCAACTCCCTTGGGGGGAAAACTAGCACTTTTTTTCACAAAACTGGCAAGCAGTCACCCAAGACAAATGGTTTCTGAATATTGTGTCTCAAGGTTACAGGTTCCACTTTCACACTTTACCAAGGCTAAAAGGAATGCCAGACCTGCCACAAAATCAATGGGCACAGGCACAAAAGCAAATTACAGCCCTCATGGACATGAGAGCTATTCAAAAAGTGCCACAGCAGGAACAAGGACAAGGATTTTACTCAAGACTCTTCCTGGTCCCCAGAAAGGACAAAACCTGGAGACCCATACTAGACCTGCCTACTCTAAATACTTACCTGGATGTTCCGAAATTCAAAATGTTGACACTACAGCAGCTCCTTCCCATGTTGGGCAAGAAAGCTTGGCTTGTTACTTTGGACCTCAAAGCGGCATACCTGCATGTCCCTATCAGACAAAATTGCAGAAGATACCTCAGATTCATAGCTGGTTCAATGCACTACCAATTCTCTGCACTGCCCTTTGGCTTATCTACTGCACCCAGGGTCTTCACAAAGTGCCTGGCACCAGTAATTGTATTTTGCAGACAAAAAGGAATTCAAATGTATCCATACCTGGACGACTGCCTAATGCAAGCAGAGAGCAAGGACATTCTTCTAAAGCATCTGGTGTTTGTAAAAAGGTTGCTAATTTGCCTAGGGTACACAGTAAATGAAAAGAAGTCAAAACTAGTGCCCTCACAAGAGATAATATTCCTGGGTGCCAGCTTAAATACAATGGCCCAGATGGCTTATCTCACGCCAGACAAACAAGGACAACTGAGTCAGTATTTTCAATTGATGGCAACAAAGTTCCAACTCCCTGCAAGAAAAATTCTACAGGCCTTGGGATTCATGGCATCCTGCATACTACTAATTCCATATGCTAGACTGCATATGAGGAAACTACAATGGTAACTAAAAAGTGTTTGGACTCAACACTCTCACAGCTTGGAAACAGTAATACCACTAATTCCCTGCCTACAACAGGAGTTTCGATGGTGGGCACAGGTATGTCACCTCAACAAGGGTCAGCCTTTCATTCTTCCCACAGCCAGGCAGACTTTAACAACAGATGCTTCGGATTACGCCTGGGGAGCACACATGGCAGGAAAATGTATTCAGGGCAAATGGACCACAACAAAATGCATCTTCACATCAATCAAAAAGAGATGTTGGCTGTACAAAATGCCCTAACAGCTTTCAAGGACCTTCTGCATTCAGGACAATTACTATTAAAGACAGACAACACCACAGTAATGTGGTACATAAACAAGCAAGGGGGCACTCATTTTACCCCCTATGCAGACAAGCCATGATCTTGTGGAACACAGCTCTAACTTATCAAGTTCATCTGCAAGCACAATTCCTGCCAGGGAAGAAAAATACTCTGGCAGACGATTTAAGCAGAAACATCATGGATCTTCACGAGTGGAAATTAAATCCACAAGTCTTCAGCATGATAATGCAAAAATGGGGGTGCCACGACATGGATCTTTTTGCCTCCCCACTGAATTGCCAACTACAAAAATTCTGCACAAGGACTTATCACACACAAGCATGGAAAGTGGATGCTCTTTCGTTCAGCTGGAAAAGCCTAAAAATTTATGCCTTCCCACCTCTGCCTCTCCTTTCAAAGGTACTCCTAAAAGCCAGACAAGAAAAACCACAGATGATAATGATTGCTCCAGACTGGCCACGCCAGCATTGGTACCCAATCTTAAAGAACTTAGCTCAAGGCCCACCTTGGATTTTGCCTCAAATTCCACACCTACTGACTCAACAAAACAATCAGATCCTGCACAGTCAGCTCAAAACCTTAAACCTGGCTGCATGGCAGATTCATTAGCCAAACAGACAACACCTCTCTCTAAAGCTGTTATGAATGTCATTTTGGAAGCCAGGAGGGCTAGCACCAGGAAATCTTATTCAGAAAAGTGGAAGAGATTCTGTGCCTGGAACCAAGCTCAAAGCCTTGACCCTCTTGTCACCAACATTCCTTAGATACTACAATATTTAACTGAGATGCTGGACAAAGGACTATCCTCATCCATTAAGATCCATGCCTCTGCCATCTCGGCTCATTACAACACAGATCCTCCTATTTTCTCTCATCCATTGCTAAAGCAGTACCTCAGAGGGGCTAAAAACATAAGACCACCCCGGAGAACACCAACACCTACTTGGGACCTCAATTTTGTCTTGGAAAAGCTAACTTTACCTCCTTTTGAGCCAGCCAATTCAGCAGAATTAAAATGTGTATCATGGAAAACTGCTCTGCTCCTGGCAATAACCTCAGCATGAAGAGTCTCAGAACTACAGGCACTAGTGGCAGTGGAGCCTTTCATCATTTTTCACCAAGACAGGGTTTCTTTAAGAACAAACCCTTCTTTTATGCCAAAGGTGGTCTCCAGTGTGGCTCTTAACCAAACTATTCACTTGCCAATGTTTTATCCAAATCCCCAGAATAAAGGGGAAAGACTTCTATACTCCTTGGACATACACGGCCAATTACACTTCTACTTGGACAAAACAAAAGCTTTCAGAAAAACTGAACAATTGTTTGTATCATATGCTGCCAGGATTACAGGGAAAGGCTATTTCAAAGCAGACAATTTCAAAGTGGATAGGACACTGTATCCGGTTCTGCTACACACAGCATGGGAAACCTGTACCATCTAACATTAGGCCACATTCCACCAGGGCAACTGCCACTTCTACTCCCTACCTTAGAGGAGTAGCTACCAAAGACATTTTGGAAGCTGCAACTTGGAGTTCAGTGTACACCTTTACCAAACATTACCACTTGCCTCTTTATTCTAGATCCAGAGCTGGCTTTGCCACTGCAGTGCTGCAGGTCCTCTCAGCCACACCAAATCCTCTATAGAACCAGCCACCCTGACTCAGCTTTGGGATTCAGCCCAAGTGTAATGACTGCAGCAGTGAAACATGATGAACATAGTACAGTTTTGTACCTACCATAAATGTAGATGTTCGAGTGTCTTTACTGCTGCAGTCCTGGTTACCCACCCGCCATCCCCTCTTTCTTAGCTGGGTCTTATCTATACTTTTCTACACTCTACTACCTATGTGGTGTATTTGCTGGTTACTGAAGGTTTTGTTTTTACCTTACTGCATGTTTTGTAAGCAGTATGTATTGCCTATCTTTTTGGGGGCACCTGACATCTGGGGCAAGAAAAACTGAAGAAAATGGTGTCGGCTGCTTCTTATATACCCCTGACGTACTGACGTCAGGGAGGAGGCAACAGCAACCGACGCCAGACCAAGACTTTGGAACTCTGGCCGACTGCAGGACCGCCTGATGGCAGGATAACACAAGTGTAATGACTGCAGCAGTAAAGACACTCGAACATCTACATTTATGGTAGGTACAAAACTGTACTTTGCCTACTACCATGAAAGCTCATTCAACAAGGTTGTTGGCAACTTCTGCTGCCCTTCCATGCCAGAGCTTCTTTACATGACATCTGTGCAACTGCAACTTGGGCTATGCCTCATACCTTCATCAATCATTACAAATTGGATTTGGCCTCCAGGGGAAGAGCATATTTCGGTTCTGTGGTGCTCAGGAATGTCTTTCTATGAGAGCATCCCAGGAATAGAGGTAGCTGGGGACTCTGCGTCATTCGTAAGGAATGAACGAGGATTAACAATATCAGATAAAGAAGTTATGTCTTACCATAACATTCCATCTGTATTGTTGATCCTCGTTCAGTCATTACAACCCTCCCTCTTTTCCTGTCCTGTGGTTTCTAGTGGATCTCACCATCCAGTTCTCTTAGGTTATTTGACCAGAGGTAGCCTCTACCTTCTTTAACTTGCAAACTCAATCTGAGGTAACAGGAAGAGGGGGATTGTGGGTAAGAGTTTAGCTTGAGAGTTTGAAGCTGAGCGAGCTTGGAAAATGGCCGGCTCTGTTCCGAGCTCGGAACCGATACCCATGCGTAATGACTGAACGAGGATCAACAATACAGATGGAACGTTATGGTAAGACATAACTTCTTTTTAGTTTGCTGTTTATTTATTATTCTATTATTTTAGTGCAGATTACTCCTATTACATGTATTTTATATGAAGAGAGTGTTATATGGTGTTCTGCCAATGAGAAGTTTCTATCAATTAAGCAAATAGTATTTAAATGGAGATGTTCTTTGTGTTTCACTGTTGCAGTCATCACATTTGGGTTATCTGCTTGCAGTAGCCCTCAGTCAGCCTGATTATCAAAGTCTTGGGTCCTGCATCGGTTGCTGTCTTTTCTTCCATGACGTCAGGTAGGGGTATAAAGCATGCAGCCAACGCCATTGCACCAGTCTTTCTTGTCATGTGGTGCCCGAAGCAGTTAGCAAGTGCAGGTCAGCCGACTCCTGAAATTTTCATTTTCGAGTTTCAGAACCGAAGTCTTCAACTAAGCTAAGTACCTCATTGGGGAACCTTTTTCTTGCTCTAAACCGATGTCATTGAAAGTTAACAATTGTATTTCTTGTGGAAAGCAAATACGTCATAAAAAGTTTTATTCATACTGCATTCCTTGCTTAGACCCAGACCACGACATACCTCGCTGTCAGTTTGGGCCATATTCAAACCTCGAACTGTTCATCTACGCTTCTAAATATTTTGGTACTCTGTTCAATTATCCAGAAATAGCTTCGGTAAGCCACCCGATTACAGACATTCCGAAAAAACGCAAAGATAAAGACAGAGACAGACCGCATAGGTCCAAAGCTGTCGACGACGCTTCTCCTAAGCTAGTCACCAGTTCGCTGGTGCTCAGGCACTTTCGCAGCCCCTGATAGCCACTACTTCAGATTCGCAGGCCTCTACTGAGACCCATTCGGAGTCCGGTATGCTGCAAGATGCTTCCTCGACTGTGGAACCTGTGGATGTCTCTACCTTGGATGGGTCTGGAGCTGCTGTGCAGGCAGTGGCTTGTGAGGGTGTATTCAGGCTTACTGACTTGCTTATTAAACCAATGCCATCTTCTTCTTCAAGGCCTAAAACTTGATCCATGCCTAGAAAACCGATGCCCAGAGCGCGTTAGGCCCCTATGCCTAAAAAAACAAATAAGAATGGCTGAAGACCTTATTTCTCTAATCAGGGGAAGCCACCCTACCCCCTCTGAGTCCTAGAACTGATTTTCCTTCTGATCAGGACTCAGAAATTTCTGTTTCCACTGATGACCAGGTTTTACTTTTATCTACCTATAAGGATTCTGATGCAGAGGACTCCATTCCCGCTGCTTCCCCTCCAGAGGATTTCTCTTTTGGTGAAATCTTGCATACTCTTACGGAGTATTTTCACTGGGAATGCCAGGATTACTCTGACTCCAAAAAGAGGCTTAGGGATTTCTTACTCCTGCCCCAAAACCTCCTGTACTGGACATTGTGGATGATACCTTCTCAGAATCTAGCCTGGCCCCTGACTCTTTACCTTCTGCTCCCAGAAAACCTGATAAGTATTACAGGGATATTCTTCATGTTTCACTGTTGCAGTCATTACATTTAGGTAATCCTGCTGGCAGGTTGCCCTCAGTCGGCCTGAATTCCAAAGTGCTCGGTCCTGCGTTGGCTGCTGTCACCCCTTCCCTGACGTCAGGTCGTCAGGGGTATAAAAGATGCGGCCGACGCCATTTTCTTTAGTCTTTCTTGCCGTGCGGTGCCCGAAGCAGAAGCAGTTCGCAAGTGCCAGTCTGCCGACTCCTGAGATTTTCGTGTTCGAGTTTCAGATCCGAAGTCTTCAATAAAGCTAAGTACCCTGTTGGGGAAACTTTTCTTGCTCCAGACCGATGTCAGAAAAAGTAAATAATTGTATTTCTTGTGGAAAGCAAATACCTCATAAGGATTTTCATTCTTACTGTATTCCTTGCCTAGGCCCTGATCACGTTTCTGGTTGTCGGTTTTGTGCTAGATTTAACCAATGCACTATTAAGCGTCGGTATGATTTTGCTTTAAACTATTTTGGACGCTGGTTTAATTATCCAGAAATGTCGGATAGCCATCCGACTACCGGAGTTCACAAAAAACGCAAAGAAAAAGAGAGACAACCGAGGTCCAAAACCGATGACGAAGCTTCTCCTAAGCCAGTAGCCAGTTCTCAGTGAGGCGCTTTCGCATCCCCTGAAGCCTGCTAATTTAGAGTATCAGGCCGCTACCGACTCCCACGTGGAGTCGGCCATGCCACTGGAAATTCAAGGTATTGTAGCCTTGGATACTATTCCTTCAGATGGGTCTGGAGCCACTGAGCAGGCACTGGCTTCTGATGGTGTATTCAGACATAAACATCTTTATATTAAACCGACTTCAGCTTCAAAGGCAAAGACTACAGTACCTTCTAAAGCAAAGAAACAAACTCAAGAGCCATGTGGTCAGGCCTCTATGCCCAAAAAACAGATGCTCAAAATGGCCAAAGACTTGATTTCATTGATCAGGGGTTCCCATCCCCCTCCTGATAAGAGGCCTAGGCAAGAGACTGACTATGAATCTTCAGATCAGGTTTCCATTTCTTCTGATTCCTCTTCTGATCAGGAATATTCTCTTCCCCCCATGAGGATTCTAATGCTGAAGAATCTATACCTTCAGCTTCTCCTCCAGAGGACTATTCTTTTGGGGAAACCTTGCATACCATGAGGGAGCATTTCCACTGGGAGAGCCAAGATTTTTCAGAATCTAAAAAGAGGCTCAGGGATTTCCTTTTACTACCTCAACACAGGCAACTAGCCATTCCACCTGTGTTAGACATTGTAGATGTGTTTTCGGAGTCTAGTCTTACCCCTGACTCCTTACCTCCAGCTCCTGTTAAGCCTGACAGATGTTACAGGGTTCCTGACTCTCATAAATTCCTTTTTAAAAACCCTGCTGCAGACCCAAAAACTTTCACAGGGTCCCAAGGGAGTTGAGGCTTCCACTGAAAAAACCCTACCCCCTCTGACAGTGATTCTAGGGCACTGGATAGATGGGGAAAAAAGGTATACACATGTGCTACCTTGGCTATAAGTGCCTTAAACTGTCAGTTTCATATCCTCAATTATCAGCAACATGTCATGGCATTGCTTAAACAGAAAATGTTATTAAACACTGAATGTGCAGAAAACAAGGAAATGCAGGATTTATTCCATGTAGCTGAACAAGTTGGAAAGCATACTTTGCAATGTGGTTTTGATTCTTTGGAGGCCTCCTGCAGGGCTGCAGTTATGGGTTCTGTAATTAGGAGGCATGCTTGGTTAAAGGAACAAAATCTGCCTGATCATGTCAAAGTTAAATTATTAGATGCACCTTTACAGCATAATACTTTATTTAGTGTTAAGGCAGAAGAGGTGTTAAAGAAAATGGAGGACAAAGCTAAATCTATGCAAACTGTCAAAGATTTCTTACAAGTACAGCCAGCTAGGTTTAGTAGACACTGACCGACAATAAATTGGTCCTTTCCTGTGTCAGACAGACCTCAAAGGGGCAGACCCAGATGCCCTAGAGGCAGATCCCAGGTGCAAGGTTCATACAGGTCAAAGCAATGGGGTTTCTCTACCTCCAGAGTTGGAGAAGACAAATCTCAACCATACAGGAAACAGTCCCAATGACTTCCCCCTGCCTACACCAAGCACTTATCTCCTGGCAGCACCCTTAGGGGGAAAATTAGCACTTTTTTCTCAAAATTGGCACATCGTGTCACAAGGCTACAAGTTCCATTTCCATACCCTGCCAAAGGCATACAGCTGGCCAAATCTGCCAAAAAATCAATGGGCAGAGGCACAAAAACAAGTCTCATCTCTCATGGACATGGGGGCAATTCAACAAGTACCAGAGCAAGAGCAGGGACAAGGATTTTACTCAAGAGTGTTCTTGGTACCCAGAAAGGACAAGGCCTGGAGGCCAATACTGGACCCTATCTATTCTGAACACATTCCTGGATATACCAAAATTCAAGATGTTGACTTTGCAGCAGCTTCTGCCCATGCTGGGCAAGAATGCTTGGCTTGTGATTTTAGACCTAAAAGAGGCATATCTGCATGTCCCAATCAGACAAATATGCAGAAGATACTTCAGATTCAAGGCTGGCTCAATGCATTACCAATTCTCTGCACTGCCCTTTGGCTTATCTACTGCGCCCAGGGTCTTTACAAAAGTGCCTGGCACCAGTAATTGCATTTTGCAGATAGAGAGGAATACAGATATATCCTTACTTGAACGACTGTTTAATTCAAGCAGAGAACAAGGACATTCTACTACAGTGTCTGGCGTTTGTAAACAGTCTTCTAACATGTCTAGGGTACACAGTCAACAAAAAGAAATCAAAACTAGTACCCTCTCAAGAGATAATATTACTGGATGCAAGCTTAAATACAGCTGCCCAGATGGCTTATCTCACGCCAGACAAAGGCAACTGACTACCTATTTCAAAATGTTGGCAACAAATGCCCAGTTATCTGCAAGAAAAATTCTGCAGGCTTTGGGATTCATGGCATCCTGCATCCTACTAATTTCATATACAAGACTGCATATGAGGAAACTGCAATGGCACCTAAAAAGTGTTTGGACTCAACATTGCCACAGCCTGGAAACTATGATTACTCTCATTCCCTGCCTGCAACAGGAGTTTCGATGGTGGGCAAAGGCTTGTCACCAAAACAAGGAACAGCCATTGACATTATCCCCAGCCAGGCAAACACTAACAACGGATGCATCAGATTATGCCTGGGGGGGGCCCACGTGGCAGGAAGATGCATTCAGGGCACATGGGCCTCAAACCAAATGCATCTACATATCAATCAAAAAGAGATGCTAGCTGTTCAAAATGCCCTGACAGCCTTCAAGGGCCTACTTCATCCAGGACAACTACTGATAAAGACAGACAAAACCACGGTCATGTGGTATATAAACAAGCAGGGGGGCACACATTCTTACCCCCTTTGCAGACTAGCCATGACTTTGTGGGACACAGCATTGACTCACCAAGTACATCTGCAGGCATAATTCCTGCCAGGAAGGAAAAATACTCTGGAAGACGAACTAAGCAGAAACCTCATGGGTCCCCACGAGTGGCAGCTGAATCAACAAGTCTTCAGCATGATAACAAGGAAATGGGGATGCCCGGACATAGATCTATTTGCCACCCCATACAACTACAAACTAAAAAGATTCTGTACAAGGATGGAAAGTGGACGCCCTATCTTTCAGCTGGAAAAACCTATCAGTATATTCCTTTCCCCTACTGTCACTCCTACGCAAGGTACTCCTAAAGGTCAGACAGGAGAAGCCGAGGATGATACTAATTGCCCCAGACTGGCCCCGCCAGTACTGGTATCCAATACTGAGGAACTTGTCTCAATGCCCAGCTTGGATCTTACCTCAAATACCTCATCTACTGTCCATGCAAAACAATCAGATCCTGCACAGCCAACTCGGGACTTTATACCTGGCAGCATGGCAGAAAATGTAGTCATACAAAACACACCTCTCAGTAAAGCTGTGATGGATGTCATTTTGGAAGCCAGATGGCCTAGTACTAGAAAATCTTACGCTGGAAAATGGAAGAGATTCTGTGCTTGGAACCAGGCACAAGGGACTGATACAGCTGTGCCAAATATTCCTTAGATGTTACAGTACTTAACTGAGATGCTGGACAAAGGCCTGTCTTTTTCATCTATTAAAATTCCTGCCTCTGCCATTTCGGCTCATTACAATACAGAGCCACCAATCTTTTCTCATCCCTTATTAAAGCAGTACCTCAGAGGAGCGAAAAATTTAAGGCCTCCAAGGAGATCACCAATGCCTGCATGGGACCTCAACTATGTCTTGAAAAAACTCATCCTGCCTCCTTTTGAGTCAGCTGCTACTGCTGATATAAAGTTTTTATTTTGGAAAACAACTCTTCTCCTAGCAATAACCTCTGCAAGACGAGTTTCAGAGCTAGAGGCACTCATGGCTGTGGTACCTTTTATCATTTTTTATCCAGACAGGGTGCCTAAGGTGGTGTCCATGTGGCTCTTAACCAAACTATTCATCTGCCAGCTTTTTATCCAAATCCACAGAACAAGGGGAGGAGAATTCTGCATTCTTTGGACGTACACAGACAGCTTAGATTCTACTTGGACAGAACCAAAGTTTTCAGAAAGACAGAGCAATTACTAGTGGCATATACTGCAGGATCACAAGGAAAGGCTGTCTCAAAGCAGACTATTTCAAAGTGGATAGGCCACTGCATTCGTTTCTGCTACTTACACCATGGCAAGCCAGTGCCCAAGGGCATTAGGCCACATTCAACCAGAGCTGCAGCCTTTCTCAGGGGAGTACCAACCAAGGACATTTTAGAGGTTGCTACTTGGAGTTCAGAGCACACCTTTACAAAGCACTATCATCTACCACTCTACTCTAAATCCAGGGCAGGCTTTGCCACTGCAGTTCTGCAAGGCCTCATAGCCACTCCTAATACTGTTTAGCTCCAGCCTCCATCCATAGCTTTGGGGACTGTACCCAAATGTAATGACTGCAACAGTGAAACACGAAGAACATAGTACAGATGTTCATCGTGTTTCACTGTTGCAGTCATTACACTTGGGGTTATCCTGCTGGCAGGCTACCCGCAGTCATCCTGAATTCCAAAGCCCTGGTCCGGCATCAGTTGCTGTCGCCTCTTTCTTGACGTCAGTGCCCCAGGGGTATAAAAGTTGCAGCCGACACCATTTTCTTCAGTCTTTCTTGCCGCGCGGTGCCCAAAGCAAAAGCAGTTCGCAAGTGCCGGTTGGCCGACTCCTGAGATTTTTGTAATTGAATTTCAGATCCGAAGTCTTCAATAAAGCTAAGTACCCCATTGGGGAAACTTTTTTCTTGCTCCAGACCGATGCAGAAAAAGTTAACAATTGTATTTCTTGTGGGAAGCGAATACCTCATAAGGATTTTCATTCTTACTGTATTCCTTGCCTAGGCCGTGATCACGACGTTGCTAGTTGTCAGTTTTGTGCTAGATTTAACCAACGCACTATAAAGTGTCGGTACAATTTTGCTTTTCATTACTTTGGCCGAAGGTTTAACTATATAATGCTGTCGGAACAACCGACGTCCGGAATTTATAAAAAGCACAAGGATAAAGAAATGGACAAGCATCCGAGGTCCAAAACCAAAGACGAAGCCTCTTCTAGGCCAGTCGCCTGTTCGCCGGTGCTCAGTGAGGCACTTTCGCAGCCCCTGACTCCCGCTACCTCAGAGCCACAGGCCGCCTCCGACTCCCACGTGGAGACAACTAGGCCTCGGGATACTCAAGGTATTGGTCCTTCGGAAATCAATCCCTCAGATGGGTCCGGAGCCGCTGAGCAGGCATTGGCTTCTGAGGGTGTTTTTAGACCTACACAACTTTATATAAAGCCTACTTCAGCATCCAAGACAAAGTCTAAAGCAGTTTTAAAGACAAGAAAACAAGTACAGCATTCTCCAGGACAGACTTCTATGCCTAAGAAACAGATGCTCAAAATGGCCAAAGACCTAATTACTTTGATCAGGGGTTCCCATCCCCCTCCTGAAAAGAGGCCTAGGCAAGATACTGAATATGATTTTTCTGATCAGGTTTCCATTTCCTCTGATTCCTCTTCAGAACAGGGATATTTTATTCCTCCCTATGAGGATTCTGATGCTGAAGATTCTATTCCTTCAGCTTCTCCTCCTGAGGATTACTCATTTGGGGAAACCCTGCATACCATGCGGGAGCATTTCCACTGGGAGAGCCAGGATTATTCAGATTCTAAGAAAAGGCTTACAGATTTTCTCTTACTGCCTCAGCACAGACCTCTTGCAATTCATCCTGTTCTAGACACAGTAGATGATGTATTTTCAGAGTCTGGCCTGTCTCCAGACTCTTTACCTCCTGCACCTGTTAAGCCAGACAGATACTACAGGGTTCCAGATTCCCATGAATTTCTCTATAAAAACCCTGCTGCTGACCCAGAAATTATCTCACAGGGTCCCAAAGGGGTCAAGGCTGCTTCTGCTAAAAACCCTGTCCCCTCAGATAGAGATTCTAGGGCTCTCGACAGATGGGGGAAAAAAGTCTACACTTCTGCTACCTTGGCTGTAAGGACTTTAAATTGTCAGTTCCATATGCTCAAATATCAGCAATACGTAATGTCTTTGTTAAACCAAAAAATGTTCACAAATTCTGAATGTTCTGAGAACAAAGAATTGCAGGATTTATTGCATGCAGCTAAACAAGTGGGAAAACATACTTTGCAATGTAGTTATGATTCACTGGAGGCCTTGTGCAGGGCCGCAGTTACAGGTTCTGTTATTAGAAGGCATGCTTGGTTAAAGGAACAGAATCTGCCTGATCATGTTAAAGCAAAATTATTGGATGCTCCATTACAAAATGATACTTTGGTGTTAAGGCAGAAGAGGTGTTGAAAAAAATGGAGGATAAAGCTAAATCTATGCAGACGGTAAAGGATTTCTTACAGGTACAGCCACCCAGATTTAGCAGGAACGGGCCTTTTAAGAATTTGTCCTTTCCAGTGGCAGACAGACCACAGAGGCAGATTCAGACGCCCTAGAGGCAGGCAACAGCCCCAGGGCTCATACAGGCCCAGACAATGGGGTGCTTCTACCTCCAAAAGCGGAGAAGACAAGTCATAGCCTTATAGGAAACAATCCCAATGACTTCCCTCTGCCAATGCCAAGCACTTATATTTTGACAACTCCCTTAAGGGGAAAACTACCACTTTTTTCACAAAATTGACAAAGGATCACCCAGGACAAATGGGTCTTCAATATAGTCTCTCAGGGCTATAGGTTCCACTTTCACACCCTTCCAAAGGCAAAAGATATGCCAGATCTGCCACACAATCAATGGGCAGAGGCACAAAAACAAGTTTCAGCTCTCATGGACATGAGGGCTGTTCAGCCAGTGCCACAACAAGAGCAGGGACAAGGATTTTACTCAAGACTTTTCTTAGTACCAAGAAAGGACAAAGCCTGGAGACCAATTCTGGACCTGTCTATTCTAAACACTTTTCTGGATGTTCCAAATTTCAAAATGTTGACTCTGCAGCAACTTCTGCCCATGCTGGGCAAGAAGGCTTGGCTTGTAACTTTGGACGTCAAAGAGGCATACCTGCATGTCCCAATCAGACAATCTTGCACAAGATACCTCAGATTCATAGCTGGCTCAATGCACTACCAATTCTCTGCACTGCCCTTTGGCTTATCTACTGCACCCAGGGTCTTCACAAAATGCCTGGCACCAGTAATTGCATTTTGCAGACAAAGAGGAATTTAAATATTTCCCTACTTGGACGACTGCCTTATTCAAGCAGAGACCAAAGACATTCTACTAAAGCATCTGGCGTTTGTAAAAATATTGCTAATTTGCCTAGGGTACACAGTAAACGAAAAGAAATCAAAACGAGTACCCTCTCAAGAGATAATATTCCTGGGTGCAAGCTTAAATACAACTGACCAGATGGCTTATCTCACGCCAGACAAACAAAGGCAACTGACTTCTTACTTCAAAAACATGGCAACAAAGACCCAGTTATCTGCAAGAAAAATTCTGCAGGCTCTGGGCTATATGGCATCCTGCATTCTACTAATTATATATGCAAGACTGCATATGAGGAAACTACAATGGTATCTAAAAAGTGTTTGGACTCAACATTGCCACAGAATGGAAACATTAATTACTCTCATTCCCTGCCTGCAACAGGAGTTTCGATGGTGGGCACAGGCCTGTCACCACAACAAGGGACAGCCATTCACTTTACCCACAGCCAGGCAGACATTAACAACAGATGCATCAGATTATGCCTGGGGGGCACACATGGCAGGAAAATGTATTCAGGGCACATGGTCCACAAGCCAAATGCATCTTCATATCAATCAAAAAGAGATGCTAGCTGTACAGAATGCACTGACAGCTTTCAAGGACCTATTTCATCCAGGACAACTGCTGATAAAGATGTACAATACTACAGTCATGTGGTACATAAACAAGCAAGGAGGCGCACATTCTTACCCCCTCTGCAGACAAGCCATGACTTTGTGGAACACAGCATTGACTTATCAAGTGCACCTGCAAGCACAATTCCTGCCAGGAAGGACAGAAACGTTGGCAGACGAACTAAGCAGAAACCTCATAGATCCTCACGAGTGGAAACAAGATCCACAAATCTTCAGAATAACAGGGAAATGGGGATGCCCAGACATAGATCTATTTGCCTCCCCTCACAACTGCCAGCTACAAAGATTCTGCACCTGGACTTATCACGAACAAGCATGGAAAGTGGACGCCCTTTCATTCAGCTGGAAAGCCCTTTCAGTATATGCCTTCCCTCCTCTGCCTCTCCTCCCCAAGGTGCTCGTAAAGGTCAGACAAGAAAAGCCAAAAATGATCCTGATCGCCCCAGACTGGCCATGCCAGCACTGGTACCAAAGCCTAAATAGCTTGTCTCAAGGCCCAGCCTGGACATTACTTCAGATTCCTCATTTGCTGACCCAACAAAACAATCAGATCCTACACAGCCAACTCAGAACCCTAAGTCTGGCTGCATGGCAGATAATGTAACCATTCAGAACACACCTCTCTCTAAAGCAGTTATGGATGTTATTTTGGAGGCCAGGAGGCCCAGCACCAGAAAATCTTATGCAGAAAAATGGAAGAAATTCTGTGCTTGGAACCAGGCACAAGGAATTGACATGCTTACTCCAAATATTCCTCCGATTTTACAATACCTAACTGAGATGCTGGACAAAAGCCTATCCTGTTCATCAGTTAAGATCCATGCCTCTGCCATTTCAGCTCATTACAATACGGACCCACCTATTTTTTCTCATCCACTGCTAAGGCAGTATCACAGAGGGGCCAAAAACATAAGACCTCCAAGGAGAGCTCCAATACTTGCATGGGACCTCAAGTTTGTCTTGGAAAATCTCACACTGCCTCCTTTTGAGCCAACCAATACAGCTGAGATAAAATACTTATCATGGAAAACAGCTCTTCTCCTAGCAATAACTTCAGCAAGAAGAGTCTCAGAATTACAGGCACTAATGGCTGTGGAACCTTTTATTATTTTCCATCCGGACAGGGTTTATCTAAGGACAAACCCAACATTTATGCCTAAGGTAGTGTCCAGTGTGGCCCTTAACCAAACCATACATTTCCCTACCTTTTATCCAAATCCGCAGAATAAGGGGGAGAGGCTTCTGCATTCTTTGGACATACACAGACAGCTATGCTTTTACTTGGCCAAGACTAAAAGCTTTCAGAAAGACTGAGCAACTCTTAGTGGCATATGCTGCAGGATCGCAAGGGAAAGCTATTTCAAAACAGACTATTTCAAAATGGATAGGCCACTGCATTTGTTTCTATTCACAACATGGCAAATCAGTGCCTAAGGGCATTAGGCCACATTCTACCAGAGCAGCAGCCACTTCAGCAGCCTTCCTCAGAGGAGTACCAACCAAGGACATTTTGGAGGCTGCGACCTGGACTTCAGTGCACACTTTCACAAAGCACTGCCACTTACCTCTTTACTCTAAATCCAGAGCAGGCTTTGCCACTGCAGTTCTGCAGAGCCTCATAGCCTCTCCTAATTCTGTTTAGAACCAGCCACCCAACCTCAGCTTTGGGATTCAACCCAAGTTCATTGACTGCAACAGTGAAACACGATGAATATAGTACAGATGTCCTTCAAGGATGCATCTGCAGTCATCACATATGGGTTGTCCTGCCTCAGGCAGCCCTTTGGTCGGCCGGATTCCAAAGTCTGGGTCCAGCGTCGGCTGATGTCGCACTTTCCCCGACGTCAGAGCGCCTGGGGTGTAAAAGCATCAGCCGACGCCATCTTCCTCGGTCTTTCTTGCCGCGTGGTACCCGAAGCAGAAGCAGTTCGCAAGTGCCGGTCGGCCAGCTCCTGTAATTCAGCTACCGAAGACTTCAAAAAGCTAAGTACCCCGTTGGGGACTCTTTCTTGCCTCAGCCGCCGATGTCAGATAAAGTTAATAATTGTTTAACTTGTGGGAAACAAATACCTCATAAGGATTTCCAATCTTACTGCCTACCCTGTCTAGGCCCAGACCACGACGTCTCAGACAGTTCAACCTGTGCTTCCTTCAACCGACGCACTCTTAGATGTCGGGCGGAGTTTGCAGAGGAATTTTTTGGGGCTAGTTTTTCGTATAAGATGCCGTCGGAGACTCCAACTTCTCATTTAGTTAAGAAACGGAAGGACAAGGACCGACACACGTGGGCCGTGGTCTCGGCTGAAACCACGGCCAGGCCTACCGCGAGTGTCTCGGTCTCGGCTGAAACAGAGTCCTTGGTACTTCCAATTACCGAAACCGCTCAACCGACTACCTCGGTCCCGGAGGCCCCGGTTGAGTCTGTTATTGAATTTCCAACAGAAACTGGTGTCCTGGAACTTTCCGACACCATTCCTTTAGACAAATCTACACCAGCACGTGGTGCAGCCAGGCCTCCTGCATCCATGTCCATTAAGGCATTCTCCAGGGCTAAAGCTGCTAAACTCTCAAAAGCTTTGCCTCCCAAGGTTATCCATCAGAGACCCTCTACTGGTTCACAGATTCTAAGCTTAGCAGAGGATCTTATCCCCTTAATTAGGGGCTCTCAACCTCATCCGGACAGGGGCTCTCAACCTCCTCCAGACAAAAGGCCCAGGGTTGAGCCCTCTGATCCCCACTCCTCAGATGAGGCCTCTGATGGCTGTACTTTCTCGGACCACCAGGAGGAGGCTTTTTCAGCCTACGAGGATTCTGATGCAGAGGAATCTATTCCCTCGGCCTCCCCTCCTGAAGAGATTTCCTTTGGGGAGACTCTACACACCATGAGAGAGCATTTCCAATGGCAGGGCCAGGAATTCTCTGATTCCAGGAAAAGATTAAGGACCTTTTTACATTTGCCTCAGCATAGGCCTTTAGCTATTCCTCCTGTTTTGAATGTCATTGATGATGTGTACTCTGACTCTAGCACAACCCCTGATTCTCTCCCTCCGGCTCCTGCCAAACCCGATAGGTACTACAGGGTCCCAGACTCACATCTTTACCTTTACAAGGCCCACTCTGCTGATCCAGAAACTATTTCCCAGGGCCCTAAAGGGGTTGCAGCTGCCACTGCTAAAAATCCTCTCCCCTCTGAAAGGGAGTCCAGAGCTTTAGAGAGATGGGGTAAAAAAGTGTATACTTCTGCTACTTTTTCGATGAGGGCATTAAATTGTCAATTTCATATGATACAGTACCAAGAGTATTTGTTAGATGAATTGCATAAAAAATTGTCTTCACCTGACCCCCTAGACCGCAAGTCACTTCAGGATCTGGTACATAACTCACAACAGGTTAGCAACCATTTCTTGCAATGTGATTATGATGCATTGGAAGCTTCATGTAGGTCAGCTATGACTGGCGCAGTCATACGTAGGCATGCTTGGCTGAAGGAACAATCTCTGCCAGACCATGTTAAAGCAAAGCTGCTGGATGCTCCTCTGGAAAAGCAAAAGTTATTTGGCTCCACTGCTCAGGAGGTCCTAAAGAAATTTGAAGAAAAGGCAAAATTCGTTCAAACAGTCAAGGATTTTCTCCAAGTACAACCACCAAGATTCAACAGGAATTGGCCTTCCAAGAATTGGTCCCTTCCAGACACAGAGAGGTTTCAGAGAGGCAAGAACAGGCGTGCCAGAGGTAGAGGGCAAGCTAGAGGCTCCTACAGAGGACGTCAATGGCATCCTCCCAACCAGAGAGGTAATGCAGGACCTTCAACTGCTGCACAAGGACAGGCTTAATGACTTTACTTTGACACCGCCAACCAGGGCTCAATTGGAAGCACCTTTGGGCAGAAAGCTTTCTTTATTCTCAGAAAATTGGCACAGTATTACAAGGGACAAATGGACACTACAAATAATAGATAAAGGATACAGGTTTCATTTCCGCACATTACCAAAAAGAAAGGGCATGCCAGACCTGCCACTGAATCAAAGGGCAGAGGCTTTGAAACAAATTTCCAGCTTAATGCAAATGAAAGCTATAGAAAAGGTTCCTCTCTCAGAACAAGGCCAAGGATTTTATTCCAGACTATTCCTTGTTCCAAGAAAAGAAAAACAATGGAGGCCTATTCTCGACTTGTCCGCACTGAATACTTATCTCATTGTGCCAAAGTTCAGAATGCTGACTCTACAGCAGCCCCTTCCCATGCTGGGCAAGGGGTCTTGGCTGGTAACCCTAGACCTCAAGGAGGCATACCTGCATGTCCCTATCAGACAAAGTTGCAGAAGACACCTCAGATTTCTTGCAGGGTCAGAGCATTATCAATTCTCAGCATTGCCCTTTGGCTTATCTACTGCACCCGGAGTATTCACGAAATGCCTGGCATCAGTAATTGCACACTGCAGACTTCAGGGGATTCAAATATACCCATATCTGGACGACTGCCTTATACAAGCGGACAGCCAACAAACTTTGGTAAAACACTTGAATTATGCCGTCTGCCTACTTCAGGCCTTGGGATATACAGTCAACTTCCACAAATCAAGACTTGTTCCATCCCAAAGAATAACCTTTCTGGGTGCAGATCTAGATACAACCACCCAAATGGCCTTCCTCACAGAAGAAAAACAAAATCAACTTCCAGATTACTTCAAGAATCTGACAAGACAAACCCAGCTGACTGCAAGGAAAATCCTGCAGGCCCTGGGTTACATGGCTTCTTGCATCCTTCTGATTCCGCAAGCAAGACTACATATGAGGAAACTACAATGGTACCTAAGGGGTTTATGGACTCAGCACAGTCACAGCCTGGAAACTTTGATACCACTCATTCCATGCCTTCAAAAGGAATTTCTGTGGTGGGCTCAAGCAAGCCAGTCAAACAGGGGTCTGCCTTTCAGCAAACCAATAGCCAGCCAAACCATTACAACAGACGCTTCAGACCACGGATGGGGAGCGCACATGAAGGGCAGATGCATTCAAGGTCTATGGTCACAAAAACAGCTACTCATGCACATAAACCAAAAGGAAATGTTGGCAGTGATACATGCAGTCGAAGCCTTCAAACCCTTTCTGCATCATGGCCATCTGCTAATAAGGACAGACAACACCACAGTTATGTGGTACATAAACAAGCAAGGAGGCACCCATTCCTATCCTCTTTGCAGGCTGGCAGTGAATCTATGGAAACTTTCCTTGAAACTCAATATACAGCTACAATCCCAGTTTGTGCCAGGGAAATACAATATACTGGCGGACAGCTTAAGCAGAAATATCATGGATGCACACGAATGGATGCTGCACCCAGACATCTTTCTACAGATAACACAATCATGGGGGAGGCCGGACTTAGATCTTTTTGCCTCCCCCCACAATCATCAACTGAAGAAATTCTGCTCAAGGACATACCACCCACAAGCATGGAAAGTGGACGCCCTCTCTTTCAGCTGGAGAACTCTAACAGTGTATGCATTTCCACCTCTCCCATTAATGACCAAGGTTTTACTGAAGATCAGGACAGAGCAGCCAAAAGTGATTCTGATAGCTCTGGACTGGCCAAGACAGCACTGGTACCCACTGTTAAAGAGCCTGTCACGCACGAAACCATGGCCTCTTCCTCTATGGCCACTTCTACTGACACAGCACAATTACAAAACTCTGCATTCCAACCTGAAAACCTTGCAACTAACAGCCTGGAAAATACCTTGACTCCTCCTCAGGACAAGCTATCCCAGAGAGTGAAAGATATTATTATGGAAGCTCGCCGACCTTCCACAAGAAAGGCATATTCAGCAAAATGGAAAAGATTTCACATTTGGAACACCACAAAGGGCCTAGATGCGACAGTGATGAACATGGCACATATCCTGGAATACTTGGCAGAAATGTTCCACAATGGTCTGTCTTACTCTTCCATTAAAATTCATGCTTCAGCAATTTCAGCAGAGTACAATACTGATCCACCTGTCTTCTCTCATCCTCTCCTAAGACAGTTTCTAAGAGGAATCAAAAACATCAATCCTCCAAGGAAACCACCTCTACCTGCTTGGGACCTTAACTTCGTGTTGGAAAAACTAACACTGCCTCCCTTTGAAGCAGCAGCATCTGCAGAACTACAGTTCCTGTCTTGGAAGACTGCTTTCCTTCTGGCCATAACCTCATCAAGAAGAGTATCTGAGTTACAGGCCCTTATGGCAGTACAGCCATTCCTTATTTTTCATCAGGACAGAGTTTCATTGAGAACCAATCCTACATTTATGGCAAAGGTAGTATCCAGGGTTTTATTAAATCAAGCTATTCACTTGCCTACCTTCTTTCCAAATCCACAAAACAAAGGGGAGAGACTTCTGCACACCCTGGACATACACAGACAGTTGCGCTACTACTTGGACAGAACTAAAGGTTACAGAAAAACTGACCAGCTGTTGGTAGCATATGCTGCTGGTACACAAGGAAAAGCAATTTCCAAACAGACAATTTCAAAATGGATAGGGAATTGCATTCATTTTTGTTACTCCTTTCATGGAAAAACTGTGCTAGCTAACATTAGACCTCATTCCACGAGAGCCACAGCCACCTCCACAGCCTTCTTAAGAGGGGTGGCTACCAAGGACATTTTAGAAGCTGCTACATGGAGCTCCATGCATACATTTGCCAAGCATTACAATTTACCTTTATATTCCAGATCCAGAGCAGGCTTTGCTACGGCAGTCCTGCAGGGCATTTTAGCTACACCATCCTTTACATAGTTCCTCCACCCCCAGATTGGCTATGGTATTCTACCCATATGTGATGACTGCAGATGCATCCTTGAAGGATATAGTACAGTTTTGTACCTACCATAAATGTAGATGTCCGATAGGTATGCATCTGCAGTCAGGTTTACCCTCCCTCCTTCCCCTCTGTGGTATTTCTTGGGTACTTACCCCTCTTATAGCTAGCTGGGGGGATCTATTATGGTGTATTGTGCATGTTTGGATTTTTAAATGCATCTCTCCAAATTTAGCCTTCCTTAGAGGGCATCTGGGGCAAGAAAAACTGAGGAAGATGGCGTCAGCTGATGCTTTTATACCCCAGGCGCTCTGACGTCGGGGAAAGTGCGACATCAGCCGACGCTGGACCCAGACTTTGGAATCCGGCCGACCGAAGGGCTGCCTGAGGCAGGACAACCCATATGTGATGACTGCAGATGCATACCTATTGGACATCTACATTTATGGTAGGTACAAAACTGTACTTTGTGTACCTACCATAAATGTAGATGTTGGAGTGTATTCACTGTTGCAGTCCAGGTTACCCTCCCACCATCTCCCTTTTATTGTTAGGACTTATCTGTACTTCTCTATTCTATGCAACCTATGTGGTGTATTTGCTTGTAGATGAAGTTCATGTGCATGCATTTTTATGATCAGAATTTTTTAGCCTACCCTTTTGGGGGAGCCTGACATCTGGGGAAGAAAAACTGAAGAAAATGGCATCGGCTGCATCTTTTATACCCCTGGCGCACTGACGTCAGGGAAGACGCGACAGCAACCAACGCCAGACCAGGACTTTGGAATTCAGGCCGACTGCAGGTAGCCTGCCAGCAGGATAACCCAAGTGTAATGACTGCAACAGTGAATACACTCGAACATCTACATTTATGGTAGGTACACAACTGTACTTTGTGTACACTTACCATAAATGTAGATGTTCGAGTGTATTCACTGTTGCAGTCCAGGTTACCCATCCACCATCCCCCTTTTTCTTCTGTTGGAACCTATCATTCCTTCTCTGATTTATACAATCTATGTGGTGTATTTGCTTGTAGATGAAGGTAAGGTTTATATTGGTCAATGTATTTATATATATATATATATATATATATATATATATATATATATATATATATATATACATTTTGGCTACCCTTTTAGGGGGCACCTGACATCTGGGGCAAGAAAAACTAAATAAAATGGCATTGGCTGCATCTTTTATACCCCTGACGACCTGACGTCAGGGAAGGGGTAACAGCAGCCGACGCAGGACCCAGGACTTTGGAATTCAGGCCGACTGAGAGCAACCTGCCAGCAGGATTACCCAAATGTAATGACTGCAACAGTGAATACACTCGAACATCTACATTTATGGTAAGTGTATACAACTGTACTTTCCTGACTCTCACAAGTTCCTTTTTAAAAATCCTACTGCGGATCCTGAAACCATTTCACAGGGACCCAAGGGCATTAAGGCTACTTCTGCCAAAAATCCTACACCCTCTGATAGAGATTCCAGGGCGTGCTGGATAGATAGGGTAAGAAGGTATATACTTCTGCATCCTTGGACATTAGAGCCTTAAACTGCCACTTTCATATGTTAAAGTATCAGCAGCATATTATTGGATTGCTTAAACAGAAATTGATGTTGATTCCTCACTGTGTTGAAAATAAAGATTTACAGGATTTAATGCATTCTGCTGAACAATTTGGAAAACCTACTTCGCAGTGTGGTTTTGTTTCATTAGAGGCATCTTGCAGGGCTGCTGTCACTGGGTCTGTACTTAGAAGGCATGCTTGGCTTAAGGAGCAATCTTTGCCAGATCATGTTAAGGCTAAATTGCTGGATGCTCCCTTAAACCAAGAACGCCTGTTTGGCAACAAAGCAGAAGGAGTACTTAAAATGATGGAGGGAAAAGCTAATTCTATGTAAACTTTTGAAGATTTCCTGCAAGTACAGCCTCCCAGATTTAGTAGGCATTGGCCCTCTAAGAATTGGTCCTTTCCCGCCTCTTCCAGGCCTTCTCAATCCAAATCCAGAAACAGCAGAACACTCAGGCTGCAGTCCCATGGGACTCACAGGACTAAGCAGTGGGGGGCTCCTACTTCCAAAGTAGGAAGTAGTAAGACTCCCCCTATGGTAAACTGTCTCAATGACTTAGCTTTAAACCTTCCAAGCCCTGCTCAACTGACTGTTGGCCAAATCTACCCCCAAATTAGTGGGCAGAGGCACAAAGGCAAGTTCTCTTTCTTTTAAGCATCATGGCTATTCAACCTGTCCCAGAAGAGGATTGGGAACAAGGTTTCTACTCAAAACTTTTTCTGGTACCCAGAAAAGACAATTCCTGGTGTCCTATCTTGGACCTGTCTATCCTAAACACAATTTTGGTAATCCCAAAATTCAAGATGCTAACTCTTCATCAACTGCTTCCTATGCTAGGCAAAGATGCCTGGTTGGCAACACTGGATTTAAAGGAAGCCTACCTGCACATCCCAATAAGGAAATCTTGCAGAAGATACCTACGCTTCAAAGCAGGCTACATGCACCATCAGTTCTCTGCACTGCCCTTTGGCTTATCTACTGCACCCAGGGTATTCACAAAGTGCCTAACTCCAGTCATTGCCTTTTGCAGGCAAAGAAATATTGAAATATACCCATACCTGGACAATTGTCTAATTTAGGCAGAAAGCCAGGACAATACTATTGAATCATCTGGTGTTTGTAAAGAAATTGCTAACTTCTCTGGGGTACACCATAAATGAAAAGAAATCCCATCTTGTACCCTGCCAGCAAATTGTATTACTGGGAGCAAGCTTGAATACAACTTCCCAGATGGCCTACCTCATGCCAGCGAAACAAGTTCATTTGACAGCCTACTTCAAACTACTGGCCAGAAAGACCCAGCTATCTGCAAGGAAAATACTGCAAGCCCTGGGGTTCGTGGCCTCCTGCATTCTTCTAATTCCATATGCAAGACTGCATATGAGGAAACTACAATGGTATCTAAAAAGCCTATGGTGTCAACATTCTCAGGATCTAGAATCAATGATTCCTATCGAACCTTGTCTAGAGATAGAGTTCCTTTGGTGGGCAGAGGCCTGCCACCAAAACAAGGGACTGTTATTCACTCTACCCCCTGCCACCCAAACCCTAACAACAGACTGTGCATGGCAAGCTCACTTGGCAGGGAAGTGCATTCAGGGCAAATGGAACCGAAGTCAAATGCACTTGCATATCAATCAAAAAGAAATGTAAGCTGTACAGAATGCTCTGACAGCCTTCAAGGACCACATTCTTCCAGGACAATTATTGGTAAATACCGACAAACACCACTTATGTGGTACATAAACAAGCAGGGAGGAACCCACTCATACCCTTTCTGCAGACCAGCCATGGCTCTGTGGAACACAGCCTTGAGCTACCAAGTGCACCTTACAGGCTCAATTCCTGCCAGGAAAGCTAAATACACTGGCAGACGACCTAAGCAGAAATCTCATGGACCCACACGAGTGGAAACTGGAACCAAAGATATTCAACATGTTGGGAAACAAATGGAGGAGCCCAGATATAGACCTGTTTGCCACCCCCCCCCCCAGAACTACCAATTGGACAAATTCTGCACAAGGACTCCCCACAAACAAGCTTGGAAAGTGGATGCTCTGTCCTTCACCTGGAAAAACCTATCAGTTTATGCCTTTCCCCCTCTGCCTCTCCTCTCCAAGGTACTACTAAAGATCAAACAGGACAAACTAAGGACAATACTGATTGCACCAGACTGGCCACGCCAGTACTGGTACCCCCTCTTGCGCACTGTGTCACTGCTGACACCATGGCACCTGCCTCAGACCCTTACCCTGCTCTCCCAGCAGGAGGGCCAGATTCTGCACCCACAGCTTCAAACCTTGAACCTGGCAGTCTGGCTTAATTACCTGATCTCTCCGTTACCATCCCTCAGTAAACAAGTGATGGATATTATTCTGGAGGCAAGGAGGCCTAGTACTAGAAAATCCTATGCTGAAAAATGGAAAATATTCTGTTCCTGGAGCCAAACTCAGGGGATGGGCACAGCAGCGCCCAGTTTACCTCAGATTCTTCAATACTTAACTGAGATGCTTCACAAGGGCCTTTCCTTTTCCTCCATCAAAATGCATGCCTCAGCCATTTCAGCTCATTACAATACAGAACCACCCCTCTTCTCTCATCCACTCTTGAAGCAGTTCCTCAGTGAGGCTAGAAACCTAAGACCACCCAGGAGAGCCCCTACCCCAGCCTGGGACCTCAACTTTGTATTGGAAAAACTCACTCTACCTCCCTTTGAGACAACTGCAAATGCAGAGTTGAAATTCCTTTCATGGAAAACAGCCTTCCTTCTAGCCATCACTTCAGCAAGAAGAGTGTCTGAATTACAGGCCCTCATGGCAGTAGAGCCTTTCATCATCTTTCATGCGGACAAGGTGTCCCTCAGGACCGATCCCTCTTTCATGCCCAAGGTTGGTATCCAGTGTGGCCCTTAATTAGTCCATTCATTTGCCTACCTTCTTTTCTAATCCACATAACAAGGGGCAATGAATACTGCACTCATTGGACGTGCACAGACAACTTGGATTTTACTTGGACAGGACTAAACCTCTCAGGAAATCTGAACAGCTGCTGGTTGCATTTGCTGCAGGGGCAGAGGGGAAGGCCATTTCAAACCAAACCATTTCTAAGTGGATAGGCCATTACATTCATTTCTGCTATAAGCACCATGGAAAACCTATCCCACAGGGGATTAGACCACATTCAACCAGGGCTGCATCTACCTCTACAGCCTTTCTCAGAGGTGTCCCTACCAGGGACATCCTAGAAGCTGCTACCTGGAGTTTTGTACATACCTTCACCAAGCATTACCACTTGCCAATTTTTTTCTAAATCCAAAGCTGGTTTTGCCACTGCAGTCTTGCAGGGCCTTATAGCTGGTCCTAATGCTATTTAATTTCCTCCTCCCATCCTTAGCTTTGGGAATCTACCCAAATGTGATGACTGCAGCAGTGAAACACGAAGAACATAGTACAGTTGTGTACACTTACCATAAATGTAGATGTTCGAGTGTATTCACTGTTGCAGTCCTGGTTACCCTCCCTCCAACCCCCTGACTTCTGTTGACTATACCTGTATTCATGTTTACTGTGCTTAAAGCTTTTTGGTGTATTTGCTTTTTTGTTGGAGGTGTAACCTTGTATATAATTGCTTCCTATTATGGGGGCACCTGACATCTGGGGCAAGAAAAACTGATGTAATGGCGTTGGCTGCATGCTTTATACCCCTGACTACCGGACGTCATGGAAGATGAGACAGCAACTGACACAGGACCCAAGACTTTGATAATCAGGCCGACTGAGGGCTACTGCAAGCAGATAACCCAAATGTGATGACTGCAACAGTGAATACACTCGAACATCTACATTTATGGTAAGTGTACACAACTGTACTTTCTGTTGTTAGTATGCATTTTTCATCTGAAGAAGTCTGATTGCAGACGAAAACACTGTGTGTTACTTCAAGGAAGCGTGTATGTGTATTTATTGAGGCCTGAAGGGATGTTTTTATGTATTTCTTATTTTTTAAGTGAATGGATTGAATATCAAACATTTTTACTACACCTCACACCAAGAGGCGTTGTGGGCATGTCCTTCAAGAATGCAACTGCAGTCATAACATGTGGGTTGTCCTGCCTCAGGCAGCCCTCGGTCGGCCGGATTCCAAAGTCTGGGTCCGACGTCGGCTGATGTCGCATTTCTCTCCGACGTCAGAGCGGCTGGAGTATATAAGCATCAGCCGACGCCATTTTCTCCTGTCTTTCTTGCCGCGCGGTGCCCGAAGCAGAAGCAGTTCGCAAGTGCCGGTCGGTCAGCTCCTGTATTTTTCGATACCGAAGTCATCAAAAAAGCTAAGTACCCCGTTGGGGACCTTTTCTTGCCTCAGCTGATGTCAGAAATAACTGAAAAAGTTAACAATTGTCTTTCTTGTGATAAACAAATACCTCATAAGGTTTTCCACTCTTACTGTCTTCCTTGCCTGGGCCCAGGCCACGACGTCTTGGCCTGTGTAGCCTGTGCTCGCTTCAACAAGCGCACTCTCAGCCGCCGGGCGGAGTTCGCTGAAGACTTTTTTGCCGATAAATTTGCTTACAACATGCCGTCGGATCTTCCGACATCGCAAACTCCCAAAAAGCGAAAAGACTGGGACCGACATCCTCGGCCCGCGTCTACCACCGACTCCACGCCAAAACCTAGCGCGAGTGCTCCGGTTCCCTCTGAGACAGTCTCTCCACCGCTCCGAACTGAAGACACCGCATTACCGACGACTCCGATTCCGGACATCACTCCAACGCCTGTTATCGATTTTCCTCCGGATACCGAAACCGAGGAAATGCCCGAGACCATTGCTGTAGACAAGGTCACTCCTGCACGTGGGGCTGCCAGGCCTCCTATGGCCATGTCTATTAAGGCCTACACTAGGGCTAAGGCAGCCAGCAAAACAAAACATATTACTTCTAAATCCTTTCCTCAGCCTACTCCAGAGACACAAATTATGTCCATGGCTGCTGATTTAATTTCCATGATTAGAGGTTCACAGGCCCATCCTGAGAGAGGATCCCAGCCTCCTCCTGATAAAAGGCTCAGGGTTGAACCCTCTGAACCTATTCCTTCTGATGAAGACTCTGAGGGCTCCATCCACTCTGATAGCCAGGAAGAGCTCTTCCAGACCTATGAGGACTTGGATGCAGAAGATTCTATCCCCTCGGCCTCCCCTCCTGAGGATATTTCTTTTGGGGAAGTTCTGCACACCATGAGGGAACATTTCAAGTGGCAAGGTCAGGAATATTCTGATTCTAGGAAACGCCTGAGGACTTTCCTTAAGAAGCCCCAGCACAGGCCCTTAGCTATTCCTCCTGTACTTGATGCTCTGGATGATCTATATTCTGACTCTAGTGCTACCCCTGATTCTCTTCCTCCTGCTCCAGCCAAGCCAGACAGGTATTACAGGGTCCCAGAAACTCATTCCCATTTATTCAGGGCCCATTCTGCTGATTTGGAAACTATTTCACAGGGGCCTAAAGGAGTTTCAGCCTCCACCTCTAAAAATCCATTGCCCTCCAACAGGGAGGCCAGGTCATTAGAGAGATGGGGTAAAAAGGTTTACACATCCACTACCTTATCTATGAGAGCTTTAAATTGCCTTTTTCATATGTTACAATATCAGGACTACCTTTTAGAAGATTTACAAAAAACTTTAGCCACTCCTGATCCTTTAGACAGGAAGACTTTGCAGGAAGCTGTACATAACACTCAGCAAGTAAGCAATCACTTCCTGCAGTGTGGATATGATGCACTGGAAGCTTCGTGTAGGGCAGCTATGACAGGGGCAGTCATTCGTAGACATGCTTGGTTAAAAGATCAACCTCTACCAGATCATGTAAAAGCAAAACTTCTGGATGCACCTTAGGAAAAGAACAAGCTTTTTGGTGCAAATGCTAAGGATGTGTTAAAGACCATCGAAGAAAAAGCAAAATCAGTTCAGACGGTCAAAGATTTCCTCCAAGTTCAACCCCCCAGATTCAGTAGGAATTGGCCTTCTAAAAACTGGTCCTTTCCTACTACAGAAAAGTTTCAAAGGGGTAAGAACAGACATGGCCGAGGAAGAGGCCAATACAGAGGCCCTTACAGGGGACGACAATGGCAGCCAGGAAACCAAAGAAGTGACGCAGGGGTTTCACCTGCCCCACAACCACAATCTCAATGACTTTCCTCTACTACCGCCTACCAGGGAACAAATAGAAGCTCCCCTGAGCGGGAAATTATCTCTGTTTGCAGAAAATTGGCACAGACTGACAAAGGACAAATGGATTTTGGACATTGTAGACCGAGGGTACAGGTTTCATTTTCATACCTTACCAAGAAAACAAGGCATGCCAAACCTACCACAAAACCAGAGGGCAGAGGCTATCAAGCAAATCACTCTGCTGACTCGGATGAAAGCAATAGAAAGAGTTCCACAACAAGAACAAGATCAAGGGTTTTACTCAAGACTGTTCCTTGTTCCAAGAAAAGAATCTCAATGGAGACCAATACTGGACTTGTCCGCATTAAACACCTTTCTCATAGTGCCAAAGTTCAAAATGCTGACTCTACAGCAACTCATTCCCATGCTGGGCAAGGGGTCTTGGCTGATTACTCTGGACCTCAAGGAGGCATACCTGCATGTCCCTATCAGACACAGCTGCAGAAGATACCTCAGATTTCTTGCAGGACCAGAGCATTATCAATTCTCAGCATTGCCATTTGGCTTATCTACTGCGCCGAGTATTCACAAAATGCCTGGCTTCAGTAATTGCTCATTGCAGGCTCCAGGGGATACAAATTTACCCGTACCTGGACGACTGCCTCATACAAGCGGACGACAAATTGATGTTGACAAAAAACCTGGATTATGTCATACGATTACTTCAAGCTCTGGGATACACAGTCAACTTCCAAAAGTCAAGACTGCAGCCATCCCAGCAAATAATCTTCTTAGGAGCCAAACTAGACACAGCCTCTCAGATGGCTTACCTGACAGAAGACAAGCAAGAGAAGTTAACTCATTACTTCAAAGGTTTAGCAAAACTCACCCAGATGACTGCAAGGAGATTCCTACAGGCCCTGGGTTACATGGCATCCTGCATTCTCCTGGTTCCATTAGCAAGACTACACATGAGAAAGCTTCAATGGTACCTAAAAGCATTTGGTCTCAACACAGCAACAACTTGGAGACAATCATTCCGCTCATTCCATGCCTACAAAAGGAATTCCTATGGTGGGCCTCGGTGAGCCAGGCAAACACAGGTATGTCATTCAAAAAACCACAGATAACACAGACCATGACCACAGATGCCTCAGACCTTGGATGGGGGGGGGGGGCGCACATGGAAGGCAGGTGTATACAAGGACAATGGTCTCCAAAGGAAACACATCTGCATATAAACCAAAAGGAAATGCTAGCAGTAATGCATGCCATCGAGGCTTTTCAACACCAACTCCAGCAAGGCCATTTACTGATACGGATAGACAACACCACTGTGATGTGGTACATAAACAAGCAAGGGGGCACCCACTCTTACCCCCTTTGCAGACTGACAATGCATCTTTGGGAGAAATCACTGAGTCTAAATATCCAGTTACAATCCCAGTTTGTTCCAGGAAAAGACAATGTGTTGGCGGACAGCCTAAGCAGGAATTTCACAGATCCACACGAGTGGAGGTTACATCCGAAGACCTTCAGACAACTCACTTCGACATGGGGCAAGCCAGAAGTGGACCTATTTGCCTCTCATCTCAACCATCTTCTACCAAAATTCTGCACAAGGACATACCATCCAAAAGCTTGGAAAATAGATGCCCTCTCATTCAACTGGAACTCACTAACAATCTATGCATTCCCACCTCTGCCACTGATGACCTCAGTATTAATAAAGATCAAAGCAGAGAAACCCAAGGGAATCATAATAGCTCCGGACTGGCCAAGACAACACTGGTACCCATTACTACGGAGCATATGTCACACCAGGAGGTGGGCCCTTCCCCAATGGCCTCTACTTCTGAATCAACACAACTTCGAAACAGTGCATCCAAATCTACAGACACTGCAGCTAACAGCCTGGGAGATCCCATAAATAACTTCAGCCTATCTCTCTCCAAGGAAGTTCAGCGGATACTAACAGAGGCTCGAAGACCATCCACCAGAAAGGTTTACTTAGCAAAGTGGAAAAGATTCAGCAACTGGAATACCAGCAAGGGACATGATGCATCATTGTTGAACATCCCACTCATCTTGGAATATTTGGCAGATATGTTAAAGAACGGCCTCTCATATTCTTCCATAAAGATACATGCATCTGTTATTTCAGCTAGATACAACACTGATCCTCCTGTTTTTTCACACCCTTTACTAAGGCAATTCCTCAGGGGAATCAAGAACATTAAGCCACCAAGAAAGGCCCCAGTGCCAGCCTGGAACCTCAATTTTGTCCTAGAAAAACTGACTCTACCTCCATTTGAGCCAGCAGCTTCAGTTGACTTGCAATTTCTCTCTTGGAAGACAGCTTTCCTGTTGGCAATTACATCAGCAAGAAGGGTTTCGGAGCTACAGGCCCTAATGGCAATACCACCCTTCATTATTTTTCACAGAGACAGGGTTTCATTAAGGACCAACCCTACTTTCATGCCAAAGGTGGTATCTAGGGTTTCTTTAAATCAAGCAATTCATCTGCCTGCTTTCTTCCCCAATCCTGAGAACAAGGAGGAAAGACTGTTGCATACCTTGGACATTCACAGACAACTTCATACTACCTGGACAGAACCAAGGCCAGTAGGAAGTCTGAACAACTTTTGTAGCTTACGCCCTGCAGTCCAAGGAAAAGCAATTTCAAAACAGACTATTTCAAAATGGATTGGACATTGCATCAGATTCTGTTATTCCTTTCATGGAAAGACTGTTCCAGCCAATGTCAGACCACATTCCACCAGAGCTACAGCCACCTCTACAGCATTCTTAAGAGGGGTGCCTACTAAGGACATTCTAGAAGCTGCTACATGGAGCTCCGTGCATACATTCTCCAAACACTACAATCTCCCTCTATACTCCAGATCCAGAGCAGGCTTTGCTTGGCAGTCCTGCAGGGTTTGATTGCCACACCATCTTTTCCTAGAGCATTCCTCCTCCCCAGCTAAGCTATGGTATTCTACCCACATGTTATGACTGCAGTTGCATTCTTGAAGGACATAGTACAGTTTTGTACCTACCATAAATGTAGATGTCCGATAGACATGCAACTGCAGTCGGATTTTCCCTCCCTCCATACCCCTCTATGCCTAGGGTCCACTCCTATCCCTGTTTCTCTTAGCTGGGGATATCTGTTATGGTGTATTTGTTTTATTGCTCATTTATTTGTTTGGAATCCTGTTTTTGTCTTCCAATTTGATTACAGCCTTCCTTGGAGGGCACCTGGCATCTGGGGCAAGAAACACTGAAGAAAATGGCGTCGGCTGATGCTTATATACTCCAGCCGCTCTGACGTCAGAGAGAAATGCGACATCAGCCGACGTCGGACCCAGACTTTGAAATCCGGCCGACCGAGGGCTGCCTGAGGCAGGACAACCCACATGTTATGACTGCAGTTGCATGTCTATCGGACATCTACATTTATGGTAGGTACAAAACTGTACTTTTTTCCAAGTGCTTTAGTTGTGTTTGGGTTCATTTTCTGCTGTTGAAGCACTGTAGCCCCGTTTGTTTGCTGTCATTAAAGAAGGCCATGTCATGTCTTGGGAAAGCATCCCCTATCTAAAGGCCCTGTCTCCCCCATAAAATAGTCTCCTTTTGCTCTGCCATGTCATTCAGGATTTACTACGTCAAGGCACCATAGAAAGAGTGCCACTTCCCTTCATAGGAAAAGGGCTCTGTTTCAGAATCTTTCTCGTGCCATGGAAAGAGGGACAATGGAGACCCTTTCTGGATCTCTCTCTTCTAAACACCTTTCCAACGTCATCCCCCTTCAAATTGCACTCTGCACACCCTTCTGCCCTTCATTCTCCCTCATGCCTTTCTTGTATCACTAGACATAAAGGATCCTTTCCAAAGTCATCCCCCTTCAAATTGCACTCTGCACACCTTTCTGCCCTTCATTCTTCTTCATGCCTTTCTTGTATCACTAGACATAAAGGATGCTTACCACCACATTCCCATTCAACGATCTTTCAGGAAATTCCCCAGATTTGTCTCTGGCTCATCACATTTTCAGTTTACTGCTTTGGCTTTTGGTCTTTCTGTGACAAGAGTTTTTACAAAGTGCCTAGCTATAGGGATATTATTGTGTTGCACACAGGGAATTCATATTTTCCCGTTACTGGACAAACCTACTCATTCAACCTGTATCCATAGACTCCCTCCTCAAGCCATGTATATTTCACAGTACATCTCCTCTCCATCTTAGGGTTTACAGTCAACTTTAAAAAAAATCCCATCCCATCTCATACCTACACAGGACCTGGTCTTTCTGGGTTTCAGACTAGACTTGCACAGAATGCTTGCCTTCCTCAGAAAAAAGTTCTCATTGTGGCCACCTTTTTCAGAAACCTCCACTTAGTGTCACTGCACAGCAAGGGAGATAATTATGGCGTTTGGTTTCATGGTAGCTGCATTCCAATGCTTTTTCTGGCCAAACTACATATGTAGAAAATTCACTGGAACCTGTAATCGGTCTGGTCTCAAATATTCATCCCCTGGATAACTGATCCTTGTTACTTCGCCTAAAAGAAGCTTCTCTGGTGGGTAAAATGTCATGCTCAACCCTGGCTTTCCTTTCACTTAAGCCCAACCAAGTTCTCACAGATTCCTCAGACAGAGCATTGGGGCTTGGACAGGGTCCCACCGAGTGCAGGGGAAATGGCCTTCCCCATTCTGAAAGAAAACCTCTGCCTGAAAGAAGAATTGAGAGCTCTTCTGCAAGTGCTGCAGATGTTCTCTCATCTGTGGAAACCAGTCTCACTACTGATGTACAGTGACAACACAATAATGTGATATTTGAAAAGGGGGGGCAAAAGTTCTTAACCCACTGTGCAGGCTAGTACAGGAGGCATGGCACCTAGCCACCCAAATGGACATGACTGACAGCTGCATACATTCCCTCACAGGAGAATGTACTGGGTGAACTCCTTAGGCAGGTTCTTTGAGAACCTTCATGAATGGACCCTGAACAAACAAGTCTCCCAAAGGAATAAAGCATCTGTGGGGAACATCACAGGTAGACCTTTTTGTTTCAGCAGCAAACCACCAGCTTCCAATTTTCTGCACCAGGAGTCTTTCTCCCTTAGTTTGGAGGACAGATGCCTTCTGTTTCCACTTGTCAGGAAGTTTGAATATGCCTTTTCCCCTCTACTACTACTGCTTCCAAAAATCCTTTCTAAAGGAAGCTCCAAAACTCCTACTGTTGGCTAAGACAGCATTGGATTCTCCTCCTACTCCACTTGTCCAAGGGAAACTATTGGAAAATATCATTGCAACTAGGTATACCCATTCGATAGCAAGGTCTGGCTCTCCATCCAAATCTAGCCTCTCTCTCTCTGTGGATGATAGGGTTCTGATCTCTAAAATAACCTCTTCCCTGAAGAGGTGGCTCAGGTTCTACAGGAAGACAGAAAATGCACCACCAGAAAATCGTGGACAGCTAAATGGAAAGTGTTTTTATTTTGGTGCCTTACCACAGCTAAGACCCATTCTTATCAGATACCCCTTCTGTCATCAAATATCTCTGTGAATTATTGCACTCTGGTCTGGCTTACTCATCCATTAAAGGTCATCTGCTTGCCATTAATGCTTGCGTGCCTATCAGTCCTCCTGTCATGTCCAGGATGGAGGTCAGACTTTCCTTTAGGGGTTTTGCATTTTAAGCAGTCTAGGAAACTTATTCCTCATCTCTGAGTCCTCAGCTTTGTGCTGGAAAAGCTTACTTTACCCCCTTTTGAGCTAGCACCTTCTGCCACTTTAAAATTCTGCACCTGGAAGACTGTTCTGTTAGCTCGTACCACAAAGTATCTGAATTTCAGGCTCTCACGGCAGTTCCACCCTTTCTCATTTTCCACAGGAACAAGGTGACTATCAGAGCCAGTCCATCAATCCAGTGTTGTCTTTTTTCATCTAATTCAACATGTGGGTTGTCTTATCTGGCCAGATCCGACCTTCGCATCTTTTACCAAATCTTTGGATCCAGGAGCTGTGACACCTCCCCTACTCACAATTCACCTCTCCTGCCTGAGTAACCTCAGATCTCATTTGCTGCCTGCCTAACCAGACATGTAGACAGAGAGCTCCATTATTTGTCACAAGAAATGAAACCATTTTTCCTCCGTTTTAAGATTTTTGACTAATGAGTAGGTTAGAGTAGTATTAGATTCTTTGTAATAGATTAGTGTGGTTTTCAACTTTTTTACTGTGTGTGTGTGTGTGTGTGTGTGTGTGTGTGTGTGTGTGTGTGTGTGTGTGTGTGTGTGTGTGTGTACTTAGGATTAGTGTTATGATAGGTAAATACTTTAATAATACTTTAATTGTATTTGGATATATTGTCTGAAAAAATATATGTATGTGTTTGTGTGTGTGTGTGCATTCTTTAATACAATTAGGTAAATACTTTAATTGTATTTGGATATATTGTCTGAAAAAATGTGTGTATTTTGTTTTCATCTTCTAATGTCAACAGGCTTCAAGAAGTGTTCCTACTGTTTAGGCCTTTCCTTCTTGCAGGATTATTGTTCTTTTTTGCTCCTTTCAGCACCAGAGCCCAACAAGGGAGAAAGGAGAAACTTATTTTAAAATGGCTTCTTCCCCGCCAGGCAGGGTCCAAAATGTCTTCGGACCCAAAAGCACCCTTTTCTTCCCCTTGCTCCTATAGAAAATGAGACAAGGAAAGAGAAAGCTCTAAAGAGAAGGACTGCAAAAAATAGACTGTTCGGATAAGTCTAAGAAAGTCTCCAGACATCACAGCTATAGCGGGGTCCAACACCCAAGATTTCAAGGCAGTCAGATCAGTCTGTTGAATCATACTCCCTCCCTGAAGACATAGGTTCAAAGGTAGGTTCTAGGCTATCGGCCCAAGGGCCTACGTAAGCCTAGCCAGCAAGGTTCCCTGGCTTACACCACCCAAGAAAGTTGTTTTCCTGTGCCATTGTCGAGCAGAGACACATAAGTGATCCCCAGGGTGCATTTCCTATCATTTTCTTGTGGCCCCATCAGCCCTAATCTCCACTCACCCATCTTACAGAAAATACCTCTAAGGCCTGCTTTGTTAGACTCTTTCTCCCCATCTGGTCGATCTACTAGGATTCTCACCAAATTCGAAGGAACTCAGTAACAAACATTGAATTAAAACCTTTAATATCCACAAAACTTGCACAAACCAGTATTAAAATCAAAGATCTGATGTTAGTCTTCATTTGATCCTTGACAGATGGGTTCAGTTCCAATATCGGAACTGACTTGGCCATTAGTACAGCTCTTGCCAGCCAAAAACTCTCAAGCTTCACCTCTAGCCACAATCCTTCACTCTCAATTACCTCTGATCTCATTTGCCGCTCTCTGAAACAGTCGCATTTAGCTACTTCTCTCGAGCTTCAGTGGATTTAGGAAAATTCTTTGTCTTTTTCTACAGTTTTTTTTCTCTTCTCTTCAGTTTTTTTCCTTACTCTTAGTGCAATCTTTAATGTATCATTGTTGATAATGTTTTTCCCTCTACACTTGTGTATTTCCCACTGTCATCATTGATAGTTCCCCTCCCCTCTTTCTTGTAGTTCTTATCCCTTTCCTGTACACGCTTGTGTACTTCTCCGGCTATCATCGCTGACCGTCTTTCTCCCTATTCTCTTCTTTAAAAAAAGTTATATATAAATTTTCTCTTTCCTCCACCACTTCTCTTTCTGTCTGTAGTGTCAGTCTAAGTGGCTGATGTTCGTGTTTCACTGTTGGTCATTACTCTTGGGTTATCCTGCTGGCAGGCTACCCTCAGTCGGCCAGAATTCCAAAGTCTAGGTCCATTTTCTTCAGACTTTCTTACCGCACAGTGCTCGAAGCAAAAGCAGTTCGCAAGTGCAGATCGACCGACTCCTGAGATTTTCAAATCTGAATTTCAGAGCCAAAGTCTTCATTAAAGCTAAGTACCCCATTGGGGAAACTTTTTTTCTTGCTCCAGACTGATGTCAGAAAAAGTTAACAATTGTATTTCTTGTGGGAAGCAAATACCTCATAAGGATTTTCACTCTTACTGTATTCCTTGCCTAGGCCCTGATCACAACGTTGCTAGCTGTCGGTTTTGTGCTAGGTTTAACCAACGCACTATTAAGCGTCGGTTCGATTTTGCATTTCATTACTTTGGCCGCAGATTTAATTATATAATGCCGTCGGAACAGCCGACAACCGGAGTTTACAAAAAACGCAAGGAAAAGGATAGGCATCCGAGGTCTAAAAATGACGACGAGGCCTCTTCTAGGCCAGTCGCTGGTTCACCGGTTCTCAGTGAGGCGCTTTCGCAGCCCCTGGGGCCCACTACCTCAGAGCCACAGGCCGCTTCCGACTCCCACGTGGAGCCGACTGGGCCTTTGGATACTCAAGGTATTGGACACTCAAAATCATTCCCTCAGATGGGTTCGGAGCCGTTGAGCAGGCATCGGCTTCTGAGGGTGTCTTCAGACCTATATATATTAAACGCTGAAAAAATACATATAATAGAATACCACAGAACGCAACTCAAGCACGCTGTAGTTGGTGTAACAATTTTCTTTTATTGCATTCTGGTACCTCGGCCTTCGCCTACTCAAGGAATACATTCATCCTACATACCACCACACCTTTTATATCCTTAACCAAGTCAAATTGACATAATTAATTACAATCAAACAATTGAACAATTAAACAACCATTAAGTGAACCTGCCCTTGTGATTTACTAAATTTTACTAAATACATTGTTAGATACATTATTTTTTATATATTATTTTAATTTTTAACTTCAAAAAGTTTTGAGCAAGAGAGAATGGACTGCTTTATCAGTTTTGAAAGACTGTAATAAACATCTTGTTTTCACTCAAGCAGATAAAGGGGGTAATTGGGTCATCTTACCCAGAGATAGGTACAACATGACGGCATTGGAACTCTTAAATGATGATAAAACTTACACTAGGTTGGTCTTTAATATGTCAAAAGTCTTTAATTCTGCATTATTAGAGGTCTTAGAAAGAGGTGAACGGTTAGGATTTTTTACATCCAGAGATGTAAAAAGGATGTACATAGAGAACCCAAGGAACGCAAGGTTTTTTATCATTCCAAAAGTCCACAAGGACTTAAGAAATCCACCAGGTCGCCCCATAGTTTCAGGTAAAGGCTCATATTTGCAGAACGTAGGAATTTTTTTGGACTCAGTGTTAAAACAACATTTACATAAGGTACAAGCCCACGTTAAAAACACGAGAGAAGTAAGTGAAGACATGAGAAACATCATCTGGGGGCATGATTTCTACTGGGCCAGTGTGGATGTAAAATCGTTATACACAAGTATTAATAAATATTGGGGTTTGGAATTTATAGAAAAGATGTTGGGGGAAGGACCAAGAACAAATTACATTATACAGCTTTTGGAATTTTGTTTAACTCATAATTGTTTTGAGTTTGAGGGAGAGTTTTTCCTGCAAAAAGAAGGGACAGCTATGGGGGCACCCTATGCGCCCTCATATGCCGTCCTTTTTATGGCCCATTTTGAAAATTCCTTCATTTATACAAACAACTTCCTCAGGACGAAGGTAGTCAAGTATAAAAGATACATAGATGATCTTTTTTTGTGTAGAGGTGATCCCATGGAGTTTGACAGATTTATTTTGGAAATTAAGAACAATCCATGTGGTTTGGATTTCACATACACCAAAGGGGGTAAGAGTATACAATATTTGGACAGTGAATTCTATGTAGGGTCCAACAACAGGATTCAATTCAAACCTTTTCATAAAGAGACAGCCGCCGATAATTTTCTGCATGCTTCCAGCATGCATAGCGGATCTTTATTAAACTCTTTACCTTTGGGGGAATTCAAATGTATTGGTGCAAATATTTCTGAGCCGACAGAAGTGGGAGATGAATTTGACAAAATTGAAAGGAAACTCATTGTGAGAGGTTATTCCGTGGCTACCATTAAATCAGCCAGGGTAAAAGTGGAGAAGGAATTGGGTCTGATAACCCCTGAATGCTCAGAGAGAAACATGGATAGAAACAAGCATTTAAGGCCACATGTTTTTCAAGGAAATAGGTTAGAAGGCAGTGAATTAGAATTTGCTAAAAAAGAAAAGATATTCTTTGTTACCAAGTTTTCCCATTTTTCCGTGATTTTAAGGGAAACAGTTTTAAATTTGTGGCCGATAGTTTTGGGGGATAACAGAGTGGGGAATCTTTTCCCAAGTAAAATTATCTTTTCGTATGGCAGATATCCCAATTTAAAAGAGATTTTGTGCACAAGGCACAGTTTGGGAAAAAATTCAAGAACAGAAAAAATAGGAACACATAGATGTGGCAAGTGTAAAGTTTGCACTAAAGTTAGGAATTTAGATGGTACTAAGATTAACAATGTGAACTATAAAGCCTTAGAATACTATGATTGTAATTCGGTAGGGGTAGTGTACATCATAGGATGTCCTTCATGGATGCATCTGCAGTCATAACAACTGGGTTGTCCTGTCGTCAGGCAGCCCTTCGGTCGGCCGGATTCCAAAGTCCGGGTCCGGCTTCGGCTGATGTCGCACTTCACCCGACGTCATCTCTGCTGGTCTTCGGGTATAAAGGCATCAGCCGACACCATTTTCCTCAGTCTTTCTTGCCGCGTGGCGCCCGAAGCAGAAGCTGTTCGCAAGTGCCGGTCGGTCAGATCCAGAGATTATTACTACCGAATACTACTTCGAAGACTTCTAAAAGCTAAGTACCCCGTTGGGGACTCTTTCTTGCCTCAGCCGATGTCAGAAAAAGTCAATAACTGTTTAACTTGTGGGAAACAAATACCTCATAAAGATTTCCACTCTTACTGTTTGCCTTGTTTAGGCCCAGACCACGATGTAGCAGCCTGTTCGGCCTGTGCTTCATTCAACCGACGAACGCTTAGGCGTCGGTCGGAGTTTGCTGAACAGTTTTTCGGCTCAGATTTTGCATACATTATGCCGTCGGATCCTCCGACTACCCAAATTGTTAAAAAACGCAAAGAAAAAGACTGACACTCGCGGTCCGCGGTTTCGGCCGAAACCATGGTTAAGCAACCCGCAAGTGTCTCGGTTTTGGCTGAAACCGAGAAAACTGATCAAAGTACAGCTGAATCAATGACTACTACTGAGGTTCCTACTACCTTACCTGAATCGGCCTCAGAAATTTTACCTACAACAGTGGTTACTAGTGACTTATCAGACACCATCCCTTTGGATGTCTCTACCCCAGCACGTGGTGCTGCTAGGCCTCCTGCAGCCATGTCTATTAAGGCCTTTGCCAGGGCTAAAGCAGCCAAATCTACTAAATCAGTGCCTGTTAAACCCCCTTCAACCAGGCCCTCTTCTAGTTCACACATGCTTACTCTGGCAGAAGATTTAATATCCTTAATTAGGGGATCTCAATCTCACCCAGACAGGGCCTCTCAGCCCCCAGAAAAGAGACCTAGGGCAGAGCCCCCCGAGCCTGTGTCCTCTGATGATTCTGCGGATGACTCAGATATTGCAGACCAGCCAGAGGCTCCTTTCTCCAATTATGAAGACTCAGATGCTGAAGAATCCATTCCAGCTGCTTCTCCACCAGAAGAATTCTCCTTTGGGGAAACCTTACATGCCATGCGAGAACAATTCCAATGGCAGGAACAGGATTTCTCAGATTCCAGAAAAAGACTTAGGACTTTTCTGCACCTTCCACAACACAGGCCCTTAGCTATACCTCCTGTCCTCCCTGTTGTGGATGATGCATTTAATGATGTCTTCACTGCACCAGATTCCTTACCTCCAGCCCCTGCCAAACCAGACAGATTTTACAGGGTACCAGACACTCATCATCACCTATACAAGGCCCCACTTGCAGACCCCGAAACTATATCCCAGGGGCCTAAGGCAGTAGCCTCGACCACAGCAAAAAACCCTATTCCTTCTCAAAGGGAAGCCAGGTCTTTAGATAGATGGGGCAAAAAAGTTTACACCTCAGCTACTCTTTCAGCTAGAGCTTTAAACTGTCAGTTTCACATGATACAATACCAAGAGTTTATGCTTGATCAGTTAGCTAAAAAGCTGTCCTCTGATGACTCTATAGATAAGAAATATGTATTAGAAATGGTAAATAACATACAACAGGTTAGTAACCATTCCTTAAAATGTGGCTATGATGCACTGGAGACTTCATTTAGATCAGCCATGACTGGCACAGTGATAAGAAGACATGCATGGCTGAAGGAACAGATCTTACCGGATCATGTTAAAGCTAAGTTATTAGATGCTCCTATGGATAAGGCCAGCTTGTTTGGTACACCTGCCCAGCAGGTAATGAAGAAAATGGAAGAAAAGGCAAAATCTGTACAAACAGTTAAAGATTTCTTGCAGGTTCAGCCCCCAAGGTTTAGCAGGAACTGGCCTGCCAAAAATTGGTCCTTTCCTGACTCCACAAAATCCCAAAGGGGCAGGAATAGACATTCCAGAGGCAGAAATCAATCCAGAAGGGGTGCCTACAGAGGACGACAGTGGCAAGGTAATAACAGAGGCACAGACACAGCCACTACCACTACAACAGCACAAGCACAATGACTTGATTCTTACTCCGCCTACCAGGGAACAAATAGCAGCACCATTAGGTGGAAAATTAACCTTATTTTCAAAGAACTGGCACTATACCACAAAAGACAAGTGGATTTTGCAAACCATAGACCAAGGTTACCGGTTCCACTTCCACACTTTACCAGTCAAAAGAGGAATGCCAAACCTGCCTCCAAATCAAAAAACAGAAGCTCTACAGCAGATAATGCAATTAACAAAGATGAGAGCTGTGGAAAGAGTACCAATAACAGAACAAGGCAAAGGATTCTACTCCAGACTATTCCTAGTTCCAAGAAAGGAAAAAAGTTGGAGACCTATTCTCGACCTGTCCACCTTAAATACATACATCATTGTCCCAAAATTCAAAATGCTGACCCTACAGCAACTTCTTCCCATGCTGGGCAAGGAGTGTTGGCTGGTAACTCTAGATCTCAAGGAGGCATACCTGCACGTCCCCATTCGACCAATTTGCAGAAGATACCTCAGATTTCTTGCAGGATCAGAGCACTATCAATTCTCAGCATTGCCCTTTGGCTTATCTACTGCGCCCAGAGTATTCACAAAATACCTGGCATCAGTAATCGCCCACTGCAGACTACAGGGAATCCAAATTTACCCATACCTGGACAACTGCCTACTACAAGGGGACAACAAAAGCAAGCTGACAACAGATTTACAAAGGGTCATTTACTTGCTACAAGCACTGGGATACACAGTCAATTTACAAAAGTCAAGGCTGATACCATCCCAAACAAGGACATTCTTGGGCGCGGAATTGGACACAGTAAAACAAATGGCATTCCTAACTGCAGAAAAACAAAAAGAACTTCCTCTTTACTTCTTGGCACTAACAAGACAGAACAAGCTAACAGCAAGAAAAGTTCTGCAGGCCTTGGGCTTCATGGCATCATGCATAATCTTGGTTCCACATGCCAGACTACATATGAGAAAACTACAGTGGTACCTAAAGAATTTATGGTCCCAACACAGGCACAGCCTAGAAGCAGAAATTCCACTAATCCCATGCCTAAAACAGGAGTTCTTATGGTGGGCTCAAGCATGCCAGTCAAACCCAGGCCTACCCTTTCACAACTATCAAGCAAGCCAAACCATCACAACAGACCTCAGACCTAGGATGGGGGCTCACATGCTGGACAAATGCATAAGGATTGTGGACGCAGGACCAGCTTCACCTGCACATCAACCTAAAAGAAATGCTGGCAGTAAAACTGGCAATCCAGAAATTCAGACCATTTCTCAAAGAAGGCCACTTGATGATAAGGACAGACAACACCACAGTCATGTGGTACATCAACAAACAGGGAGGCACTCATTCATACCCCTATGCAGAATGACTTTGGACCTTTGGAACCTGGCACTCAGCTACAACATCCAGTTATAGGCAATATTTGTACCAGGAAAGGAGAATACTCTAGCAGACATGTTAAGCAGAACCACCTCGGATGCTCACGAATGGATGCTACACCCGGACATCTTCAAGACCATCTCAAAGAAATGGGGAATGCCACAGATAGATCTATTCGCTTCCCTCTCAATCACCAGCTCAAAAATTCTGCACAAGGACTTTCCACCCACTTGCATGGAAAGTGGATTCGCTCTCCTTCAGCTGGAAAGATCTGACAGCATATGCATTCCCACCTCTTCCCTTGATACACAAGGTATTACTAAAAATCAAGGAGGAACGTCCAAGGATAATCCTGATAGCTCCAAACTGGCCAAGACAACACTGGTACCCATTGCTGAGGAGCATGTCTCGGGACAAAATGTGGTCAATACCCCTGATGCCTTTGATGTTAACTCAGAACAACTACAGCATCATGCATCCAAACCTAAAAACCTTGCAACTGACTGCATGGAACATCACATAGCAGCAACTAATCCAGAACTTTCCCAAAGGGTTAAAGACATTATCCTTGAAGCCCGCAGACCTTCAACAAGAAGGAACTATGCAGGAAAATGGAAAAGGTTTGTCATTTGGAGTGCTGAAAGAGGAAAAGATGTGTCGAATATAGATATTGCTAACATTCTGGAGTATTTGGCAGAGCTTCTACATACAGGCCTGTCCTATTCCTCCATCAAGATACACGCATCAGCTATTTCAGCAGAATACAGCTTTGATCCACCTGTCTTTTCACATCCTTTACTCAGGCAGTTCCTCAGAGGGATCAAGAATGTAAAACCTCCTAGGAAACCACCATTGCCAGCTTGGGATTTGAACTTTGTGCTAGAAAAGTTGACACTCGCACCTTTTGAACCAGCAGCAACAGCAGACCTACAGCATCTATCGTGGAAAACTGCTTTCCTACTGGCAATAACCTCAGCAAGAAGGGTTTCTGAACTTCAGGCCCTAATGGCAGTACAACCCTTCCTAATCTTCCACCAAGATAGAGTGTCCATGAGGACTAATCCTACATTTATGCCTAAGGTGGTATCCAGAGTGTCTTTAAACCAGGCAATCCACCTACCCACCTTCTTCCCCAACCCACAAAACAGAGGGGAAAGAATGCTGCATACCTTGGATGTACATAGACAGCTACGCTACTACCTGGACAGAACAAAAAGTAACAGAAAAACTGACCAGCTTTTTGTAGCCTATGCAACAGGAAGGGAAGGAAAAGCTATTTCCAAACAGACAATCTCCAAATGGATAGGAAATTGCATACGATTCTGTTACTCCTTTCATGGAAAACCAATTCCACAGAACATAAGGCCTCATTCTACAAGGGCAACAGCCACTACCACAGCCTTCTTACGAGGAGTGGCAACCAAGGACATCATTGAGGCGGCTACTTGGACCTCCGTGCATACATTTGCCAAGCATTATAATTTACCTCTGTATTCCAGATCCCGAGCAGGGTTTGCCACTGCTGTACTGCAAGGGATCCTAACCACACCATAATCTATTCTTCCTCCTCCCCTAGTTGGCTATGGTATTCTACCCAGTTGTTATGACTGCAGATGCATCCATGAAGGACATAGTACAGTTTTGTACCTACCATAAATGTAGATGTCCGAACTGGATAGCATCTGCAGTCAGGATTACCCTCCCTCCTTCCCCTCTGTGGTACTCCTAGGTATTTACCCTCCTAATAGCTAGCTGGTGGGGGGAGTCTCTTATGGTGTATTTGTTTGTATATATGTACATACATGCTTATTTTTTGTGTTTGCCTTCTATCTTTTGGAAACATTGGCATTTATCCAAAATTTAGCCTTCCAAGAGGGCAACTGGCATCTGGGGCAAGAAACACTGAGGAAAATGGTGTCGGCTGATGCCTTTATACCCGAAGACCAGCAGAGATGACGTCGGGTGAAGTGCGACATCAGCCGAAGCCGGACCCGGACTTTGGAATCCGGCCGACCGAAGGGCTGCCTGATGACAGGACAACCCAGTTGTTATGACTGCAGATGCTATCCAGTTCGGACATCTACATTTATGGTAGGTACAAAACTGTACTTTGTGGTTGTAGCAAACAAAAATGGTATATTGGTCAAACTACTAGAAAATTGAAACTCAGAATCATGGAACATTTGGGCGACATCAAGCATAGAAGATTGGAGAGCCCTGTGGCCAAACATTTTTTGGACTTTCATAGGGGGACTCCTGAAGGATTCATATATTGTGTGTTAGGAAAACCCAAAAATTTAGAGGGTGATGTAGGATTTCATAATAGATTATTGGAAATGGAATCCAGATTTATTTTGAATTATAAAACTCACTTTCCAAATGGTATGAACATTGAAATATGAATCTTTATATTATAAGTAATTAAAGCTTAAGTATAATGATAGTGGAGATGCATAAAAATATATAAAAAAATTTTTATAATAAAAAATTTATAATATAAAGTTTTGTATAGAACTTTTGAGAGAACACATATTTTTATGTATTATCCATTTAAATGTTAAGAAAAGAAATGTTATTTATAATATAGGTGTTAAATTATATAATGCATTTTTGTATTCAATGTTTATTATCAACTTTTTGAAGTTAAAAATTAAAATAATATATAAAAATAATGTATCTAACAATGTATTTAGTAAAATTTAGTAAATCACAAGGGCAGGTTCACTTAATGGTTGTTTAATTGTTCAATTGTTCAATTGTTTGATTGTAATGAATTATGTCAATTTGACTTGGTTAAGGATATAAAAGGTGTGGTGGTATGTAGGATGAATGTATTACTTGAGAAGGCGAAGGCCGAGGTACCAGAATGCAATAAAAGAAGATTGTTACACCAACTACAGCGTGCTTGAGTTGCGTTCTGTGGTATTCTATTAGGTGTCTTCAGACCTACACAACTATATATTAAGCCATCTTCACCTTCAAAGACTAAAGCAGCTCTAAAGACAAAGAAACAAGTACAGCATTCTCCTACTCAGACTTCCATGCCTAAAAAACAGATGCTCAAAATGGCCGAAGACCTAATTACTTTGATCAGGGGCTCCCATCCCCCTCCTAAGAGGCTTAGGCAAGAGACAGAGTATGATTCTTCTGATCAGGTTTCTATTTCCTCTGATTCCTCTTCTGAACAGGATTATTCCATGCTTCCCTATGAGGATTCTGATGCTGAAGAATCCATTCCTTCAGCCTCTGCTCCTGAGGATTATTCTTTTGGGGAAACCCTGCATACCATGAGGGAGCATTTCCACTGGGAGAGCCAAGATTATTCTGAATCTAAGAAAAGGCTCAGAGACTTTCTGCTACTTTCTCAGCACAGACCCCTTGCTATTCCACCTGTTCTAGACATTGTAGATGATGTATTTTCAGAGTGCGATCTGTCCCCGGACTCTTTCCCCCCTGCACCTGCTAAGCCAGACAGATACTACAGGGTCCCGGATTCTCATAAATTCCTTTATAAAAACCCCGCTGGTGACCCAGAAACTATATCTCGGGGTCCCAAAGTGGTTAAAGCTTCCACTGCAAAAAACCCTGTCCCCTCTGATAGGGATTCTAGGGCTCTAGACAGATGGGGGAAAAAAGTCTACACTTCTGCTACCTTGGCTGTAAGGGCTTTAAATTGTCAGTTTCATATGCTTAAATATCAGCAATATTTAATGTCACTGCTTAAACAGAAATTGTTGACAAATACAGAATGTTCAGAGAACAAGGAATTGCAGGATTTATTGAATGCAGCTGAACAAGTGGGGAAAGCATACTTTGCAATGTGGTTATGATTCACTGGAGGCCTCTTGCAGGGCCACTGTTACAGGTTCTGTTATCAGAAGGCATGCTTGGTTAAAGAAACAGAATCTGCCTGATCATGTTAAAGCAAAACTATTAGATGCACCATTACAACATGATACTTTGTTTGGTACTAAAGCAGAAAAATCCATGCAGTCAAGGATTTCTTACAGGTACAGCCACCCAGGTTTAGCAGGAACTGGCCTTCTAAAAATTGGTCCTTTCCAGTGTCAGACAGACCACAAAGAGGCAGATACAGGCGTCCCAGAGGCAGATCTCAGCCCCAAGGCTCATACAAGCCTCAACAATGGGGTGCTCCTACCTCCAAAAGTGGAGAAGACAAATCATACCCTTACAGGAAACAGTCCCAATGACTTTCCTCTGCCAGGTCCAAGCACTTTTCTTTTGGCAGACCCCTTAGGGGGGAAACTAGCACTTTTTTTCATCAAATTGGCAAATGGTTACCCAAGATAAATGGGTCCTGAACATAGTGTCCCAAGGCTACAGGTTCCATTTTCACACTCTACCAAGGTCAAAAGGTGTTCCAGACCTGCCACACAATCAATGGGCAGAGGCACAAAAACAAATTACAGCCCTCATAGGCAATGAGGGCCATTCAGCAAGTACCACAAGAGCAGGGGCAAGGATTTTACTCCAGACTTTTCCTAGTACCCAGAAAGGACAAAACCTGGAGACCAATACTGGACCTGTCTATACGAAATACGTTTCTGGAATTTCCAAAATTCAAGATGTTGACTCTACAGCAGCTACTGCCCATGCTGAGCAAGAAGGCTTGGCTCGTAACTTTGGACCTAAAAGAGGCATACCTGCATGTCCCAATCAATCTTGCAGAAGATACCTCAGATTCATAGCTGGCTCCAATGCATTACCAATTCCCTGCACTGCCCTTTGGCTTATCTACTGCGTCCAGGGTGGCACCAGTAATTGCGCTTTGCAGACAGAGGAATTCAAATATATCCCTACTTGGACGACTGCCTAACTCAAGCAGAGAACAAAGACATTCTTCTAAAGCATCTGACGTTTGTAAAAAGATTACTAATTGGCCTAGGGTACACAGTAAACAAAAATAAATCAAAACTAGTGCCCTCTCAAGAGATAATATTCCTGGGTGCAAGCTTAAATACAACTGCCCAGATGGCTTATCTCACACCAGACAAAAGCAACTGACTTCTTACTTCAAGAAATTGGCAACGAAAACCCACTTATCTGCAAGGAAAATCCTGCAGACCTTGGGTTTCATGGCATCCTGCATTCTACTAATTCCATATGCCAGACTGCATATGAGGAAACTACAATGGTATAAAAAGTGTTTGGACTCAGCATTGCCACAGCCTGGAGACAGTAATTGCACTCATTCCCTGCCTGCAACAGGAGTTTCGATGGTGGGCAGAAGCCTGTCACCACAACAAGGGTCTGCCATTCAGTTTACCCACAGCCAGATAGACACTGGCAACAGATGTATCAGATTATGCCTGGGGGGCCCATATGGCAGGAAAATGTATTCAGGGCACATGGCCTGCAAACCAGATGCATCTTCACATCAATCAAAAAGAAATGCTAGCTGTTCAAAATGCCCTGACAGCTTTAAAGGACCTGCTTCATCCAGGACAGCTACTGATAAAGACAGACAATACTATGGTCATGTGGTACATAAACAAGCAGGGAGGTACACATTCCTACCCCCTCTGCAGACAAGCAATGACCTTATGGGACACAGCATTGGCTTTTCAAGTTCACCTGCAAGCATAATTCCTGCCAGGAAAAACAAATACTCTGGCAGTCGAACTAAGCAGAAACCTCATGGATCCCCATGAATGGAAACTGGATCCACAAGTCTTCAGCATGATAACAAGGAAGTGGGGATGCCCAGACATAGATCTATTTGCCTCCCCTCACAACTGCTGATTGCAGAGATTTTGCACAAGGATGCATCACAAGCAAGCATAGAAAGTGGATACCCTATCCTTCAGCTGGAAAAAATTAACAGTATGTGCCTTTCCTCCACTGCCTCTCCTTCCCAGTGTACTCCTATAGGTCAGACAAGAGAAGCCAAAAATGATACTGATTGCACCAGACTGGCCATGCCAGCTCTGGTACCCAATCCTAAAGAGCTTGTCTCAAGGTCCAGCATGGATATTGCTTCAAACTTCTCACTTGCTGACCCATCAAAACAATCAGATCCTGCACAGCCAACTCAAGACCTTAAATCTGGCAGCATGGTGGATAATGTAGCCATTCAGAACACTCCTCTTTCAAAAGCTGTTATGGATATTATCTTGCAGGCCAGGAGGCCCAGTACCAGAAAATCTTATGCAGAAAAATGGAAGAGATTCTGTGCTTGGAACCAGGAACAAGGCATTAACACGGGTGTACTAAATATCCCTCAGATTTTACAATACCTAACTGAGATGCTGAACAAAGGCCTTTCTTTCTCATCAATTAAGATTCATGCCTCTGCCATTTCAGCCCATTACAATACGGAACCACCTATCTTTTCTCATCCTTTAATAAGGCAGTACCTCAGAGGGGCCAAAAACATTAGGCCTCCAAGGAGAGCACCAATTCCGGCTTGGGACCTCAATTATGTTTTGGAAAAACTCACACTGCCTCCTTTCGAGCCAGCATCAACAGCAGATATAAAATTCTTATCTTGGAAAACAGCTCTGCTCTTAGCAATAACCTCTGCAAGATGAGTCTCGGAAGTTACAAGTTCTCATGGCTGTGGAACCTTTTATCATTTTTCATCCAGACAGGGTTTCTCTGAGGACAAACCCTACATTTATGCCTAAGGTGGTGTCCAGTGTGGCCCTCAACCAAACTATTCACTTGCCTATCTTTTATCCAAATCCACAGAACAAGAGTGAGAAAATTCTGCATTCTTTGGACATAGACAGTTATGCTTCTACTTGGACAGAACTAAAGCTTTCAGAAAGACTGAGCAACTTTTAGTATAATCTGCTGCAGGATCACAAGGAAAGCCTATCTCAAAACAGACTATTTCTAAGTGGATAGGGCATTGCATCCGTTTCTGCTATTTACAACATGACAAATCAGTGCCTAAGGGCATTAGGCCTCATTCCACCAGAGCAGCAGCCACTTCAGCAGCCTTCCTCAGAGTAGTACCAACCAAAGATATCTTAGAGTCTGCAACTTGGAGATCAGTGCACACTTTCACAAAGCACTACCACTTACCTCTTTACTCTAAGTCCAGAGCAGGCTTTGCCACTGCAGTTCTGCAGAGCCTCATAGCCTCTCCTAATCCTATTTAGCCCAGCCACCCATCCTCAGCTTTGGGATTCAACCCAAGAGTAAGACTGCAACAGTGAAACACGATGAACATAGTACAGTTGTGTACCTACCATAAATGTAGACGTTCAAGTATATTCACTGTTGCAGTCCAGGTTACCCACCCACCATCCCCCTTTTCTTTGCTGGGACTTATTTGCACTTCTCTATCCTATACAACCTATTTGGTGTATCTGCTTGTAGATGAAGCAAATGTTATTTTTGTGCATGCATTTTTTTGGCATATTTTTCAGCCTACCAATTTGGGGGCACCTGACATCTGGGGCAAGAAAAACTGAAGAAAATGGCGTCTGTTGCATCTTTTATACCCCTGGCGCACTGACGTCAGGGAAGAGGCGACAGCAACCGACACCAGACCTAGACTTTGGAATTCTGGCCGACTGAGGGTAGCCTGCCAGCAGGATAACCCAAGAGTAATGACTGCAACAGTGAATACACTCGAACAGCTACATTTATGGTAGGTACACAACTGTACTTTTTCTAGCCTCTTCTACTTTAGTGGACATGGCTGAGAAGGGCAAAGGCCCCTCTGGTTTTAAAAAATGCAGAAGGGCAGCCACAAAATATCCTCATTGGATTTTCATTCTCTTTGCTTATATTGTCTGGTACCCCTTTATTTATAAGAAGACTACCGCATTTGTAATGCCTTTAGCCACCAAGCACTTGTGGAAAGGTGAAATAAGCTCATTTTAAAAGGTTTACTTCCCTCAGCTTTTAACAAAGCCTTATCTTCATGAGACAAAGAGCATAAAGACATTTCATCTCCTTCATCGTCATCTTCAGTGGACAACTGCAAGAAAAGAAGTCTCTAGGTTCTGACCTTCCTGTCAGTTCCGAAAGCTAAAAAATTGAAACCCTTGGTTCCTAAAGGATCAATGGAACCGCAGGCCTCTGCTACTGACAACACCGGTACATACTGACATCTACTCCAGCACCAATTGATATTTCAAGACCTTCGAAGTCGAAGGCCTTGGTGCAGGAAGTTACTCCTGCTTCATCTGCCACGACCAAGGACATATTGCCTAGGACTACCTATTCACCTTCTATTGACCCCTTTGCTGTGGAACTCCTGGAGGATTTTCTGCAGAGGTCTAAGTCTCCTTCTACTTCTTTAGTCTGCGCCACCAAAAGTCTTTCTTAACTCTACATAGAGAGGCTAGTGAATAAAATTGTATGGACTAGAGGACTTTCAGGCCCCATTTCGGTTCTGACCCCTTGGGCCTTGGCACAGAAATTTCCTTTACCCCACTTGCAACTTTTCCTCTAACATCCTGTGAGGTCTTGCAGTCATCTGTTCCAGATTACCCTGTGCCAACTGTACCAGCTCTGGAGTTATTTGATGTTATGGTGTGCTGTATTGCCTTCATTCTTACTGGTTGGGTCCAGAACCGATTCTCAGTTCCAACTCTGCCACATATTAAGCTCGAGGACTTCCACTGGTTCATGGCTATATCCCTATCCCATCATGCTCTAGTGAAGCTCCCCAGATCTCGTTTGCTGCTAAACAGATCGGAGGCTTCCATCTTAGCTCTGGCTAAGTGATCAACTTTTTTTATTACCTCTGTTACCCTTTTGTTGTTAAAAATATTTTTTGTTCACTTAAAAATAGTGTTTACTTCTTGTGTTAATTGTAGTTTCTTAGCAAAGTTGGTTACTGTTGCTTCAGGCTGTCATTTTTTTCTCGATGGGCCTTGTTTTCCCTGTCCCGGTTAATTTTTCCTACTGTTGTTAAACAAAAATTGAAAGGCATCCGTCCATTTAAGTTAGAGGACATTTTGGTGTTCTTGCTTATTATTATTAGTTTTTCTTGCTATTGCTTGAAGAAAAGGAGAATTAACCCATTTAAGTTAGAGGGCTTCCGCTGCCCATTTTAATTAAGAGGGCATCTTGTTGTAGTTTATTATTAATAGTTTTTTTTTTCTTTGTGCTACTTAAAAAAGAAAGAAAGAAGCTTTAGCCCATTTGTTAGAGGGCTTCCACAGCCTGTTTTAGTTAGAGGATTATTTAGCTTTTCCTTCTTGCTGAATTTCCTGCATTTAAAAAAAAAAAAAAAAAAAAAAAAGCTTGTTTCATACATAGTTATTCAGTGTGTTAAGTAGCTGTTGTAGCAGTTTTTTGTTTGCTTCTGTGTGTGTGTGTGTGTGTGTGTGTGTGTGTGTGTGTGTGTGTGTGTGTGTGTGTGTGTGTGTGTGTGTGTGTGCTCTGTGATTGAAGCACGTCCAAGGAGCATAAGGAAACTAAGCCTTCGGGCTTTAAAAAGTGTACTAGATACAGTCAGAAGATGTCTATCACTGACTCCCATACCTTATGTGTTTACTGCTTGGGAGCAGTACATCTTTAGGAGTCATGCTCAGTCTGTCACTCTTAGCTGTAGAATGCTGTTAGAGCATAAAAATAAATGAATTGTGAGAGGTTTGTTTGTCTCCCTTCCAAGAAGCTCTAGAAGAAGGTCCGGGCACTTGAGGATCAATGAAATCTGCTTCATCCAAATCAGACAAGTCTGCTAAATCGGAGCCTGTTAAAGTTAATCAAAATTGCATCTCCCCTCCAACTACTTCGGAACTGACAAAATCTGCTTTATTGGCTCCAGCTTTATTGGTGCCAGTCGAGTTTGAACTCAGGAGCCGGTCTCCAGAACTAGAGCCGGTTACTCCTATTTTGAGATCACCTGTTTTACACTCAGTAAGGTCTCTTACCCTCTCCTCTAAGTCCTCCAGGAGTCTTTCAGACAATGATGTGGCTAGGGTGGTGCATAGGCTTCTAAAGACACCGGCGCTGGCTTAACTCCTCTTGGCTCCAACCCACAGGGATTTGGAGCCAGCCAAGACCATTCCACCAACATCAATTCCTCCTCCAAGCCAACACGGGTCCTTAGAGCCAGAATGTTTGGAATAGGCTGTTATGGAACCATCGGTGCCGAGAACCATCCTGGTATCTTCTGAACCGACATCTGCTCCTACATCCTTGGTTCTGTCCGAGGGGTCTAGGAGCCAATGCTGTCTGGTCGAGTCCTGGGAGGGGAGTTGGATCAGACAGTTGTCAGATCCGACCCTGCCTCTCAGGGCATCAGCTCGGATGAGCTCAGCTCCTACATTGGCTTCGGAGCCTACCCACTTGGTTCCGGGGATTTCTTCTGGCTGTTTGGAGCCGGAGGTGTCTTTGGATCAGAGGAGAGGGGGGCTTTTGAGCTAATGAGGTGGGTGCTGTCTCCTCAGAAAGCTCCACTCAGGGCATTCCTCCTTATAAGGCGCCGGCATCCATCTCTGCACCACACCTTACACAAACCAGTGGAGACCCAAGGCCTCAGGGTACCCCAACAGGTGAACCCCTATCTTCCAAAACCTCTCCAGAATACCCTTCTGAAGAGGTCCCTCATAAGAGACTCTGCAAGAGGAAGCATTTGGACTCCCCAGATGTTGGTCACCTCGGACATGACCTTGATGAGTTGGAAGGGTCCTCGTGGTTGTCCTCTGAGAATGTCTGTTTTGCAGACATCCTGGAAATCCTTAAGCAGAGAGGCAGCTGGAAGCCTATCAGCCCTTCTGATGAGAAGTCTGTTTACTTTGAACGCCTTTGGGTCTCACCCTTCAGCCACTTGGGTGTCTCTGCCTTTCGACGAACCGATGGAACTAGTCAGTCAAAAGGCGTGGGAGTCTCCAGATGCAGAGGAGCCTGTCCCTAGGAGGCCAAATAAGTTCATCACAGCCACTTCAGATAAAGGCTTCCTGACCAAGGGTGTCCCTGAAGATGCTATGGTGGTGGTAGCAGCCACCAAAAAGGAACTTTCTGAAACATCCTATTCTGTCCATCCAACGAACAAGGAGTCTTGTATGATGGACAGATATCGGAACCGCGCATTTGCTTCAGCAACTTTTGCACTCCAATTACTGAACTATATGATGCATTTTACAAGGCTACAAAGAGATCTCCTAAAGGAGCTGGAAGATACTGTCTAAGGTTTAGTAACTGCAGGGGTAGCAGACAAGGTTTCCTCTCAGCTCTCCACCTTAAATTCTGTGGTCAACTCATCCATGAGTCTCATTTCTTATGCAGTAGATGGAGTGAGCAGAGGAAGCGGGTTCAGGAATTTCCCTAAGGAGACATTCCTGGATGTGCTTATGCGACTTTGTGGAACCTTTTAAATCTTCCTTTTCTAATGCCCCATTCGATGGCACATCCTTGTTTGGGCCAAAAGTTAAGGAAATGCTAACCAGGTGTGAACAAGAAGGAAAGACTCAGCCGTAGGAGTCCATTTTTCTGTACCTTCTAGACCTTGTCCAAAAGGCCAGAAGTGGGGGGTGTAGTTCCGTACATCCCAGAGAGTTTTTCAGGACACGTGGTGACTCTTCCCCTAGGGGCAGAGGAGGAAGTACAAATGAAAGATGTCATCCACGTGGCAGAGATGGTCCACAAAACCAGGGGAACAGAGATTATTTCCCTGGTCAGCCCTTTCAGTGCTCCTGAAGGGAGGCCCATCTGTCCAACTCTGGAGGCAGTTGGGGGTCACTTATCTTTGTACCTACAAGCCTGGCTGTAAATAAAAGACAAGTGAGTACAAGGTATCATATTCCCGTCCCAAACATAAAGAAAACCCCGGAAGTTCCACCCAGTCAGATGGATCAAGCAACTCTAAAAATTCAAAAGTTGCTAGACAAGAGAGTCATCCAGAGAGTCCCCACAGACCAAATAAGATCCAGAACTTAATCAAGATTATTTTTAGTGCCAAAAAGAACAGGGGACTGTAGACCAATTTTGGATCTCAGCAGATTATGAGAACCAGTAAAAAAAAGACCAAGTTCCGAATGGTAACACTGGAGTCGATTCTTCCATTTTTGGAAAAAGACAATTGGATGTGCTCTGTAGACCTCCAGGATGCGTACTACCACATAAAGATGGACAGGCCATCTAGGAGTCATCTGTGGATTTCATCGTGCATACAGCTGCAGTCATTACAGATGGGTTATCCTGCCGTCAGGCGGGTCCTCGGTCGGCCGAATTCCAAAGTCTAGGTCCGGCGTCGGTTGTCGTTGCTTCTTCCCTGACGTCAGTGTGGCAGGGGTATAAAAGAGGCAGCCGACGCCATCTTCTTCAGTCTTTCTTGCCGTGCGGTGCCCGAAGCAGAAGCAGTTCGCAAGTGCCGGTTGGCCAGCTCCTGAGATTTACGAAAATATTTCAGCCGAAGTCTTCTTGAAAGCTAAGTACCCGTTAGAAACTTTTCTTGCCTCAGGCCGATGTCAGATAAAGTTAATAATTGCATTTCATGTGGGAAGCAAATACCGCATAAGGATTTCCAATCTTTCTGTATACCTTGCTTAGGCCCATACCAAGACGTCTCGGCCTGCCGTTTTTGTGCTAGATTCAACAAGCGCACTATTAAGCGTCGGGCGGAGTTCACCCTTCACTATTTTGGTAAAAAATTTAGTTATATTATGTCGTCGGATACTCCGACTCCAGTTTTGAGTAAAAGACGCAAAGATAAGGACCAACATACGAGGTCCGCGACTACTACTGACACCATGCTAAGGCCGACTACCAGTTCTCCGGTTCTCAGTGAGGTGCTTACGTAGCCCCTGAGTAGCGATGACACTACATTACCGGTGTCTTCAGTACCCAAGGTTGTAGGCTCCTCTGTCCTCATTCCTACTACAGATACTGACGCCACTCTTGGTGGGGAAACTCAGAGTTTAGACAGGCCTGCCATTTCTCAAGGTGTCTACAGGCCTTCCTCCTTCTCTATTAAAGCTTTCACAAAATCTAAAGCAGCCATGAAAACCAAAAAAACAAGGACCTCAGACCCCCTCTCAAGGTCCCATGCCTAAAAAACAGATGCTCAAAATGGCTGAGGATTTGATTACTCTTATCAGGGGTTCTCAACCCCCCCTCGGACAAAAGGCCCAGATTAGAGGAAGACTACCCTTCCTCAGATCAAGCCTCTATTACCTCTGAACATTCTGAGGGTCAGGACTATACCTATTCTCCTTTTGAAGACTCTGATGCAGAGGAGTCTATTCCCTCGGTCTCCCCCCCTGAAAACTACTCTTTTGGGGGAAACCCTACATACATTGAGGGAACACTTTCACTGGGAAGGCCAAGATTACTCAGATTCCAAGAAAAGGCTCAGGGATTTTCTCTTGCTTCCCCAGCATAGGCCCCTGGCTATCCCTCCTGTTTTAGATATATTAGATGATGTATACACAGAAGCCAGCCTCAATCCAGATTCTTTACCTCCAGCTCCTGTTAAACCAGACAGGTATTACCGGGTTCCTGATTCACACTATTTCCTATACAAAAGCCATACTGCTGACCCAGAATCTATTTCACAGGGTCCCAAGGGAATTAAGGCCTCTACTGCTAAAAACCCTTTACCTTCAGAGAGAGATTCCAGAGCTTTAGAAAGGTGGAGGAAAAAGGTGTATACCTCGGCCACTTTAACCATGAGGGCATTAAACTGTCAGTTCCATATGTTAAAGTATCAACAGTTTTTGTTATCTCAGTTGAAAAGCAAAATGGCACAACCAGAACAACCAGATTTAAAAGAGTTGCAGGATTTGTTGCATGGTGCAGAGCAAGTGGGTAAACATACCTTGCAGTGTGGTTTTGATGCTTTAGAGGCCTCATGTAGAGCTGCTGTTACGGGGTCTGTTATACATACACATGCTTGGCTCAAAGAGCAAGCCTTACCAGATCATGTCAAAGCTAAATTACTAGATGCACCTCTTCAAAAAGATGTATTGTTTGGTGTTAAAGCTGAGGAGGTACTAAAGAAAATGGAGGAAAAAGCGAAATCAATGCAAACAGTGAAAGATTTCCTGCAGGTACAACCTCCACGTTTCAGCAGAAGTTGGCCTTCAAAAAATTGGTCCTTTCCAGCCATGGACAGACCTCAAAGGGGCAGATACAGATGCCGAAGGGGTAGAGGGCAACCTCAAGGATCTTTCAGAGCCAGACAGTGGCAAGCACCAACCCCAAGAGGTGGAGAAGATAGATCACAGTCATTCAGAAAGCAGACACAATGACATCCCCCTTTACCTGCCAAGCAAAGCTTTAATGGCAGCACCTTTGGGTGGAAAACTGGCATTATTCTCAAAAATTGGCATATTGTTACAAAAGACAAATGGATTCTGGACGTTATTGACAGGGGCTACAGGTTCCACTTTCACACCCTTCCAAAAACGAGAGGCATGCCAAACCTGCCACAAAATCAAAGGGCAGAGGCACAAAAACAAATTTCAGCTCTCATGGACATGAAAGCGATTCAAGAGGTACCTGCAAAAAGGTACCAAGGAAAGACAAAGATTGGAGATCTATCTTAGACCTATCCATCTTAAACACATATTTACAGGTACCAAAATTCAAGATGCTCACAGTACAGCAGCTTCTTCCCATGCTGGGCAAGGAGTCTTGGCTGGTAACATTGGACCTCAAGGAGGCATACCTGCATGTCCCTATCAGACAAGATTGCAGAAGATACCTCAGATTTCTTGCAGGTTCAACCCATTATCAATTCTCTGCATTGCCCTTTGGCTTATCTACTGCACCCAGAGTGTTTATGAAATGCCTGGCATCAGTAATCGCATTCTGCAGACTTCAAGGAATACAAATATACCCATATCTGGACGACTGCCTGATCCAAGCGGACAGCAAGGACATACTTCTGAAACACCTGGCGTTTGTAATAAAACTGTTGAACTTTCTGGGATACACAGTCAACAAAAAGAAATCAAAACTAATACCCTCTCAACAAATAATTTTCCTGGGTGCCAGCTTGAATACAACCACCCAGATGGCCTACCTCACGTCAGACAAACAAGGGAAACTATCTCAATACTTCAGCAAAATGGCAACCTTCACCAGGCTGACTGCAAGGAAAGTCCTGCATGCTCTGGGATTCATGGCATCTTGCATCCTACTAATTCCATGTGCAAAGCTGCATATGAGGAAACTTCAATGGTACCTAAAAAACTTATGGTCTCAACACAGCCACAGCTTGGAAACAATTATACCACTCATTCCATGCCTTCAAAAGGAATTTCTGTGGTGGGCTCAAGCATGCCAAAGAAACATATGTCTCCCTTTCTGCGTACCTCAAGCAACTCAAATCATCACAACAGATGCCTCAGACTATGCCTGGGGGACACACATGACAGATCAGTGCATTCAGGGAAAATGGTCCCAAAAAGAGAAGCACCTACACATCAACCAAAAGGAAATGCTAGCAGTGCAAAATGCTATTATGGCCTTCAAAGACCTACTGCATCCAGGCCAGCTATTGATAAGGACAGACAACACCACAGTGATGTGGTACATAAACAAACAGGGGGGAACTCATTCATACCCCCTGTGCAGACAAGCCATGACCCTATGGAACACAGCACTGGAATTACAAATTCTTGCCAGGGAAGGAAAACACACTGGCAGACAGCCTAAGCAGAAATATGACAGATCCACACGAATGGAAGTTACATCCTCAAGTTTTCACAAAGATAACTCAGGCATGGGGACAGCCAGACATTGATCTCTTTACTACCCACAAAAATTACCAATTGAAAAAATTTTGTTCAAGGACCTATCATCCACAAGCCTGGAAAGTGGACGCACTTTTTTTCAATTGGACAACGTTGACAGTCTATGCCTTTCCGCCTCTTCCTCTGCTGTCCAAAGTTCTATTAAAAGCCAGAGCAGAGAGGCCGAAAATTATTCTCATTGCTCCAGATTGGCCAAGACAACACTGGTATCTGCTCCTGAAAAGCCTGACACATTCCCCACCATGGATCCTACCTCTAGTCCCTCTTCTGTTGTCCCAGCACAACTTCAAGACTCTTCACAGCCAGCTCAAAACCCTAACTCTAGCTGCATGGAGAATCCCTTGATTTCCCAACAGACCCTCCTCTCCAAGGAGGTGCAGGATGTCATCTTGGAGGCCAGAAGACCTTCTACTAGAAAAGCCTACTCCACCAAATGGAAACGATTTTGTACCTGGAATCAGGAAAAGGGCCAGAATCCTTGGGTAATAAGTTTACCTCAAATTTTACAGTACCTAGCTGAGATGTTAAACAGTGGACTTTCCTTCTCCTCCATCAAAATCCACGCTTCAGCATTTCTACACAATACAACACAGATCCTCCTTTATTCTCTCATCCTCTCTTAAGACAGTTCCTTAGAGGGGCAAAGAATATAAAACCCCCAAGGAAACCACCAGCCCCTGCTTGTGACCTCAACTTCATATTGGAAAAGCTGACCCTTCCTCCCTTCGAGCCAGCTGCTTCAACAGAACTACAATACTTGTCATGGAAAACAGCCTTCCTTCTGGCTATCACCTCAGCACGCAGGGTTTGGAACTACAGGCCCTCATGGCTGTGTAACCTTTCATCATTTTCCATCAGGACAGAGTTTCCTTATGAACCAACCCTACCTTTATGCCAAAGGTAGTATCCAGTGTAGCTTTGAATCAGACTATCTACTTACCTACCTTTTACCCTAATCCACAAAACAAAGGGGAAAGACTACTGCATTCCTTGGACATTCACAGACAACTTCGTTATTATTCGGACAGGACAAAGCCATTCAGGAAATCCGAGCAACTCTTTGTGTCCTATGCTACAGGTGCTCAAGGAAAGGCTATTTCCAAACAGACAATCTCAAAATGGATAGCCCACTGCATACGCTTTTGTTACTCATTTCATGGAAAAGCTGTGCCTTCCAGCATCAGATCCCACTCCACCAGGGCCACAGCTACCTCTGCAGCTTTCCTCAGGGGGGTTCCTACCAAGGACATTTTGGAAGCAGCCACTTGGAGTTCAGTGCACACTTTCTCCAAACACGATCACCTTCCACTTTACTCTAAATCTAAAGCGGGATTTGCCACAGCTGTCTTGCAGGGCATCCTTGCTCTTCCTAGTTCCACTTAGTGCCTGCCACCCCTACTTAGCTTTGGGATTCTTCCCATCTGTAATGACTGCAGCTGTATGCACGATGAACATAGTACAGTTTTGTACCTACCATAAATGTAGATGTTCGAGTGCTCATACAGCTGCAGTCCAGGTTTCCCCCCCTCCATCCCCTCTTAGGACAGGCCTTATGACAAACACCTTCTCATACAACCTATTTGGGGTATTCTTTTATGGTGTATTTGCTTGCAACTACTGTTTTTTCATTATTCTATATTGCATGATTCCATAAGTTTATGTTTTGTCTTCCTTCTGGGGGCACCTGTCATCTGGGGCAAGAAAAACTGAAGAAGATGGCGTCGGCTGCCTCTTTTATACCCCTGCCGCACTGACAACAGGGAAGAAGCGACGACAACCGACGTCGGACCTAGACTTTGGAATTCGGCCAACCGAGGACCCGCCTGACGGCAGGATAACCCATCTGTAATGACTGCAGCTGTATGAGCACTCAAACATCTACATTTATGGTAGGTACAAAACTGTACTTTCCGCCTGGGAGCTGGTCATTACCAGATGTTCTTCGTGTTTCACTGTTGCAGTCATCACATTTGGGTTATCTGCTTGCAGTAGCCCTCAGTCGGCCTGATTAACAAAGTCTTGGGTCTTGCGTCTGTTGCTGTCCCTTCTTCCATGACGTCAGGGGTATAAAACATGCAGCCGACACCATTACTACAGTCTTTCTTGCCTTACGGTGCCCGAAGCAGAAGCAGTTAGCAAGTGCCGGTCAGCGGACTCCTGAAATTTTCATTTTCGAGTTTCAGAACCGAAGTCTTCAACTAAAGCTAAGTACCCCGTTGGGGAAACTTTTTCTTGCTCCTTCCTGGTGTCAGTAAAAGTTAATAATTGCATTTCTTGTTGAAAGCAAGTTTATTTTCATTCGTACTGTATTCCTTGTGTAGGCCCTGACCACAACGTACCTTGCTGTCAGTTTTGTGCTTTATTTAATCAACGCACTATCTGTCGTCGGTATATTTTCGCCTCTAAATATTTCGGTTCTTGGTTCAGTTATCCAGAAATGTCACCGGTAAACCCTCTGACTACCAGAATTCTGAAAAAACGCAAGGATAAAGACAGAGACAGGCCGCCTAGGTCCAAAGCTGCTGACAACACTTCTTCTAAGCCAGTTTGATGGTACTCAGAGAGGCACTTTCGCAGCCCCTGTACCCGCTACTTCTGATTCTCAGGCCTCTACTAAGACCCATTCAGAGTCCGGTATGCCGCGAGATTTTTCAACTGTGGAACCTGCGGATGTCTCTACCTTGGATGGGTCCAGAGCCGCTGTGCAGGTACCAGTTTCTGAGGGTGTACTCAGGCCTACGGACTTGCATATTAAACCACTGCCTCCTTCTGCTTTAAGGCCTAAACTTCGAACCATGCCTAGAAAACCGATGCCCAGGCTGCATGGTCAGGCCTCTATGCCTAAAAAACAAGTGATAAAAATGGCTGAAGATCTTATAACTTTAATCAGGGGAAGACAACCTCCCTCTTCTAAGAGGCCTAGGACTGAAATTGTTTAAGAATCTTCTGACCAGGATTCTGATTTTTCTGACTCTTCTGATGAACTGGATTTACCATTATCTACTTATAAGGATTCCGATGCAGAGGACTATATTCCCTCTGCTTCCCCTCCAGAGGATTTTTCTTTTGGTGAAACCTTGTGAACTCTAAGGGAGCATTACCACTGGGAAAGCCAGGATTTTTTTGATTCGAAAAAGAGGCTTAGGGATTTCTTACTCTTGCCTCAGCATAGACCTTCAGCTATACCTCCTGCACTAGACATTGTTGATGATGCCATTTTGGAATCTAGTTTGTCCCCTGATTCTTTGCCTCCTGCTGCCAGAAAACCTGACAGATGCTACAGGGTTCCTGATCTCACAAGTTTCTTTTTAAAAATCTTATTGCGGATCCAGAAACTATTTCACAGGGACCCAAGGGTATTAAGGCCTCTACTGCAAAAAAACCTACCCCTTCTGATAGAGACTCTAGGGCGCTGGATAGATGGGGTAAGAAGGTTTACACTTCTGCAACCTTGGCCATTAGGGCCTTAAAGGGTAAGTTTCATATGTTAAAGTATCAACAACATATTATTGGATTGCTTAAACAGAAAATGATGTTGATTCCTGACTCTGCTGAAAATAAGGAATTACAGGATTTAATGCATTCTGCTGAACAGGTTGGAAAACATATTTTGCAATGTGGGTTTGATTCCATAGAGGCCTCTTGCAGGGCTACTGTCACTGGGTCTGTACTCAGAAGGCATGCTTGACTTAAGGAGCAATCTTTGCCTGATCATGTTAAAACTAAACTGTTGGATGCTCCCTTAAATCAGGACTGCCTGTTTGGCAACAAAGCTAAGGAAGTTCTTAAAAGGATGGAAGATAAAGCTAAATCTATGCAAACTGTTAAAGATTTCTTACAAGTTCAGCCTCCAAGATTTAGTAGGCATTGGCCCTCTAAGAATTGGTCCTTTCCAGCTCCTTCCAGGCCTTCTTAATCCAAACTCAGAAAACAGAAATCCTAGGTTTCAGTCCCAGGGTACACACAAGACTAAGCAGTGGGGGGCTTCCGTTTCCAAACCTGGGAGGAGTAAGACTCCCCTCTATGGGAAAACTGTCTCAATGACTTGATTTTAAAATTTCCAAGCACTTCTCAACTGAATTCTCCTTTAGGGGGAAAGATTGGTCTGCAGACCAAAAACTGGGAAGTCATTACCCTGGACAAATGGGTTTTAAATAGTGTCCCAAGGATACAGATTTCACTTCCACACATTACCAATGCCAAAAGGTTGGCCAGATCTTACCCCCAAATCACTGGGCAGAGGCTCAAAAGCAAATACTCTCTCTCTTAAACCTAAAGGCTATTCGTACCAGAAGAGGAAAAAGGACAAGGTTTCTGCTCAAGTCTTTTCCTGGTATCCAGAAAAGACAGTTCATGGTGTCCTATTCTGGACCTGTCTACTCTAAACACCTTTTTGGTGATTCCAAAATTCAAGATGCTGACTCTTCACCAGTTGCTTCCTATGCTAGGAAAAGATGCCTGGATGGTAACACTCGATTTAAAGGAATCAGGGAATCTTGCAGAAGATACCTATGCTTCAAAGCAGGCTACAATCACTGCCAGTTCTCTGCACTGCCCTTTGGCTTATCTACTGCGCCAAGGGTATTCACAAAGTGCCTAGCCCCAGTCATCGCATTTTGCAGGCAAATAAATATTCACATATACCCATACCTGGATGATTATTTAATTCAGGCAGAAAGCCAGGACATACTTTTGAATCATTTGGCCTTTGTACAAAGGGTGCTAACCTTTCTGGGGTACATGCAATAAACGAAAAGAAATCACACCTGGTACCCTGTCAACAAATCATATTCCTGGGAGCAAGCTTGAATACAACTTTCCAGATGGCTTTTCTCATGCCAGAGAAACAAATTCATTTGACAACCTACTTCAAACAAGTGGCCACAAAAACCCTACTATCTGCAAGGCAAATACTACAAGCTTTGGGGTTCGTGGCCTCCTGTATTCTTCTGATTCCATATGCAAGACTGCATATGAGGAAACTACAATGGTATCTAAAAAGCCTATGGTGTCAACATTCTCAGGATCTAGAAGCAATGATTCCTATCATACCTTGCCTACTCCTAGAGTTTCTTTGGTGGGCAGATGCCTGCCACCAAAACAAGGGACTACCATTCACACCACCCCCTGCTGCCCAAACCCTAACAGACGCATCAGATTATGCATGGGGGGGGGCTCACCTGGCATGGAAGTGCATTCAGGGTAAATGGAATCCAAGTTAAATGCACTTGCGTGTCAATCAAAAAGAAATGTTAGCTGTACAGCATGCTCTTGACAGCCTTCAAGGACCACATTCTTCCAGGACAATTAATGGTAAAGACGGACAATGCCACTGTTATGTGGTACATAAACAAGCAGGGGGGTACACATTCTTACCCCCTATGCAGATTAGCCATGGCATTGTGGAACACAGCCCTGAGCTACCAAGTGCATCTACAAGCTCAATTCCTGCCAGGAAAACTGAATACACTGGCAGATGAACTAAGCAGAAACCTCATGGACCCACATGAGTGGAAGCTGGAACCAAGGATTTTCAACATGTTGACAAGCAAATGGGGAGCCCAGGTATAGACCTGTTTGCCTCCCCCCAGAACTATCAGTTGGACAAATTTTGCACAAGGACTCCCCACAAACAAGCTTGGAAAGTAGATGCTCTGTCCTTCAGCTGGAAAACCTATCATTTTATGCCTTTCCTCTTCTGCCTGTGCTCTCCAAAGTACTACTAAAGATCAAACAAGACAAACCAAGGACGGTTTTGAGTGCTACTGGCCACGCCAACACTTGTACCCCCTCTTGCGCAGTATGTCACTATGGGCTCCATGGCACCTGCCTCAGACTCCTACCCTATTGTCTCAGCAGGAGAACCAGATTCTGCACCCTCAGCTTCATACACTGAACCTAGCAGCCTGGCTAATTAACTAATCTCTCCTTTACCATCGCTCAGTAAACCAGTGATGGATATCATTTTAGAGGCAAGGAGGCCTAGTACTAGAAAATCTTATGCTGAAAAATGGAAAAGATTCTGTGCCTGGAACCAATCTCAAGGGATGAGCACAGCAGTGCCCAATTTACCTCAGATTTTACAATACTTAACTGAAATGCTTCACAAGGGCCTGTCTTTCTCCTCCATTAAAATTCACGCCTCAGACATTTCAGCTCATTATAACACAGAACCCTCCCCTCTTCTCTCATCCACTGCTTAAGCAGTTCCTCAGAGAGGCCAAAAATCTACGTCCACCCAGGAAAGCCCCAACTCCAGCCTGGAACTCAACTTGTATTGGAAAAGCTCACCCTTCCTCCTTTCGAGCCAGCTGCCACTGCGGATTTAAAATTCCTCTCTTGGAAAACAGCTTTCCTTTTAGCAGTCACTTCAGCAAGAAGGGTATCTGAATTACAGACCCTCATGGCAGTGGAGCCTTTCATCATCTTTCATGTGGACAGGGTGTCCTTCGGGACCAATCCCTCCTTCATGCCCAAAGTGGTATCCAGTGTGGCCCTTAATCAGTCCATTCATTTGCCAACCTTCTTTCCTAACCCACAGAACAAAGGGGAATGGATACTGCACTCCATAGACATGCACAGACAACTTAGATTCTACTTGGACAGGACTAAACCTCAATGGAAATCTGACCAACTGCTGGTGGTATTTGCTGCAGGGGCAGAGGGGAAGGCTATTTCAAAGCAAACCATTTCCAAATGGATAGGCCATTGCATTAATTTCTGCTACAAGCACCATGGAAAACCTAGCCACAGGGGATCAAACCCCACTCAACCAGGGCTGCGTCTACCTCTACAGCCTTTCTTAGAGGCATCCCTACCAGGGACATCCTAGAAGCTGCTACCTGGAGTTCAGTACATACTTTCATCGAGCATTACCATCTCCCAAGTTTTCTCTAAATCCAGAGCTGACTTTGCCACTGCAGTCTTGCAGGGACTTATAGCCAGTCCTAATGCTATCTAAATTCCTCCTCCCATCCTTAGCTTTGGGAATCTACCCAAATGTGATGATGGCAACAGTAAAACATGAAGAACATAGTACAGTTGTGTACACTTACCATAAATGTAGATGTTCAATTGTATTCACTGTTGCAGTCCTGGTTACCCTCCCTCCAGCCCCCATTCTTCTTTTGGCTCTACCTCTACCCTACTTTACTATGCTCAAAAGTTTTTTGGTGTATTTGCTTTTTAGTTGGAGGTATAACCTTGTATGTTTATAGATTTAATGGCTTCCCATTAGGAGGGCACCTGACATCTGGGGCAAGAAAAACTGACGTAATGGTGTCGGCTGCATATGTTATACCCCTGACGACCTGACATCATGGAAGAAGGGACAGCAACCTACACAGGACCCAAGACTTTGTTAATCCGGCCGACTGAGGGCTACTGCAAGCAGATAACCCAAATGTGATGACTGCAACAGTTAGTACACTCGAACATCTACATTTATGGTAAGTGTACACAACTGTACTTTTTGAGCTCTCCCCTTTGGTCTCACTACAGCCCCCAGAGTGTTCAAGTGCATGGCAGTAGTCACAGGTCACGTGAGATGTCTAGGATTCCATGTGTTTCCCTGTCTAGATGACTGGCTCCTAACTGTCACCACCAAGCATCTACTACTGGAATCGAGACACCACACTCTCTGTCTCCGTGCTCTCACCTGGGAATCACAATAAATTATGAAAAATCTGCCTTGTTGCCATCACAACGTATCGTGTTTATACACATGCACATGAGAATTCTGCAGTGGCTGCTATTCACCCAGTGGCCATTACAAGAACTACCTATGTCTCACCAAATCTTGTTAACAGAGTACTCCAAGAAGGACCTTCGCTGGTGGCTTCACTCCAGTCAAGTAATATCAGGTCAACCAATTGGTCACCCATTTCTTCCCCATCAGTCGGTCGCCACAGTGACCACGGATGCCTCCCAGATAGCTTGGGGTGCATTATCTGGGCAGGACAGTTCAAGGCACTTGGCAGGATCATGAGGCCCACTTGCACATCAATATCCTAGAGATGAGGGCGGTGCTTCTGACATTGCAGGCACTCCAGGACTCTCTTCCACTGTGAACAATTGCAATACAGACAGACAACATGTTGGTTATCTGGTACATAAACAAGGAGGGACCAGGTCTTACCCCCTTTGTCGAGAGGCCCTCAGATTATGACAGTGGGCGATCTCCCAATCCTTTCTAATAACGAACATCCCGGGGAGGTCCAATGTGATAGCAGACAAACTCAACAGAGTGATTCTCATGCCTCATGAGTGGTCAATAAAACAAGAAGTAGCGGAGAGAATCTTCCATAAATGGGTCCAGCCTTGCTGCATCCTTTTTGCTACTTCCATGAATGCCAAATGTAGCAGCTATTTTGCCCTAATCCCCCTCTGTGGGACTCACCAAGGGATGCACTTGTACACGATTGGCCCAGGGACTTCTTTATGCCTTTCCTCCCTTTCCACTGATATACCCAAGGTTCTCCAGAAAGCCAACTTGCCGGGAAGCAAGCTAATTTTCATTGCCCCTTATTGGTCTCGTCAAATTTGGTTCTCCTTCGTGGGTTCTGGACTCGTACTTCCAGAACGCTCCACCCTTGTCTTCGAACCCTCAAATTGGGCTGCTCTGATTCCAAATATAGCCAGGCTTCCTAACCTCCCTCATTCAGTCAACCATATCTTGATCTCTTCTCATAATGCATCAACAAGAAAATTATACATCAGTAAATGGAAGAGGTTTTCTTCCTGGGCATTGACAAGACACATTGATCCCTTCTCTGCTCTTATAAGTTCTATCCTCGAATTTCTGGCAAACTATTTAATGAAGGCGCAGCTGCAGCTACCATTTGTGTCTGGTTAGCAGCAGTATCTAATTTCCATGTAAGCAATTTTGCTCCTAACTTGATGTCCCACAAACTATGCAAAGCCTTCCTGAAGGGTACTATCTTGTTAAGACCACACATTAAAACACCCCTACCACCATGGGACCTAAAGTTTGTTCTGTCCAGATTGATCCTTCCCTCTTTGAACCTGTCATCATGTGATCTAAAATTTTTAACATGGAAAACAAGTATGTTGATTGCCATCACTTCTGCCAGAAGAGTTTTAGATCTGCAAGCTTTTTCAATCAAGCCACCATATATGCTTTTTCATAAAGATAGAGTATTCCTTTGAACAAACCCATCCTTCCTGCCAAAAGTATGTTCAGAGTCTAACCTAAATCAGTCCATAGAGTTATCAGTTTTCTTTCCAAATCATGGCTACAAGGCAGAATATAAACTTCAGCTGGATGTTCATAGGCAATTATAGTTCTACTTACGTACAACAAAGGACTTAAGGAAATCTGATCAGTTATTTTTGTCATTTTCAGAAGCAAAGAAAGGTGCCCGTATATCTAAGGTCACTCTTTCAAAATGGCTGTCAGATTGTATCACTTGTACATATGAATCCAATAACAAGGTTCTCCCCTTTAAAGTCAAAGCTCATTCTGCAAGAGCCATGGCAACCTCTTCTGCCTTTAGAGTTAGACTACCACATGATAGCATTTGTGCTGCTGCAACTTGGGCAATGCTCATACCTTTATCACTCGTTACAAAGTAGATTTGGCCTCCAGAGACAGGGCTTCCTTTGGGTCCACTGTCCTGAAGAATATACTCATGTGAGCCACCCAGGAAATATGGTGTCTTAAGGATACTGTCCCAACCAGTAAGAATGAAGGCGAGATAGGACACCATAACATAAAGAAGTCATGTACTCACCATAACGTTCCATGTTTGTTGTCCATCTCGCCTTCATTGTTACATCCCACCATCCTTCCCCTTACCTATGGCTTCAGGAGGACAAAAGAGGACAAAGAGGTTCTTTCTCTGGCAAGTGTCTCTCTGATTTTCTTCATTGTCTTCATAATATGTATTGATGATACCTTAGGTTCCTAATGTTATTGGCAAACAAGATCTGGGGAGCTTCACTAGAGCATGATAGGATAGGGATACAGGCACGAGCCAGTGGAAGTCTTCTAGCTTTAGTATGTGGCCAAGTTGGTACTGAGGATCGGTTCCATACCCAGCCAGTAAGAATAAAGGCGAGACAGACAACAAACATGGACCATTTCGGTGAGTACATAACTTTTTTTTTTCTTCAGAACCAGTAGTTACCCTGAGGTCTTCAGTGGCTTCAGAACAGAGACCTCCTGGAGCCGCAGCTACCCTGTTGATTCCAGGGGGCAGGTCTCGACTCCAGGTTTTTTCAGAGCCGTCCCTGCTCCTTGGTGCTTTGGCTCAAGTTAGTTCGGCTCCAGCTTCTGTCTCGAGGGTCAGTTCTTTGGAGCGGGGAGTGAACCCCGGTCCTGAGGCAGTCTGTCTTTGTTCCAGGCTCCCTACCCTCTTTGAGAGTGGAGGTCTTTGAGACTATGGAGAAGGCCCCTCTCACGTAATGATCCAGCCAGCACCTTCCCCCTCGGAACAGGTACCCCCTGTAGCTCGAGTATTCCTTCTGCCACTCCACTAGGACAGTGGGTGCCGAAGTCTCAGATTTCACACGCCTAGGTTCTGATACCTCCTCAGATTATTACCCTGAGGAAGTCCCTCAGAAAAAGAAGTGCAAGAGGAAGCACTTGAATGCCCCCCAGGAATCAGTTACCGAGGAGACAGATTTTGATGAGGGGGAAGAGTCCCCACGGTCACTTCCTGAAGATGTCTCATTTGAAGACATCTTAGAAAGTTTGAAACAGAAGGGTGGCTGAAAGTCCCAGAAACCTTTTTCTGAGGAATCTGTTTATCTGCAGACTTTCGGCACCATCCGTCTACCTCTTGGGTGACCGCACCCACCAATAAACTCATTCAGCTGATTTCACAGTGGGCATGGAAGGCTCCAGACACCATCATGCCCATCCCTAACAGACTTGATAAAACACTATCTGCCCTCAAGGATAAGCAGCTATGAGCAAAGGGTTTAGCTGTGGATGCCATGGTCGTAGCGGCCACCACTAAAAAGGAACTTGCTAATGAGAGTTCCTCTATCCATCTACCCAACATGGAGTTTCAGGGTATGGACAGATTTGAGAAGTGGGTCTACACTTCATTGACCTTCGGTGAAAGGTCCTTGAACACCTTGGCACATTTCACCAGACTTCAACGAGATCTGATAAGAGAATTTTCGGATACCCTGCCGGGAGGTGTAGCTGAGAGAGTCCAAGAGAAAGTGGCTTCCCAGCTAGCCATCTTGGAGTCTGTGTCTAATTCATCCATGAGGCTAATTGCACATACAGCCGAAGGGACTTCCAGTACAGCAGGTACAGGCATAGTCATAAGGAGAGACACCTGGATGCGCTTATGTGACTTTGCGGAACCATTCAAGTATTCTTTCATCATTGCTTTTGATGGAACACCCTTGTTTGGCCCTAAAGTAAAAGAGACCTTACCCAGGTGTGAAAAGGATGGTAAGACCCTTTCTGCTGTGGGCATATGTTTCTCCACCCCCCAGTGGTCATTTTCTAGGAACTAGAGGAGTGGTGGAAGAGTGTGGTTCAAAAAATCCCAAGGGCCTTTCCAAGACGCATGTGGAGGGAGTTCCCCATGGGCAGAGGGGGGAACCAGAATGGAAGATGCCATCCTTGCAGCAGAGGTGGTCTGCAAAACCAGGGCTTCAGGGATTCCTTCCCATGGAAGTCCTTTCAGCGCTCCTGAAAGGAGGCATGATTGTCTTCCTGTGGAGGCAGTCGGGGGACGCTTGTCCCAGCACCTAAATGTCTGGCTAAAATATAATAGATTCTTGGGCACATTGGATCATATCTAGAGGCTATGTCCATTCCCTTTTCTCATTCTCCCCCTGTACACAGGAAATTCCCCAATGTTCCACCCTATCAGAGGTATTCAGCAGTACAAGAAATGCAAAAACTGCTGGACAAGAGTGTCATCCAAGAGGTCCCGCCACAACAGAAAGTATTCAGAATCTACTCGATTCTTTTTGGTGCCAGAAAAGACGGGACTGGAGATTGATTTTCAATCTCAGTGTGCTGAACAAATTGGCTCAGCAAACAAAGGTCCGGATGGTTTTGGTACAGTCTATTCTTCCCTTTCTGAAGAAAGACTGGATCTGCTTGATAGATCTGCAGGATGTGTATTACCACATAAAGATGGACAAACACACCAGGAAATTCCTCCACTTCGAGCTGTGGGAGCCAGTCATTATCAAGTTAGAGTACTGCCCTTTGGTCTCACCACAGCCCCCAGGGTGTTCACCAAATGCATGACAGTAGTAGCAGCTCACTTGAGACTTCAAGGATTCTGGGTGTTTCTGTACTTGGAGGACTGGCTCATAACTGCTTCAACCAGGCATCATTTAATAGCAGTCAGAGATTACACTGTTGATATATGCACCCATCTGGGGATTACGATAAATCTCAAAAAAATCACATTCAACACCAACACAAAATTTAGAATTCAAAGAGGCTGTAATAATTACACAAACAACTGTAGCATCCCTTCCTCCAGAAAGACTTAAGAGAATAACTGTATAGGTTCAAAAGATGCTCCGCAGAAAGTGGGTTCCTGCCTAATTTTTCAGGCTCTAGGGTTGATGGCAGCATCAATAACTCTAGTACCTTTAGACAGGTTTCATATGAGAATTCTACAATTGCTACTAGCTTCACAGTGGTCTGTCCTTTACCAACCCTTGTCAGACCTAATCCTGATCACCAGTTATTGCAAGATGAATCTTATTTAGTAGATGCACTCCAAACAAGTCCTCCATGGTCGTCCCTTTGTCCTTGCAGAGCCTATGGCCATAGTGACCACAGGCACCTCCCAGATTGGGGTGGGGCATTATCTGGCCAAGACTATCCAAGGCACTTGGTCCCCATTAGAGGCCAACTTGCACATCGGTGTCCTGGAGCTAAGAATGGTGCTTCTTATATTGTAGGCCTTTAAGACAGCTCTTCCTTGGGGACAATTGCAATTTAAGCAGACAGTATGTCAGTGGTTTGGTACATCAGCAAACAGGGAGGAACCAAGTTGTACCCCTTTTGTCAAGAAGCCGTCAGAGTGTGGCATTGGGCAATATTTTCCAACCACTTGCTAATAGCAATGCGCATTCCAGGGAGTTCCAGTCTGATTGCAGACAAGCTGAGGAGGTCTTTCCTTCAGCCTCACGAGTGGTCTCCCAATCCAGAAATGGTGAAGATGATGATCCATCATTGGGGTCAACCATGCTGTGACCTGTTTGCTTCTTCCCTAAACTAGAACTGCAGCAATTATTTTGCCCTGATTCCTCCTCTGGGGAAGTCATCCAGAGACACTCCTCCACAATTGGTCCCTCTGTGTCCTTGTATGCCTTTCAACCAATTCCTCTAATTCCAAAATCTTTACAGAAAGCACTCAGGTTGAAGAGCACAGTAATCCTCAGTGCACCCTTTTGGCCTTGACAGATTTGGTTCCCCTTCCTTTGGCCTTATCTGATTTGACAACTTTGGATTCTGGACCCTGTTCCTAAACTTCTCTCTCACCCAGAAGGTCTTTTCACCCAGACATTCGGAACCTCAAGCTGACAGCATGGTTTGTCCAATTCCTTTAGTTGTCAGGCGTCCTAATATTTCCTGTCCGGTACGCCACATTGTTGTCATCTCATAAACCTTCCACTCAAAAACTGTGCTCTAGTAAATGGAAAAGATTTATCATTTGGGCCAATGAAGAACAGATAGTCCCCTTTTCTGCTTGTATAGAGCATATCTTGGACTTTTTAGTCTGCCTTTTTCAATGCTGGAGCTTTCCCTTACACCATCAGAGCACAATTAGCTGAAATTTTTAATGTGTGGTATATAAAGTGGTAGAAAATACGTCCGATGAAGATAAAGATTTATTTGAACATCTTAAATCATTTAGTGACCTCAGATTTATGGGCCCTGACAAAGGTTGGGGTATGGTGATCATGCAACACGATTATATTCAAAGAATGTTCCAAATGTTGTACAGTGTAACTTATGATAAAATATCTATCAATGAAGTGAACCTTGGCTATAAAAGAATGGACTGGGAATTATTAGACATCTTAAGCCAAGATCCGATCACTATACATGAATACAACTACATGGTCAATGAATGGCCGAGGGTACCGGTGATTTTTGGAGTACCCAAAATACGTAAGAACTTAATTAACCCACCCCCCCCCTTTAAGACCTATTGCTGACTCAGGAAAATCTAAAACTAGTTATATAACTAAATTCCTGGACAAGCAAAACCTGAAATGAATAAAATTCCTAATCTCTGCTATGATTCCTGGCATTTTTTGACTAAATGTAATGAGTTGTATCCATTCTCTGATGGTATTTTCATTACTATTGGTGTGCAGAATTTATTTAGTTGTATCCCCCATGAAGAAGGTAAAGAGTGGTTTGGTACATATCTTTATGAAGTGATGGGCCTGAACCAAGACAAAATTAATGTATTCTGTCAGTTATTAGATTTGGTGTTGGGCTTCAATTATATATACTTCGAAGGACACTATTTCAGGCAGATGGAAGGTGTAGCCATGGGGTCAGCCTGTGGCCCCATATTTGCCAATATTGTTATGGCATGGTGGGAGAAGGAATATTTATATCCATACTGTGCATACATTAGTATGTATGTAAGATACCTGGATGAATTGTTTATTGCATGGAATGGGCCAATGACAAAAATAGATGAATTCATTCAGTACATCAATCAGACAAGATTTTTGAAGTTTACGCATGTTGTAAGTGTAGACAAGGTGGCCTATTTGGATGTGTTAATTTCAAAAAATGGAGAAGGTTTAAAATCTAACATTTTTAGAAAACCAACATTTTCGAACACCTACTTGCATTATTCTAGTAACCATCCTACCCATGTCAAACACAGAGTAGTAAAGGGCCATATGGTCCGAGCTGCTCGTATGGTTTCAGATTATGACAATTTCATTATTGAGTGTGCTTTTATATCTGATATGTTCTACAACAGAGGATATCCAAGAAGAATGGTCAACCAGATTCGTAATGAGGTTACAAACAAGCGGTGTATATTCCATTGTTGAGTGAATCTAGGCAGAGGGTAACACCGGGCATGCAATGTGATGATGATAATATGCAAGATACTTATATCATTATTAGCAATACAAACAGTAACTTAGTTCCTTCACAATATAGAAAAAGAGATATTTTGCCCCTTCGTTACCACCTTTCAAGGTAATGGCATAATTATATCGGATATTTTATCCAAGAACTGGAACATTATTACTATGGAAGAAAGTTTATCTATTAAGTTAGGGACTAGCCCTAACACTGTATATAGGAGAGGTCCAAATTTTAAAAATATCTTGGAGACAGAGCCAGCTGATAATAATAAGGGTAGAATGTTTCATTGTGGTATGTGCAATCAGTGTGGATATGTATTTTGTGGATCTAGCCTAAAAATAGGTAACAAACATATCTCAATTCAAGGTAGATACAGTTGTTATACAGAAGGTGTAGTGTATATCTCCTGTTGTACAAAATGTCCGTCATTTTATGTCGGCAAGACAGAGCGGAAGCTATCCCAAAGGATTTATGAACACATGTATGACATCTCCCACAATAAGGATACAAATGCATTATTTAAGCATACCTGTAAACATCCCACCCATAATTTTAAATGTTCTGTTGTCTATCAGGCTGGAAGGGATCCCCGTGGTGGACCATGGAAATTATTATTAGAAAACAGAGAGACCTGGTGGCAAATTTATTTGAACGCCAGTCCCCCCCCCAGGGT
>NC_056729.1:1371674290-1371676790 GCF_019279795.1 Protopterus annectens
TGATACAGAAGGCATTACTATCTGTGTTTGGGAGTTCTTTAACTGGGGTAGAGAAGACGTTGGGAAAACATAATAGTAATTTGGTTTTGGTTGGGTTGAGTAGGAGTTTGAGGTCGGTAAACCATTTTTCAACTAGAGAAAAGCAGAGTTGAGTGGTGGTTTGGAGGTTGAAGAGGGAGGCATCAGAGCAGATTAAGGTGGAGTCGTCAGCTTATTGTATGCAGGTGGATTGAGGGATAACTGAGTGAAGGTCATTAATGAAGATGGAAAACAGAAGTGGTCCAAGTATTGAGCCTTGAGGGACACCAATGGTGTTGGGAAGGAGGTCTGATAGTCTATTTTGCCATAGGACAGCCTGTTTCCTATCAGCTAGGTACATTTTGAACCATGTTAGAGCTGGGGTGTCCAGATGCAAGGATTCAAGGGTGGACAGTAGGAGCTGGTGGTTGACCATGTCAAAAGCTTTTGACAGATCAAGAAAGAGGGCGGAGGATATAAGTTTACTATTGCGATTGTTATTAATGGAGTCGACAAAGGAAAGGAGGGCAGTGGTTGTACTATGGTGGGGGCGAAAGCCATGTTGGGTGTTGGATAGGAGATGATTGCACGTTAGGTAGTGGAGAAGTTGTTTGTGGATACATCTTTCCATAATTTTTGCTATTGGGGACAGTATAGCTATTGGTCTATAGATTGAGATTTCCGTGGAGGTGCCTCCTTTTTGAAGTGGGATGATGTAGGATATCTTCCATACAGTGGGAATACTAACTTCGGTAATGGTTCTATTGATAAGGATGGATATAGGGTATGCAATAACTTCAGCCGCTATTTGTAAGAATTCTGCTGGGAGGTGATCAGCTGCTAGAGTGGTTGGTTTAAGTTTTTAAGAGAATATATGTATGATGTGGAGACAGGTTTAAAAGTAAACTGGGTAGGGTCTCAACTTGGGGTTGTGTGGCAGATGGGGGAGGTTAGTTGACTGGCAAGGTTTTGGATTGTCTCGTGAAGTAATAGTTAAAGGAATTGGCTATTTCTTCCGGCCCTTGCTCAATGAGCTTTTCGGGGGTTGGGGTAGTAGTTTTTCCTGGGTGCTGGAGGTTGTTGAAACTAGCCCAGAATTTCTTTGGGTTATACTTGTGTTTCTGCTGGAGGTGGCAGAAGTATTGTTTTTTGTCTAAGGTAACGGCTGATTTGGTTGTGTTTCTTAGCTGTTGAAATTTGGTTCGATCTTGAGGGGTTTTTGTTGCTCTCCATTTGACCCAGGCTTGGTTATGGAGTTTAATTTTAATTTTTGTTTCTCTAGTAAGCCAAGGAGCTATGCGTATTTTGGATCTAATTTGTCTAGGAGGGGCATGTGAGTCAAGTATCTTTAGGAATGTGTTGTTAAAGTAGGTCACACTCTCCTGGAGGGGCAGAGTTCTTAATAAGGTCCAGTTACAGGATTTTAGTTCATCTAGAAATTGTTGAGGGATAAATTTCTTTTTGTTTCTGATTAGTCTATATACAGGAGGGTTGGAAGTAGGGCATTTGTGTTTAATAATATAAGTTATGAGGTGGTCACTGAGGTCATTGGGAAGGGTGCCAGTAGTGTAGTTGCTTGAGTCCCTATTGGTAAGGATCCAGTCAATAGTGCTTTCTTTTTGGAGAGAATTGCCTGTTCTGGTTGGGGTTAGGATATGTTGGGAAAAACCATATAAGTTAATGAGTTGTGGGGTAGTATGGGTGGAGCAGAGAGACCAGTCAATATTAACGTCCCCAAGTACTATGGTTTCTTGTGGGTAGTTGGTGGCTGACCAGCACAAGATTTGCTCTAAGTTTTCTATATTCTTCCCCGGTGGGATATAGGTGACTATATATATATATATATATATATATATATGGATCTACCTGACTTGGTCGACAGTTCATATGGTCAAAAGTTTATTTGGTCGACAGTTCATTTGATCGACAAGCATTTAAGGTGGGGAGCTTCACCCCCAACACCCCCCGATGTGGGGGGCTGTGCCCCCCCCTAACTATATATTTCAACTCCAGGGTTGCACAACATTGGGGAAGGGGGCAAATCTGCTTGTCGACCAAATGAACTGTCGACCAAATGACTGTCGACCATATGAACTGTCGACCAAGTCAGGTAGATCCATATATATACACATATACATATATATATATATATATATATATATATATATATATATATATATATATATATACACACACACACACACATATACATTCATATGCTCCACACTCCTTGTCATGGGCGGTCCCCTAACAGCCCCCCTCAAGTCCACACCGCATTCCTCCCACTCCCCCATCAGGTGGCATACCCACACATTTCCCTTCACACACACACTGATACCCAAGCATAGTAGGACTCTTTACCTGACTCCTCCACCTTCCTCCGTGCCCTTCTTTACTTACATTTGGATGCAGGGACTCATAAGTAACGTGTTTATATTAAAATGATCACAGCATGACTCTCATCCTTCCCGGTTCCCCCATA
>NC_056729.1:1371690317-1371738276 GCF_019279795.1 Protopterus annectens
TATGATGTCAGTAAATAATGATATACTGTACATATTAACTTCTTACTGCATGCAATATGGACAAAGGGTTACATACTTGGGGGAGAAAGGCACAAACACTGGGCCAATATTGACATATTGCTGTGATAAACTGAGAAATGTCCTGTTGTAACAGGGTTTGTTGTGACATATCTCTTCTGAGGGATATGATGTCAGTAACTCACATGGATGTCACCATGTACTGACTGCAATCATCAGTGTATGCTACTGCATTTCTAAAGATAGGAAATGTGTGAGTAACACACCACATATAAGACTCCAAACTCTGACCAATCTGCAGATAGCCCTACAGGTGAGAGTTTTCTCAACCACATAACACTGTCAAGCCAGACCTTAAATTATGTAGAACAGCCATATCCACACAAACCCTGTTAAACCAGCATTACTTTAAATGTAGAACAGCAATACTTACATTCTGTCCCCATGTCTGGAAAATCCCATACTGTTTGTTGGCCTGTCTCCACAGTGTATGTTGTAAGAGATATTTCCAACTAGCCTCTGTGATGCTGTTTGTCAGACACCCATATGAAGTCTTGCTCACAGTGAAGGAAAAGGGCCAACACCCACATGAAGTGCTTAGTTATAGGAGTGTGTGTCCATGCAATTGGCTATAGGAAGGATACCACAGCTGTTCCGCATGCAATTAATAAGTGGGGGACTGCAATTCATGCACAGGCCATCAGCTGATCATGAGCATTTCTTACAAAACTCAAGCTGCTACCTATGCAAAACAGATGTACTTTTCCACATCCACCAGAGGACACACACACACACACACACACACACACACACACACACACACACACACACACACACACACACACACACACACACACACACAGTAAAAAAAGAAGGGAGTAAGAGCCAAACATGTTTGTGTATGATCCACTGGTGGAGAGTGGCATCTGGGTATTATAATGGTTGCCTATATTGTTTACTAATCCATACTGTCACATAGTAATTGCACATAGCTGTACACATTTATGGCTGAGGATTGTCTACAACAACCTCTACAGTGTTTGAAAACTTTTGGCCTTGTAATGTGGATACTGGGACATATAGGTCCTCAATATAATGATGTAGCAAAACCCACACTGCAATGGATTCTGTCATTTCACAATCACCCCACCACCCACACAGGATACTGATGACACACACTTACCAGTACTGAGTTTCAAACCCCTGTATGACAATGTATTGTTATTACAGTGTTACCCAGCTATTGCATGCATCATGAAGCTTACATGTTGGAGAGCTGTCCAAAGGTATCTTTGAAGGTGAGTGACATCATCAACAGTGCTAAAGGAGGGGTAAGGGAAGTGTAGTAAGTGTGAATGACCACAAAATCAGGTGTCAAGAAAGACAAACACTCTCTCTCTGAGAAACATGCACATTATCACAGCTGGCAGGATCAGGATTAGAACTCCTACCTAATTAGATTCCTACATTACAGTATTACGCAGTTATCGCAGGTGTCACAGAACTTATAGGGTTGAAACATGGCCAAAGAGTTATTTCAAGGTGAATGACATCAGCAGAAGGGCAATGGAAGGTGTAGTGAGTGTGAATGGCTTCAAAATCATTCATCTCCACACACACACACACACACACACACACACACACACACACACACACACACACACACACACACACACACACACCCTTGGCAGTACTGAGATGCACAGGTTCATTGCTTCACAGGTGTGTAGTAGGTGAATGGGCCTACCTTGGCATCAGGCCACACGACAATAGTATCCAGTGTGGTCCCCAGAGGTGGGTATTGTATTCACCATCCACTCATCTGGGTTACTACTGTGGTAATGCACTGAAGAAGGGTTTTTATGCCTGAAAGCTTTGCTGTATTTTTGCTGTGTTTTTCATAAAGTGATTTCTCCAGCTAGCGTATGTTTCATTGACTGCTACTTCATTGGACAAGTCTTTCTTTTACTACTGTGGGTGACCAGTGATGTGCACTGCTTCCCATGTATGTGATCCATACTCCATAACATAGAACTCGACTGAAGCAAACAGTGCAGCAACTATAAAAGTTCAACTAGAAAAGAAAAAGCAGCAAATGCAGTGTGTGCAAAATTCCGTCTCTGTGTCTTGGGAATTCGTCCCTATTCAACGCTCATACCAGTCCACAACACCTTCAATGAAACCAAGAAGAAGTAAACAAAAGTTTATTGTAATGCCAACAAACAAAGAATGGTTAAGCGCTTTCACTTGAATAAAACAATTTTATTCAAGTGAAAGCGCTAACTTCTTTGTGTTACATAAACTTTGTTTACTTCTGGTTTCATTGAGTGTTGTGAACTGGTATGAGCTTGAATAGGAATTCCCAAGACACAGAGACGGAATTTTGCACACAGTGCATTTGCTGCTTTTTCTTTTCTAGTTGAACTTTTATATTCCATAACATGGACAGTGTCTTGGTTGTGCATATGTCCCACACACATGTTCGTTGACATGTAGAAGTGTACTTGAGGATTCTGGGCCATGTTGTGTGGACAGATTGATATCTTCTGATGTAGCATTCCTGACCTCATTTGCTGAGACCTGGCTATGTAAGTGAGGTCTTGCTTTCACCTACATTGACAGCATGATGTAGCATTCCTGATCTCATTTGGTGAGACCTGGCTATGTAACTGAGGTCTTGCTTGCACCTACATTGACAGCATGTTACAGGTATTCAGTGGAGTTAGTGGCATCTGTCCATATAGGGCATGTGTATAAGGCATGATATTCCCTTTGTGGGTTACATTTGCAGACTCTACAATTGTTGCAGGCATCCAGTGGTGAACATATTAAAAGGGCCACTGTAAGAATTTATTTGCCTACTGCTGGAATGGAACATGGTTGCATGTCCTTTTACTTGCTGGATAACACACACTCAGTCAAGAGATGTAACACAACAAAGTACACTGATGTCAGTGTCACTGTTGTGGTCAACAGGCATGTAGTCCACTGCAATCACACCTTGGTTGCTATCTGTGAGGCAATATACAGGTAACTATCAATATGGTGGTTGTTGCCTAGCCAAGTGTGTTTGTGTATGAGACATGGGTGGAGAGTGTTCTCTGAGTAATAGAAGGGTTGCCTATATTGTTCACCAATCCATAATGTCACATCTAGGGCTATGGATTGTCTACACCAACCTCTCCATTGTTTGACATCTGTTGTCCTTGTAAGGTGGACATTGTGACATATGCTACGTCCTCAACATAATAATTTAGCAAAACCCATCCCACAATAGATCCTGTTATTATAAAATCACAGCAACCTCCACACAGGATACCGATCACACACACACACACACACACACACACACACACACACACACACACACAGACACACAGACACACAGACACACAGACACACACACACACACACACACACACCCACACTTGCTAGTACTGAGATTCAAATCCCTACCTAGTTATGTATTGCTACTATAGTGTACCGCATTTATTGCAAGTGTCACGGAGGATGGATGTTGTCCCAAGGTACTTCTAAGGTGAGGAACATCACAAGCCCTTGTAAATACTGACATTGGATGATATAGTGGGTGAGACATCCCAAAAACAATTTTACCCTACACACACACATTTACATTTGCCAGGGGTGAGGTTCAAACTATCTAACAATCTTTACGGACCATTATGTTACACATTTACCACATGCATCACTGACTGATATGGTTTAGGGGTGGCAACAGGTACTTATAAGGTGGATGATATCTGCAGGGCTGCTAAAGTCAGGCTCTGAGATGTGTACTAGGTGTAAATTAGGCAAAAATCTTTGAGGTACAGACATACATGTATACACACACAAACACATGTCAGAGATGAGATTCAAACCCATACCTATGTAGTTACTGCTATTACATTGTTCAGCATATATGGCATGCGCCATTGAGCTTACACATTGGAGAGTTCTCCACAGGCATCTTTGAATGTGACTAACATCAGCAGCAGTGCTAAAGGAGGGGTAAGGGGAGATTAGTAAATGTGAATATCCATAAAATCAGGTATTATCAACGACACACACACTCTCTCACACAAACACACAGTTTCACAGTTGCTATGTCTGGGACTGGAACTCCTACTTAACTAGTATGCTACACTATAGTATTACGCAGTCATCACAAGCCCCATGGAGCTTATGGGGCTGGCATGTGTCCAAAGGGTTATTTCAAGGTGACTGACATCAGCAGGCTTGCTAAACTAGGGCAATGGGAGGTTTAGTGACAGCAAATGGCCTCACAATCCTTCATCTCCACACACACACACACACACACACACACACACACACACACACACACACACACTTTCACAGCTGCCATGTCTGCAATTATAACTCCTACCTAACTAGTATGGTATACTATAGCATTACCCAGTTATTGCAAGTGCCACAGAGCTAACGGGGCTGGCACTTCTCTAAATGGTTATTTCAAGGTGACTGACATCAGTAGGCTTGCTAAAGTAGGGCAATGGGAAGTGTACTGACTGTGAATGGCCTCAAAATCTTTCATTTCCACACACGCTTATCAGTACTGAGATTCAAACCTCTACTTAGCTATGAATTATTACTATAGTGTACCACATTTATTGCATGTGCCATAGAGCTTATATGATGGATGTTGTCCCAAGGTTCTTCTAAGGTGAGGAACATCACCAGCCCCTGTAAATACTGGCATTGGGTGATGTATTAGGCGAGAGATACCAAAAATAATTTTATCCTACAGACACACATTTACATTTGCCAGGGGGTAAGGTTCAAACCTCTAACAATCTTTATGGACCATTATGTTATGCATTTATCACATGCACCATTGACCTGACATGGTTTAGGGTTGGCAACAGGTACTTCTAAGGTGGATGATATCTGCAAGACTGCTAAAGTCAGGCTCTGTGATGTGTACTGAGTGCAAATGGGGCCAAAATCTTTGAGGTACAGACATACATATGTATATACACAAACACTTGCCACGCATGAGATTCAAACCCATACCTATGCATTTACTGCTATTATATTGTTCCACATTTATGGCACATGCCATAGCTCATACATGTTGAAGAGCTCTCCACAGGTATCTTTGAAGATGATTAGCATCAGCAGCTAGTAAGTGTGAATGTCCATAAAATCAGGTATCATCAAACACACACGCACTCTCTCACATAAACAGACACAGTTTCACAGTTGTCATGTCTGGGATTAGAACTCCTACCTAACTAGTATGTTACGCTATTATACAATGCAGTTATCACAAGCACCATGGAGCTTATGGGGCTGACACTTGTCCAAAGGGTTATTTTAAGGTGACTGACATCAGCAGGCTTGCTAAAGTATGGCAGTGGAAGGTGTATGACTGTAAATGGCCTCAAAATCATTCATCTCAACACACACAGTTTCCCAGTTGCCATGTTTGGGATTAGAACTCCCACCTAATTTTTCTAAACTACAGTATTACACATGTATCACAAGCGCCACACAGCTTATAGAGCTGAGACTTGGCCAGAGGGTTATTTCATGTTGACTGACATCAGCAGGAGTGCTAACATGGGCAATGGGAAGTGCAATGTGTGGGAATGAGCCATAATCCATTCCTCTGAAACCACACACACTCAGTCACACACAACTTTACATTTGACAGGACTGGGTATACAAATGTTAGATGAATACTGATTTGTACTATTGTGTTTACACAGTTATCACAAGCACCACAGACACTATAGGGCAAAGGGCTACCAAAAACAATGTTTACAGTGATTGACATCAGCACATCATGTGATATTGGCCAACTGGATGTGGTGGGTGGGACAGGCCTCATGATGGAAATCTCTCTGTCACTGTCTCTATCTTCCCCACATCTGTGTGTGTGTATGTTTGACATATTATAGTGCGTTGTGTTTGGATATGTGTGAGTATTCCTATCTGATGTGTGTGCGAAGCATGAATGGTGTACAATGTGATGTGTGTGCACAGACATCTGCAACTGACAGATATATATAATCCACTGTTTTGTCAGACATTGTATAGTCCACTGTGTTGTCAGACATGGGCTTCATTTCTCCAAGTGTAGGACCATTCTCAGTGTGACCTTCTGAATTGAGTGTGTGAATCCATTCCAGGTAGGTTGTACTCCAGTCCAGGATTTAGAGTTCTACACCTACAGCTAGCAACCTGTTTCTGCAGGATATCTATAGATAGGTTGACAATATGGAGTCACAATGGGTGACATATAGTGGGATACTGTAACTATTGTGTCTGTGCTGCTTATGTTACTTGGTTGGTGTTAGCAGAGATATTCAGACACATGTACTGTTATGTTATGTTATGTTACACTGTGATGTATTATGTCATCAACTACTGGCAGATATTCTTTTTTGCTCACAGTTATTTCCTGGGAAATACAAGATGAATGAAGCTGTGTCCAGTATTGTGGTCTACAGCCTACATATTATTGCACACTCATGCAATTCTGGAGGGGTAGCTGCAGAAACTTGCTGATGGGTCTGTGTAAATGGTCCAGCACCTTGGTACTGTGGTGGCTGAGGATCCCCTGCTTGAACATATATCGACGTACCAGAATGGCCATATCCTGCTGTGACCATACCTCTCAGCTGTACAGATTCAACCAGGTTACCCAGAGGACAGGGCTCATATATCTGGTCAGTTCCCCTTCACATTATGGTTTACAAGGAGGTTTGTAACCTCCCATTACTGGGTTTGCAGGCAGGGGTAGTATGGGCACACATCAGAGTTTCAGACTTCACACACTCCATGATGTCCATGCTTCTACACCCTCCATTCTGTTATTATATCCTCTTCCTAACATTATGCCACCAATATGAGGTATCCCAATAGTTGTCCCTTCATCCCAGCAGTATTTAGGGGATAGTCCACAGTTCATGCAGTAGGACATGATGGGCATGCTACTGTTATTTGTCAACATGGCCTTGCATTTGTGTTCTGTTGACTGTGTTATGTTTTTAGTTGGGACCCCATGAGATAACATACATTGACAATATGGGTGAGGCACAGGCCTTTGGCAGAGGACTATAGGGCATTGGGTAATGATGCAGGCCATCTGTAGCAGGCCAGTGCTTTTTGGCACTCCTACATTCCCAGGCTGGATTCTCCTGGGATGACAGGGTAAGTGTGTGAGGTGTTAATGGCAATAGTTCCTGTCCATATTAATCCATTGGTCTAGATGCTTGCAGAGTGCTGCTTACAGCTAGGGACACACATGCATTGGATACCACTTCAGCATGCTGCATTCTGTGGGTATTCCCATACAGAAGTGGGGGTCATACTGTACTCATTCCCAACAGCAGGGATATGACCTGTGATAAACCTGTGTCTAATGGTGTGGTGAGCTGAGTGCATGTGTGATATGGAAGCTTCTTGCAGCTGACTCACAGGTATACCTGGGACATTTCCCTTATGCTACCTTGTGCGGGGACATAGGGAGTATCTCATTACTTCATAACTGTGCCTTTTGTGGTCTGCCAGAGATTGGCCAGACTACATCAGTATTCCATACTACACGGACAACTAATGTCCTGATAACCTGTCTGTACAATTTCAAAGGTGTGTGCAGTTGACAGTTACATTTTATATACTCTGTGTAGGGTACCTCCACCTGTGTACTGTGTGCATGTCTGGGCCCAAATTCATGGCATGTCCGTCTTTCAGACGGTGACAGATATTGACATCTGGACAGTGAGTATGGAAGACTGCTGACATGGGTATTGCTGAGTTGCATTGTGGTAGGCACTGCAGTTGTTGGAACATGGCCCTGTCATCAACAGTACTGGCCTCAGGCCACCGAGACACAACCTTCCATGCCTACATGCTGACCAATTCCAGAGAATATTGAACACACAACAACCTAACACACGGACCCCTGCATGTTGTACACATGCAACAATCTATCCTGTAAATTTGGCTTGCTCAGGTAATCTGTGCTCCACTGTTAGTAAACCCACACATACATGTTACTGCATTTCTACATAGGATTCTGTTGGGGGGGGGGGTGGCACACCTGACAACTGTAAACATTTGCTATGACTGTACTGGTATTTCAGGTACTCTGTTGGCTTCCATTTCGTTTTGCATTCTGACCTATCATGCAGACTAGAGACATATCAGTAGAGTACAGATTTTAGGTTTTATTGACCTACATTTCAGTTTCAGACTTCTTACACTTCAAAACTAACATACAACTGCCAGGCCTGTTGTTGTCTGTCTGTGTAGGTCTGGAGGGGGCTGTTCACCATTTCCATCAGTTGGAGGTCTTAGCACAGCCTTTCTTTATGGTCATCTACACCTGTCCTGCTGGCTGAGGCTGGTGTTGGGTATGTGAGACTCACTGACATGCATGTGTGTGTCCTATGGACACACATTTGGGCCACCACAGGTACTGCAGTGGGATTTGTCACCTTGTCTAGTACTGCCTACTTTGTTGATACCAGTATTTGTTATGGATTTCATGCTGCCCATATAGGTGTCCACTATCTGATGCCATCCAATTCAGCCACCCGATTCCCTTGCATGCTCACATCCATACCATAGATACAACTATCAGAACATACTACTCCATTCAGCAATTGATAGGAAGAGTGACTTACCTTGTGGCTGTGCCAGTATTGAGGATGGTGCTGAAGGGCTATGTCAGATGCACATAATACACTACTTATACATGGTAAAGCACAGGTAGTGTCATGTTTGGCATCCTTTTTACTGTATGTGCGAGTCAGAGAGAGGTGGCATTCCCTGGGCCCCTATCGTGTCAGTGTATGTCTATGCGTTGCCTCTTTGCCAAAGCCTGGGCATACTGGGCATGCCTCCTTCTGTCTACATGGGCAGGCTCAGGTTGTTCCTCCTCAGAGTCCCTCTGTGCCTGTGATGGCCTTGGCAATGGTGGGGAGCTGTGTGGCCTTTCCCCATGCTGCTCCTGCTGCTGCTGTTTCCACAGGATCATATTGTGTAGCATGGCACATACAATGAACATTTGTGTACATGTAGCTGGAGAGTACTGCAAGGCTCCTCCGGATATGTCCAGGCAGCAAAACCGTGACTTGATCATCCCAAACACACGCTCTATTATTATTCTGGTTCAAGCGTGTGCCTCATTATGGAGTTCTTGTTTGGGTGTGTGTGCATTTCTGATGGGTGCCATCACCCACGGCTCCAGTGCGTAACCATCATCCCCCACTAGGTGGCCATATGGGATGTCCCCACTGGCAAATGTCTGGTACAGCTGTGTCATATGCCAGATGTGGAAGTCATGATAGCTTCGAGGGCTGCCAGCACACACATTCAAGATAATGACCTGGGCATCATACACGACCTGGCAGTTGAGGTAGGGGAAGCCCTTGTGGTTTATGTAAACCCTACCTCGCTCACCGGGTGGTGCTTTGATGTGTATGTGAGTGCAGTCTATAGCACTCACTACCTCAGGGTATTCTGCTAATTGGTGGAAGAGATGCATATTGCTGGTCAATGCCTCATGGGTGTTGAGGAAATATATGTGCTCACCGACATGTGCTGACATGGCATCCAGAAACTAGTGGAGTACCCTGGATGCTGATGCCTATGAGATCCCCATGATATCCCCAGTTGGCCTTTGGAAGGTACCTGTGGCTAGTATTCGTAAGCCTACACATACCTTGGTTTCCAGTGGGATGGGTTCCCTGCTGTTGGTTCTGCCTATGAGGCATGGCTGGCACAGCTCAACAATTTGCTGTAGAATGTCCCTGTCCACCCTATAGCACTCCACTATCTCCAGCTCATGTAGACCCTGGTAGATTACCTTGGGTCTGTACACTCTTCTCCTCCTCCTCACTGTGAGTTGGTCATCAGCATTCACATCCTCACCACCCTCAGTCTCTTCCACATACTGATGTATGAGAGCAACAGCATCCCCTAACATTTTGCTAGTTTTGTCAGGTAAAATTTCCCTGTCTGTGTACAACATTGGTGTAGAGTTTGTGGGGAAAAAACAGAGTGAAAGGCGTTTGCATAGTTTACAGTAGTTTGCTGGGCTGGATTGCTGTCTGTGAAATTGGCTGATTCTGATACATTTCACCTGACAGATACGCTGGTTCTCCTTGATTGCCTTCCTACTGCTGTTTTTCCTTCCCATTGGCTTCCATTTCAAGCCCTGAGATGCAATACCCAATGCTCAGATGTGAACAGAGCTGCTATTTCCTGGTTTTTTTTTTTGTCTTGTTTAAAACCTGGTGCGCAGACAGCACACTCATTTAGGCAATGTAAACACTGCTAGGCAGCCTCAGACACACCCCCTTCCTTAGCTGTGCTTAGCTAAGGGGCAAACACGGGCCACAGAGCTCCAGCATGCATGACATTCCCCTTATGAAGTAATTTACCTCTTATACCATGGTGTTGCTGCACCTACACAGCTGGGTGCAAGCTAACACTAAGAGGAATTCTGTAATTTAGTATCAGTCCCCTTATTTGCATAAAAAATAATGCTAATTCATATTTACCACACTCACACTGAGCCTTCCCCCTTAGCAACCACTATTCCCTGGTATTGTTGTCTTATGTATGTCACTGACTATAATGACAAAATGCTGATTTGGGTTTAAAAGCTTATTTCCAACTTTTTTTCATATTTTCGGGCCGATCCCATTTGCACACCGCTGCCCTATGCTTAAATGGCCAAAATCAGCCAAAGAAATAAAAAATAAGTTATTTTTTTATAATTTTGCTACTTGTTCCTATGCCAATGGCCACATATTTGGCCACTGGCATGCCTACTACATTGAATACATGTTTCTTTGGAGCTGTCATGCCTCCGTTTTTTAATTTGCAGAAATGTATTCGGTTAGTAACAGAATACATTTCTGCAGGTTACACTATTCCTGCACAAATGCCTGCCTGCTTCCTGGATCACTAATTCACCTCATTTGGATGGTTTTAACCAGCAAATGGGGTAATTAGCATATAGCAGTGGTGTCCATGCAGGAATAGTGTAGGAGTGCTCGTGTATGTCCGGGAGCTCATTCCTGGATCGCTTGTCGGCCATATTGCCTGCAGCAGCTCTTGCACTATTCCTGCACTCCATGCAGAGCTTGCAGACTCCTGTGGCATATCTTTTGTCAGCATTGTTTACCTAAATGAAATGTTCAGTACCATGTTAGTATCTTTTCATTTCTCATGTTCCATGACCATTGATCATTAAACAACATACACACTTAAAGCCTGATTTTTTTTACATACTAGATCTCATTAGGAAACTTTTACTACTTCTTTCTCTGGCCGTAATGTAACAACTCATTTTAACAAACATGTTACAATGAATATGGCACAGTTTCCAAGCTGATGTTTGAATAGTGCAGTTGTGATGTACTGTAAAATCTGTTTCATCATACACATAAACTGAGAAAATCATATAAACACATGATGCATATTGCAAAAACTATATGGTAGTATAAACATATCATATGGATAATTGGAATAACTATTTCCTATTGAAACAATTTAACAAAATCTTCAACTGCTTATACTATTTGTCTTTAAGGGAAGAAATTAATTAAATCTGCTATTAATAAAAGAGCCAGTCCCTAGGTCAGTATTAGCAAAAAATAAAACTGCAACCACTTAAAGTGTTTCACACTTTCTAAGTAACCATCCCCCTGGTGCAATGAAATATCATCTTCCTGTAACTAGTTTAAGTGTCCTCCCTTTGTCTTTAATTAGCCTTAATTAATCTTTTTTTCCCTTCTTTCAACTTTTCCTGGTTAGGGGTTGCCACAGCAGATCACATGTCCACTCATGATTGGCAGTGGAGTTTTTACGGTGTGGAGTTGCCAGCCCGGTGCCCAACCTTCCACAGAAGGTGCACACATACACCTAGAGCCAATTTAGAGAGTGTCCAATCCACATACAGCATGTCTTTGGGATGTGGGACGAAACCAGGGCACCCGGAGGAAACCCACGTGACCACAGGGAGGACATGCAGACTCTGCACAGAGGGCACCCCAGCAGAGGATCGAAACGGAGAGCCTCTTGCTGTGAGGTTACAATACTAACCGCTGCACCACCGTGGCTGAAGTTAAATTAGTTAATTAACTAATAAGCCATATTCTATTCATATTTCCTTCAAAAGGATTTGAGAGTAACTGATAATGCATTACTGAACTCATGCAGGAACAACTCAGAATATACAAATTGCCTTTTACAATGTAATCCATTTTAGCTTTCAGTCATTTCAGAAAAAAAAAACTTTTTGTGAAACTCTAGACATGTATATGCGTAAAGTAATCCAAATATAGTTATAATGTATTAGTTACTATAGGCTTGAAGCAACTAAATTCTTTTGGTTAATTCTTTCTTTCTCAACATCTTTTTCTGGTTTCCTAATTTTCTATCTTTTTTTTGTCCTATAATTAATTTGTATACACAGACATACTTCTACTTTTATAACTACACCAAACTGAAAATTATAACATTATACTTTGTATTCTAACATAAACCTTAGTTCATATTTCCTAAAAATATGTAATCCCTTATGTATCAGATTAGCAGTTACTTGGCTCTCATATGCAGTTACTTATCATTTTTGTATAATTCTTCTTGTATGTGTATAATAAAGTAATCTTAAAAAACTCTTTAGCCCTAAAATTTTCAGCCATATAACAGAATAGCCATTTTGCTGTAACTTACCTACCCCACTCTTAGCTGGTGACTATCAATGACTGATGTAAATGACTTAACTGAACAAAAAACATGGCACAAAATCAAATTTAGTGGACTTTAGAAAATCATATATGAATCATATATTAGACCATGTCTACTTTTGGGTTAGTGTTAGGTTTTATTAGACTGCATGGGGTTACCTATCACTTACACTTGACTTGACTTTGGACACTACATGACTCTTGACCTTTTTCTGTTCTTACTTTAAATAGAAATAACAAAATATAGAAATGTGAATAAACATATCCTTCTTGTACACTACCTGAATTAATTGTAATACTACTTTTATTTACTATTTGATTTTTCACTTTTTGACAATTCATGAAAAAACAAAAAATAAAAAAACCTTCAGCAAAAAAAAAATCTAGCAAAAATTAATGAAGCAAAATCTTTTAAACCTACTGCATTTTATAAATGCTGCAAAATGCAAACCTTGAAAAACACTGCTTAAATAAAGTCTGAAATAATTAAAAATAAAAAATATCATTCACTCCACACCTTCATTCTTCAGTTCATGTCCCTCTTGCAAAAAAAAATAAGAAAAAATATTATTTTGCTCTGAGACTGAGAGAGAGACCCTAGAGAGAGACTACATTACACTGTTTGAATTATTGTTCTCTCTCTTCCTCTTTACTAATGGAAGTGTCCTTGACCATCTCTTCTTTTGTTTGTAGCATTGGTTATTTACGACCTAAATGTCAAAAATCCAAAACAGTGATGTTTTTCCAGGGGGAAAAAAATGCTGTTCCCCAAAAAAATAAATAAATAACCCACTAAACACTAAATAAAGTGGGGGGGCTATGCCCACCACATCCCCCCTACTTAAATATACCAACTCCGAGATCGTACTACAGTGGAGGAAACGGCTCAACCCGGACGGCCGTCCCAGCGATTTCTTTCCTTGGGAAAAAATTCACTGTTCTGGCCATTTGCTATTTTGCCAATTCGACATGTTGTATTCACTCTAACAGCATTTAATCATCTGAGCATTCACTGTTCTAAAGTAGACCCTAAGATAACTACTTCCTATTGTTCTACCTGAAAACAAAACTAGACCATGTCTGAGATCCCTAAAAATGTGTTGCCCAGCTGCCCTGTGCATGTGGAGATAATGTCAGAGGTAAAACATGGTAAAAGTAAGTGTGGATGTAACAGATGCATTAATACAGTTCAGTAACAGCTATCATTGAGATTTTACATACAAGGAATTTATTATTTATTCACATTGGTTGGATAGCTGGCTCTATATATTATTATAGTTGTGGGTTGCTGCGTATAGTGTGATTTTTAATAAGATAGCATAGGCAGTGATTCCCTAGCTTGAACCTGTTTCTCTATAACATCTGTACATCTACTTACTAGTGAAGTGGGCTTTCAGGAGCTTTCTAACAGAGAACTAATTAGCTAGCATTTTACATTTTTATCTAAAAGTGTATATCATTCTACACAGGCATTTCTGTAAAAGGCTTGTTTTGCTTTTGCCATGGTATGTAGGAGTGTTTGTAGATATGGGGCATCTTTACATCTTAGCTTGTACTAGAAACTTGTCACTAGCAGTCTGTTTTTAGTAGATGGACAGTAGCTTTCATTTAAAAGTTTGCCTTGTAGCTTAAAGTATTTTGTAAAATGTACTATCGTTGTCGCCTCACAGTAAGACACTGTCCGGTTCGATTCTCAGCTAGAGCGTCTTCTGCGTGGAGACATGTGTGAATGGGCGTACCTTTGTTGAAGGTTGTGCATCGGGCCTGGCAAGCCGGTACATAAAAATCAACTGCCAATCATTAGCGGACCGGAGTTCTGCTGTGGTGACCCCTAACAGGGAAAAGCCGAAAGACACAAACAAACTACTGCCTTAACTGGTTTTCTCTGTGATGTTCCCACTTATACAATAAATAGATGAATCCAAGTACTTTACTCTCTGCTGTTTGAAGGGCATCAATATTCTTTTGGAAATGTAGGCATATGAATGGTAGACGATACCCGAGATGTGGAGTGAGGCCGTTTTTGGATATTGATGATCATGCTTCAGTACTAAGGAAGTGAAAAATTCTATGATACTTTTAGTTGCTTTACTGCTTTGTCAACCTGTTCATCAACAGAAATTTTCTGTGCAGGAACAGTGTAGCCGGTCCTGCATGGAAAATGGCCGCCTTGCGATCCAGGTATGTGCCATTTTGACATGTATGAGCGGCTCTACACTGTTCCAGCACAGAAAGCCATGCTGGATGCTAATCAGCTGGTGAAAGCCATGCAAATGAGCTGATCTAGCCATCCAGGAAGTCAACAGGTCTCCGTGCTGGAACACTGTAAGGTGCATAAATGTATTCGGTCACTAACCAAATACATTTCTGCAAATTACACAACGGCGGCATGTCAGCACTCAATAGAGCGGTTATGCATGCCAATGGCCAAATATATGGGCATTGGCATGCAAAACCACTTAAAAAATGTAAATTTTTATTTTTGTTGGACAATCTTGGCCATTGAGTGCATGGGAAGTGGTAAGCTAGTGAGAGGGGGCAGAAAAGTAAAAAACTAAGGGTGAAAACATGAACAGTAGGGAATTTTGCATTTTGCCATTATAGTCAATGGCATGCAGAAAGTAAACAATGGCAGGGAACAGTGGTTGCTAAGTGGGAAGGCTCATGTGTAGTGCAGTAACTAGGGCATAAGACAGTGGGATATGTTAATGAGGGGACTGACACTGAATCACAAATTTCTTCTAAGTATCAGACTGCACCTAACTATGTAAGTGCTCTAACACGATCGTGTAGGTAGGAGGAGCAAGTAACATGAAAAGGAGGCGTGTCATGCTTGCTGTAAGTACATTGGAGCTGTTAGATGATTTCTGCTTAGCTAACTACAGCTAAGCGAAGGTGTGTGTCTGAGGTGGTTTACTCTTATTCCATGATCTGAGGAGCATGTTCATGGCCAGGGAAGGGCCATTTCTTGCTGTTTACACTAGCTAAATGGGTCTGGATGGTGCACTGGGAATTAAACCGGAAGGACATAGGAAAAGTAGAAGAAATAGCAGAACAAGGGAAATGCAGTACAAACAACAATATGGAATATGGAATACTGCAACACACAGTGGGCCATTGAAAACACTCATTAATACAGCCAGCAGGTGGCTGGATAGCTGAAAATGGGAGGAGCTGTAAAAAAATAAATAAATAAAGGGCAACAGCACAATAAATGAGAAATATGAAGTAAAAATCAGTAATATGGGACCCTTGCAACTTACAATGGGCAGGTAAAGCACATAATAATACAGCTGGCAGGTGGCTGCATAGCTGAAAGTGGGAGGAGATGCAAGTAAAAATTAATTAAAAAAGGCAACAGCAGAATAAAGGCAATCATGCACACATTACCAGTAATGCCTCTAACACTCACAGTGGCCAAATCAAAGCCATGAGTAATATAGGTGGCAGCTGAAATGTATCATAATGAGCCAATCATACAGGCAGCATCTGTTGTACCACAGTATAAAGTATGGAAACACTTTATAGTCTGGTTTGTCCCACAAACTCTGCACCATTGGTGTATACATGCAGGAGAATTTTAACTGGAAAAATGTTAGGGGCTGCCATTGCTTTGATCTATCAGTATGTGCCAGAGGCTGAGGGCAGAGAGGAGGATAATGCTGACAACCACCTCAGACTCAGGAGGTGGAAGAGAAGAGTGTTCAGACCCAGGGTAACCTACCAGGGGCTACATGACATGGAAACAGTAAAGTGCTACAGACTGGACAGGGACATACTTCAGCAAATTGTGGAGCTGTGCCGGCCTCGCCTCACATCCAGAATGAACAGAGGGGAACTCATCCCAGTGGATACTAAAGTATGTGCAGCCTTAAGAATACTAGCACTACAGGTACTTTCCAAAGACCTACTGGGGATATCATGGAGGTGTCACTGCATCCAGGGTACTCCACCAGTTCCTGGATGCCATGCTACCAAATGCCCATGACCACATACACTTCCCCAACACCTGTGAGGAATTGACCAGCAATATGCACCTTTCTCACTGTGTAGCTGAATACCCGGAGGTACTGGGTGCCATAGACTGCACGCACATCCACATCAAAGCACCACCCGGTGACCAGGGTAGGGTCAACATAAACTGCAAAGGCTTTCCCTCCATAAACTGCCAGGTCATGCGGAATGCCCAGGGCATTATCATGAATGTATGTGCTGGCAACCCTGGAAGCTATCACAACTCCCACATCTGGCATTCCTCACAGCTGTATCAGGGATTTGCCGGGGGGACATCCCATATGGCCATCTGGTAGGGGATGCTGGCTATGCACTGGAGCCGTGGATGATGACACCCACCAGAAATGCACACATACCCATGCAAGAACACTATAATGAGGCACATGCACAAACCAGGATCATTATAGAGCATGTGTCTGGGATGCTCAAGTCACAGTTCCACTGCCTGGACATATCGGGTGGAGCCTTGCAGTACTCTCCACTCACATGTGCACACATGCTCATAGTATGTGCCATGCTACACAATATGATCCTGCAGAAAAAGCTGCAGCAGGAACAGGATGGGGAAGGGCCACATAGCCCCCCCACCATTGCCAAGGTGCCCACAGGCACAGAGGGACTCAGATGAGAAACCCTGAGCCAGCCCCAGTAGGCAGATGGAGACATGCCCAGTATGGCATGGCCTTGGCAAAGAGGCAATGCATAGCACACACACTGACACTGCAGGCACTCAGGGACAGACACCTTTGTGTACTCACACACAAAGTAAAAAGGGATGACACACACATCACACTACCTGTAATGTACCATGTATAGGCAGTGTAATGTATTTATCTGACATAGGCAGCCCTCAAACACCATCCTCACAACAGCCGCAGGCACAAGGTAAGTCAGTCTTAAAAATAAATGAATGGATTAGTATGCTCTGGTAGCATATCTATGGTATTGGTGCATGCATGCAAGGGAATGGGGTGGCCTACTAGGAAAGCAGCAGACAACTGAAAGCTATGTGGGACACCAGGAAATATTTGCCCAATACTGGCTTCCCCAGCGAATGCAGTTTTCCCCTAGGTGAGAATTCTCACTGCATGTGTGCAGGGCTAACAAACTGGGGTGATGATAGGTCACATGCATGGATGTCAATGTGTGGGTCCCATACCTCACGCCTCAACCTCACCCAGTAAGTCATCCATAGAAAACCATAAAGAAATGTCTGGCAAAGGCCCACAAATGGGGACAATGATGAAAACTCCCATACAGAATTACACAGTGGTAGCATAGCAGGTCTTGCAGTTGCAGTAAGGATCTGAAGGATAAGAAGTCTGAAACTCAAATGTATGCCATTACAATCTGACCTGTGGACTGCAGTGATATACCTCAAGTCTCCAAGACAGGGCCCAATACTAAGCTAAATGAAACCAAAATGTAAAGCAAATATCAGCACAGTCTGTTCAAATGTGTACAGTTGACAGGTGTGTGTCCCCCACACATTCCCATCGAAATACAGTAACATGTACATTTCCAGGGAAATAACAGCAAAGCACACATTGCCAGAGCTGTCCCAATACAAATGAAAACATGTTGCATGTCCACAATATGAAGGGGCCAATGAGCTATGTATATGTGTGGTTAATACTGTCATGATTTGGCCAGCACTTACTCCTGGCTGTTGTGTTGGAGTGGCCTAGGTACAGTGCTGTGTTTCACAGGGCCATATGCCGATAACTGCAGTGCCAACTATTATGCATGCCAGCTATACCTACTGCTCTGCCACAGACATACTGTAAGTCACAGTGCTATGTGGAATATACTACACATATAATAGACAGGGTTGCACAGTACACTGCACTTTGTTCCCACACTCATACCTCCCAAACTCTGGACAGCAAGACATCTGGACAAGGTCAGAAATGAAAGTGGGATGAATGCACAATGATAGGCGTGTACTGTAAATATTGCCCTTACATACTGAAAAGGTTGGCAGGATGAGGGGTTTACATTAGTGGGAATAGTCTGAAGGTTATGTAGTCTGAAACAGTAATGTCTGTCATAATTTTGTAACATCAGTCTTCAATTATATGCAACTAACTTGTCATAGAAACACAAGTTTATGTAGAGTGTACATAACCTCTAGGCACATGCCTAGACAATCTGCCCAAAAATGTACAGTTCAGAGGTATGGCTGCACCAGGATATGACATCTCAGGTAAAAAAGATACCATACAAGCAGGAGATCCCCAGCCAGGACATCACCAAGTTGCTGAACTGTTTACACAATGTCATCAGTCAACTGACTGTAGTCACACCTCCCAGCTGGCCTTGTTGGGCAAGAATGTACATAGCTGGGCTCATAATATTGGTCTGTGCATCATACATCTTGTATTCCTCTGGTAAAGAACTGTGATGAAATGAGGACGTCTGTCACTAGGTAATGACACAATACATTGCAGTCAGACTGCAGATATGTCAAACAATATCTGTTAACAAACCCAGTACCCCTGGGAAAGTCCCGTTTACTCCTGAGAGGTATAGCTGTAGCACACAAAATCCCAGACTGGAGTACACCTACCTCTGGAATGGACTCCCACTCTCACTATAGATGGTCACACTGGGCATGCTCCTACACGTAGAGAATCACAGACCATGTTGAAATCAGAGAATCACAGGCCATTTTGGAACCCACATCGGACTATATGACTATATTGTGTATATATGTCTGTGTATACAGGCAGCTATGTACACCTTAACTTTCCCCTACATACACCCATCAGACAGGATTACCCTCAGCTAGCTGTAGGTGACCCAGATGTGATATAGCTGCATCTGTTGCATGTGATACACAGACATATATATGGGCAACATAGAACAATATGTCAAGCAAACACACACATAAATGTAGGAAAGTGAGAGACAGACAGTGTTAGAGAGAGAGACACACACACATACACAGAGTGAGTCACACACATGGATACCCTGAATGGCACAGAGTGATGTCCTGCTGTGGACAGTGGTATACAGGTTGTAACCAGTCACATGTGCCAGCATAAAATGTGAGCCCCACTGCGTAATAGTACTGAGGTGGGGTTTATAGTATTACAATGTGTGTGTGTGTGTGCGTGTGTGTGCGTGTGTGTGCGTGTGTGCATGAGAGACAGGGAGTGAGTGTGTCTTTTTGTTTGTAGGTGAAACAGATTTAGGCCATTCCCACCCACAACACTTCCCAGTGCCCCACTTAGAAGTCCTGCTGATGTCATTCCCCTAAGAAGTACCTTTGCACAGACCCAGCTCTATATGCTCTGTGGTGCATGCAATAACTATTTAAAAGTATTGTACATATAACTAAATAGGTAGGGGTTCCCTCCCCAGTTATGGCAAATGTGTGTGTATGTTTATAGGATGAAGTATTTTGAGAACTTTCCCACCCACAACACTTCCCAGTGCCCCACTTTAACAGTCCTGCTGATGTCATTCCACTTAGAAGTACCTTTACACAGCCCCAACCCTATAAGCTCCATGGCGTGTGCAATAGCTATGTAACAGCATAGTGCAAATAACTAGATAAGCAGGGATTCTACTCTCAGATCTGGCAAATGTGTGTGTGTGTGTGTGTGTGTGTGTGTGTGTGTGTGTGTGTGTGTGTGTGTGTGTGTGTGTGTGTGTGTGTATAAGTGTATGTGCAAGTGTTTGTAAGTGTGTATGTTTGTAAGATGAAGTATTTTGAAGACTTTCCTACCCAGTGCCTTAAGCACCTTTAGGCAGTTATCAGCCCAGTAAGCTCTGTAGTGCATGCAATAACTGTGTAATTCTATAGTATGTATAACTAGATAGGCAGGGGTTCTACTATCAGGTCTGGCAAATATGTGTGTGTATAAGTGTATGTGGAAGAGTTTGTAAGTGTGTATGCTTGTAAGATGAAGTATTTTGAAGACGTTTCCACCCAAAACACTTCCCAGTGCCCTACTTTAGCAGCCCAGCTGATGTCATTGCCCTTAGTAGTACCTTTGGACAGCACTAAACCATATAAGCTCCATGGCAAGTGTAAATTCTATGTAAAAGTATAGTACAGATAACTAGATAGACAGGGGTTCTACTCTTAGTTGTGGCAAGTGTGCATGTCTGAAGGTGTTTGTAAGTGTTTATGTTCATAGGGTAATGTATTTTGATGCCATTCCCACCCAGTACATTTTCCATCGCCATACCTTACAAGGGCTCTTTATGTAGTCACATTAGACATACTTTATGACACTGCTAAATCCTATAAGCTCTGTGGCACGCATGATAACTGTGTAACACTGTAGTATGCATAACTAGATAAGTAGGGGTTCTAATCTCAATACTGGCAAATGTGTAAGTGTGTGTGTGTGTGTGTGTGTGTGTGTGTGTAAGAATCATATCCTCTGGGGGTGTGGGTTATACCATTTTGAGGCATGTACCAGACAGTACACGTTCTGTTGCCCTACTTTACAAGGCTTGCTGATGTCATTCATCCTAGATGTACCTGTATGCACTTGTCAGCCCTCTAAGCTCTGTGGCATGTGCAATATCTGTGTAATGCTATAGTGGAAATAGATAGGTAGGAGTTTTTATCTCAATACTGACAACTATAATAGTGTGTGAAGCTTATCCCCTGTGGCTGTTGTGTGTGTAGGTTATACCATTTTAAGGCCTGTTAACCCCCTACCCATGACATTATGTTAAAGATCCTATTAATGGCATCTGCCTCACATGCACCATGTAACACTATACAGCCCAAATCAGTCATCTGTACAGTTGTACGAGATATCCACATGCTTGCAACCTATATGTTGTCTGTGTCCCCTGAAAATGAACATTCTTGTGATATTGTCAAATATGTCACAGTTTCTGTACTGGCATACATGCCATCATCAGGCATTGTATCTGAATGATACATCATGTTGATACAAAATCTGTGACACTATCACTTGTAAAGGTATGTAGGAGCAGTAGACAAGACCAACTGCTATGTCTGGTGGGTTATCCCACCATCCGTGAAGGCATTTGCAAGATTACCTGTTGTAAGAGGATGTGTGCTATGTCCCAGGCATATAATGTATGTGGAGCATGGCATATGCACACAGCACTATAATACATAAATGTGGATATGTAGGGTTATTAATATGTCTATTGGCAACTGTGTATGTGTTTCCATATGCACAGCCCCTTTGGCTGTCTTTACTGTGTGTGTATGTGATGGCTATACCATGTTGTATGTCTCTTCCATCCTGTGAACTCGCCCATTGGCAAACTAGTGTCACCTCATACAGATGTCATCCACTGTACAAGCACTATTACATAGTTTCTAACACCAAGCCACTATGGTGCAATGGTCATATCACTGTGTATTGTACATTAGATGGGTAGGTCATCCACTCTGATAAGTGTCAGCTTCATGTGCATGCGTGTCTCAATGCATGTCCCCATGCAGTGATGTGTGTGTGTGTGTGTGTGTGTGTGTGTGTGTGTGTGTGTGTGTGTGTGTGTGTGTGTGTGTGTGTGAGACAGAGATGGGTCTAACATGTTAAGGGCCTCTGAACCCTCCATTGCCAATCCTAACAGCCCTGCAATTGTGACCCACTTCAATAGTAGTGGCAGTAACTGCCACACTACCATTGTGCTATCTGTGTTATGTATCTAGCACTATTATTCGTAAGACTGTGTAGGTAGGAGCTGTGCTCAGCCCTTCATCAGCTGTACCATGTACAGGACTATGACTCTGTGTGCACTACCAGCACGAGAAGCCAGACTTGCATATGAGTTAGCAGACACACATGCTTATGAACCTCTGTCACATATTAATTACATTAGATAATTTGGGAATGCCATGGACATTTTGAGTGAAGTGCAGTACAGCAAAAACATGGACAGATGTCAGTGTCTATAACACACAAAATCCCAGACTGGAGTGTAGGTAGGTGTGGCCTGGAGTCATTTTATATGTACTGACAGTCCCACTGGGCATGCCCATACACAGTTAAACTGAGCACAATCCTGTTGCCCCTTCATCAAAATGACCTGTTATGTATACATATGCGTATCTGTCACTCTCTATCTCTCACATACATAGTATATCTATCTCCATATATTTTCAAATAGATATATACCTATATATGTATAGCGATATAAATATGTATATATATATATATATATATATATATATATATATATATATACACACGCACACACGCACACACGCACACACACACACACACACACACACACACATCTCAGTCTCTTCCCATATATCTAGATAACACATATACATATCATACACACACAGCTACATTTATATATACATCCCTGTTATATACAGAAATTTGTGTGGATGTCTGTATTGTCCAACATACCCTAAAACTGGTGAGTAAACTGGTGAGTAAAGCTGTTCTATCACACATCTATAATGTTACTCAAAGGATCTAAAGTAAGGGCTTAGCAGTACATAATGCACTTGCCTACAGGCCCCTGTGACTGCTGGATGTCACCACATAAACACCAATAGGTGCTTAGATGGTGTAATGTATAATATTGTCTATGCACGCATGGACATGGCACATTGTTCCTATCTGCGGGTATGTCCATCCAAGTGCAAACAGCTACATGTGCCCCTACTAGTAAGTGTAGACACTGAGCTAGGATAATAACAGTTCTCACTGCTAGGATACTACAGGTAGATAACAGTACAAAGCAATATCAATCTATAGGTCACTGATGCTGCTCAACACAAGCCTAGTTTGTGTAAGCCACAAGTAGTTTGTCTGCAATCACATGTAAAACAGACATCAGCTGTGGTGTGTGTGATAAGTACTGTGATCTATAGTAGGTAAGGGTTCTAAACTCACTGCAGGGCACGTGTGTGTGTGTGTGTGTGTGTGTGTTTATATACCCCTGCCAAACAACTGAGAAAACCCTTATTGGCTATCAAACTGCACTGCTATGCACTTTTTGGCCCTGTAAGTTGCTGATGGCTTCCAAACTGTCCTCTTCTACTAGGCCTGATGATGTCATATACCTTAAGATTACCAGCTGCCACTGTACCATCCAACTTAACCCATGATGCATACAATAAGTACTGTGATTTATATTATATAAGACTAAATAGGTAGAGGTACTTATATCTCCCTGCCAAACACCCTTATTGGCTATCAAACTGCAGTGGTTATGCACTGTTGCTGCTGCCTTCCAAACTGCCCTCTTCTACAAGGCCTGATGATGTCATCTACCTTAAGACTACTAGCTGCCATCATAGCATCTGACTTAAGCTGTGGTGCATGTGATAGCTACTGTGATCTATAGTGTGTAAAACTAGATAGGTAGGGGTTTAACTCTCACTGCAGGCCACTTGGGGTGTGTGTGTGTGTGTGTGTGTGTGTGTGTGTGTGTGTGTGTGTGTGTGTGTGTGTGTGTGTCTCCATATGGTAGAAGTATGATCACATCAGTAACTTACGAAGAGGTCGGATTTTGCAGAATTTTAGTTGTAGCAGCTGATGTGGCCCTCCAAATGCCTGACCATAACTTGGCCTGCTGATGACATCAAGCATAATATGTCCTAAACCAACAGTCATATCAGACATGAGGTGTGTTGCATGCATCACATACTGTGATCTGTACTGTGTACCATTACATTGGTAAGTATTCTAATCTAAATACAGCCAACTTGCAATTTGTGGGTGCCTTGCCATGTCCTGTAAGCAGTAATTGGAAGTGGTGCTATCCTCAATATAACCATGTTTGTCTGTGTGGTTGTTAGAGCAATTTACATCAGCTTATGGAACCATATCATGTTTGAACTTTACTAGCACTTGGACTTCAGGCCAGTGCTGGGCTTCAGGCCAGTTATTTTACATTAAGAATGTTTGTGGTCTGCACTCTTGTGGGAGGAGAGGCTGGACTCTGCCCTTCTGAGCTGGGAATTTCTAGTTAAAGGCTTATAGTGCCTGCATATTTGAACTGTTTCTTACTGAAATTGGTGTGCATTGTTTGCTGTAGCATAGACTAGATCCAGGCCTGCTGAATCTAGCTTTGTTTGTATAACTTGAGTACTAATCCAGACCTTCTTAAAAGTATCCAATTGTATTTATTACTGCTTGGTAGTAACCTGATTAAAGTGTAGCTATCATTCTAAGCCTTTTGGTTTAAGCACTTGGGCTTCAGACCAGTTGTTTTACATTAAGAAGGTTTGTGGTCTGCACTCTTGTGGGAGGACAGGCTGGACTCTGCCCTTCTGAGCTGGGAATTTCTGGTTAGAGGCTTATAGTGCCTGCATACTTGAACTGTTTCTTACTGAAATTGGTGCACCTTGTTTGCTGTCGCATAAACTAGATTCAGGCCTGTTGAATCTAGCTTTGTTTGTATAACTTGAGCACTAATCCAGGCCTTCTTTTTTGGAGAAGGTTCCCCTGCACCCCAGTGGCAGGAGTGTGCAGTTAGAACTTGTCTGATTGAAGACTATAGGAACAGGGCTCAGTTTTGTGATTTTTTTACTGATTAGTTGGGTAATTTGTTTAAAAGCATTTTCTGATTGCTTGTAGTCATCTGAAGCTGTTTTAAGTGTATGTTTTACTGTTTGTAGTCATCTAAAGCTGTTTTAAGTATATTCTTTACTGTTTTTGCCTCATCTTTTAAAAAAATGTCCTTGTTTCCCACCTTTCTAAGCTAGTATAGTCTTTTCAGGCTAGTGCAGAACTCAGGGCTGTGTTACAAGTTTCTGAGTTGCCCATACCTTACTTGAATAGAAGGAGGTTTCTATGTTTACCTGTGAGAGAGGGAGCTTTGAGCAGCCATCTGCCCCTGGAGCAGTGGTTTCAGCCCAGAAGTTAGTTGCTTATAGGCCATTTTGGGCTAATTTATCTTTCATTTCCCTGCTGTAAAAACTTGTTTGCACAGTTTTGCATGTCCAGGCAGTGCCAGTTAGCTAGGGCTAAATTATTTCCAGCTCCACCAAGTCTCCTCTTCAGTTTTTCCCTTGAAAGTAGCCTAACTCTCAACCTAAGCATTTAAAAAGCATCCTGCAGTGCATCACTTGCTCAGACCTAATAGCAAGCACTAATACACCCCAACACTTATTGCCCAGCAGGCAAGGCTCATTATTCACCCCTCACCAACCAAGTGACTAAGCAGCTCTACCTACTATTCAGGCATGACCAAAGGACAATTTCAGGTATACTCTCCAGTCCAGCTGGTGAACTTGGGTATCCTGAGGCAATGTTACAACTGCCTCATGTACACAGAGATGCAATTATATAGCTAAACTGGAGGCTAAGCTCTCTCCACCCAAGACTGGAACAGACAGTCTTGAGGAGAAGGTTAACACTTGCACCACACCTCCAGCCTCACAAACATAGTAAACCAGCACTGGCAAAAAATACACAAATACACAAAATCATACTCTGAGGCTCTAAATAAAAACCTGCAAAAGCATCAGAGACCTCCAAAGCAGACACCCCAACACCTGCACCTCCCATCACAAACCAGACAACACATCAAACACAAAATCAGTGTGCCGCACAATCACAGCCCTTAAGGCGAAATAACATACCTAACACACTAGTAATAGTTGACTCTATAGTCAGGGACACTGACGTCCCACTCACTAGGCTGGACAAGGAGAAGGTTACTGTTAGTTGCCTGTTGGGATCCAGAATCCGCCACGAAACACAAGCACTCAGGTCACTCCAGAAAAAGTGCAAATATGACTCTGTCATTGTTCATGTTGGTGTGAATGACCTGAGATGTACCTCACTGGACTACATCAAGAGAGACATGGAAGAGCTCTCCAAGCATGTAGCCCAGGCGGGTATGAACCTGACCCCGAGTAGCATCCTGCCCTCACCAAGAATGATACCACAGTATAAAGAAAAAATGATCAATTTCAACAATTGGCTAAGTTTCTGGTGTCATTCAAAGGGGATCCAGTGTCTGTCAGCCTGGGACAACATGCTGGACAATCCTTATTGCTTCACAAGAGATGGCTTGCACCTGTCACCCCTAGGCTTTCGAATACTGGCCAAGGCTCTTGCTACCCCCATAGTGCCTTTAGGCAAGGCTCAAAAATCAAACCCACCTCCGTAAACAGCACAAATAAAAAAATAAGGGTTATGCTACTCAATGCCAGGAGTTTAAATCTCAAAATGCATGTGCTCAAAGCACTCCTCAGTATGGACAACGTCAACATCTGTGCAGTAACTGAAACCTGTTTCAAAGCTCCACAGAGCACCCCAGCACTACTGGGCTACAACTCATACCACACATTTTGGCCACAGAACATGGACTAAAACACAAAACGAGGGGGTGTATCCATATTCATCAAGGATACCTACACCTCCAGGTTAGTGGCGCAGCATGATACCTCTGAGATCATTCATGTGCAGCTAACATCATGCAAATCTGCAATGCAAATTGTGGCCTGCTACAGATCACCCTCCATGACCCAGGACCACCACTCCACCTTTCTGGAGACACTGGAAAACATGAACGTCCTACCGAATACCCTGATATTGGGCGATTTAAATTATCCTACCGTTAACTGGGAAAACTACTCAAGTACAAACTCCCAGGTCCAGCACTTCCTGGAATTTATCAACTCAAATTCCCTGGATCAGCTGGTAAACTCCCCTACCAGAGGTGAAAACATATTGGACCTGGTCATCATCAACATGGGCAACAGGTGTTCCACACTGGAGGTCAACCCATCACTGGTTAGATCAGACCATAAACTAATCATTCTGGATGTCCACACCACACCACCACCCCCAACCAAGGAAACCACAGTGAAAAACTTTTCTATAGTAAACTTCACCTTATTTAAGACAGAGGTGGTAAGTTTCACAGCCCCCATGCTAAAGGATAACAGTGCCCAAGATGCAGGAACCTTTACAAATGCACTCTATGAGCATCTACAAGGATGCATGGATCATGCCATTCCTAGCAAAACCAAGACTCACTCCCCTAAGAGAAGGAAACCAGTCTAGTGGACCCCTGCCATAAACTGGCTATACAATAGGAGGAGGGAACTAGTTCATAATAAAAGCAAATCCCAAGAAGGAAAGATATCCCTGATCAGTATCAGTAAGAACTAAAGTCTCTCATAAAATCATCCAAGGCTAACTTTGAAAGAAAAATAGCCAAGGATTCGAAGGATAACCACAAAGCCTTCTTTAGCTATGTCAAGAATCTAAGTGGCAACTCGCAGATATGCTCTGAGCTAGTGCACAATAGCACAAAATATACTTAACTTACTGATATTGCCAACATCCTGGCAGATAGATTCAGTGCAAACTTCACCCCCCTCTCACCCCCAAAAGGGCCCACAACAATAACGGAAAAGTGTAGTGTCCCAGAATCACAGATGCACAGGTGAAAACAGCCCTTTTAAATGCCAAAAGCACAGCATCAATGAGGCCAGATGGTGTCCCAGGCTGTGTCTTGCATGAACCACAGAACAAACTAACCCCCCACCTAAACACACTGTTCAACCTCAGCCTCTCCACAGGCTACGTGCCCATAGAATGGTGCACAGCAACGGTTATTCCGCTCCACTAAGGAGGGGCCACAACTGACCCTGGTAACTATCGACCCATAAGCCTGACTAGCCTGGTCTGCAAGGCTATGGAGTGCATCATCATGGAACTCATAAACAAAGACATTGGGAACCTACAAACACTTGACCTGATCCAGTTTGGCTTTGTTAAGGACAGATCATGCCTACTAAACCTGGTTGACTTCTTATTAGACAGTCACCAAGGCCATAGATGAGGGGAAGGTGGTTCACACAGCCTACCTTGACCTCGCCAAGGCTTTTGACACCATTCCCCACTTGGGAATTATAGAAAAAAATACCAGCCTGAACATAATCCCTACATCATTAGATGGGTTGCCAACTGGCTTACAGACAGAACTCACACAGTAAGAATAGTGGGCTTCAGGTCCGACTCTAAACTAGTCACAAGTGGTGCCCCACAAGGCTTGGTCCTGGGATCCCTACTTTTCGGCATATACTTCTCAGAAGTACAGGCAAACACAGGAGGACTTATAGTGATTAATCCATGTACTATGTAAATGCATATATGTAGGTATCAATCAAGCACAGTCACACATTGCCATGTATGCAAGGCAGAGATCACCTCTGAGTAGTCTATATGCCACAGGCTACAATGACACTCATTTCAGATAATCCCCAATGAACACATGCTGAAGACGTGAAGTTCCCTTGTGAGGGACCATACTGTTGTGTGCAAGTGCCAGTACTGCTTGAAAAGTTCCATTACCAAATAGCCATTGCTCTCAGATATTGGCATGCTGGGGAAAGAGTACATGGAGTTTATGAATATGTCAATTATGGGTGATTGTACCCTCAGCTATGACACATTATATCCATCATACCAATGGGGAGACATGGTGATCTCCGGCATATTAGGTGTAAACCTGTTTGGCCAGGTCTGTATGTCCAGTACTTTTACCACTGAGAATGCACATCACATGTTGCGACTGATGTCCTACTTACCAGGTACATAGGTTGTAGTTATGGAAATACTACATATACATTTGCATGGAGTTTATGGCCATTATTATGTCAACAGGCATTTGTCATCACTCCCATCTTGTAGGATAGTGACATAACTCACAGACTAAATGAGTGCCCACACTTTGCAGGCATCAGGCTCACTGGTATCCACAGTCAGTATTCACATGTATCATGATTAAATGAATTCTAAGCAGTAGATGACCCAGGACTGAGCCTGTTGAACACTGCTTCTTACAGATCAACTATTGGAGGTGGATGTCCCAATGTTGAGTATGTGTGCCATCAATGGGCCACTAAGTGACCCCTACAATGATAGTACTGTGGATGCCTAAGTGGGTGCCTTATACATGATGCCCGAGTGGGGGATATAGTCAGATGGCTTGGCTCAGTCCAGAGGATTGTATGCCATGATGTCCCCTCACCTAGGTCCTTGTGACTGCCTCAGAAATGTCCACCACATTTAACTGTCATAATCCCCCTGTCAGACATCCAAACTGTGCACAGTTAACTGTGTGCAGATCATGTGTGCTGATTAGCTCCATGATGATTGCCCCTATGGCTATACAGATATAGATACTCAAGCAAAGAGGTCTATAGTTATGGTGGTCAGTGCATGTAGCACCTCTGTGAAAGGGTATAACAGTTGCTGTTGTCCAGTCAGCTGGGTATACAGCCAGTGGTTTCAGTATGATTGCAAGGTGTTCCCAATAGTGTTAGTAATCCATGACACATCCCATGTAGGATGCAGCCTGAAATGTTACTATGTAACACCGAAAGTGTGATGAGAGACTTAGGGACACAGGTGGACAGTGGTCTCACCTTTGATAACCACATCACCACAACAGTCAGGAAATCCTTCTACGTGGCACATCTCATCAATAAGGGCTTTTCATTCAGAAAAAAATGAGGTCACTGTCCCACTGTACTCATCCCTCATTAGACCCATTATAGAGTACAATGCCCTGTTTGTTATATACCTCACAAGACATCTGCAACAGCTGGAAAGGTTGCAGAAATACATCACTAAACGAATCACAGGCCTAAAGCAGATGACCTATGCTGACCATCTAAAAAAACTCCAGCTATACTCTGTGGCATATTGTCTACTTAGAGGTGATCACTTCTTAACACACAAGGCCATGTCAAACCCTGAGTGGTTGGACATGCTCCACTTAAAGAAATCCCAATCCCTCAGAGCCACACACTCCAGGGATCTAAACCTTGTCATCACAATGAACAAAACATGCTGGAGGGATAGGTTCCTGACCCAGAGACTCCCCATACTCTGGAATAGACTGCCATACATGTCAAGCAGAGCTCCTCCTTGGCCCTCTTCAAAAGGGACCTTGACGATTGGATGGGAGATAGGAAATTCACCTCGGGGATCATGTCAGTCACCCTGGAAAGAAATATCCAGGGAATTGTTATGGATAGGCTTGTATAGGCCTTAGGGCTGATAGGTTCATATGCCCAATAGATGCTGTGTATCATCCATAGAGAGACCATTTTTGACCTGCTCTGTAGATATAGAAGTTATAGGACAGGTTGGGACAGGGGAGTAAAGTTGAAGCAGAACATGTGGGACTACAGGTTAGCTATTGGTACAGACCCATTTTATGTGGCAGTATTAAGTATGAGTACACCGACAATCTGGGCCTGTGCTTTGAGGTTACACATGTAACTACACTGTGTTCTGATTCTGCTCTGTGTGGGTGGCTAATTGTGTCACTTACTGTCTCTACACAGCATCGCAACACTATGTGGTTGTTGTAGCTGAGGAGATGTGTCACCATTTTGGGGGGGCAACATCACCCCAACTGCCACACAGCAATGTCCACCTCCTAATGTGCAGCCTTATAATGGAAGTTGTCCACCAGGCAGGTCTGCTGTGGCATGAGGAGCCAGTGATCCTCCTATCAGGTATAGATGAGTTCATGCAGTTGTAATGTTGCTGCCATAATGCATGGATGTACAGCTCTGTATACATGCTGTCCTATTAGAGGGGGGAAGGTGTATTCAAGTTATGTAAACCATCCCACAGGGGGTAATAATTGGTTTTGTTGAAATATCTGTCTGTATTGTCTGCAAGGGAGGCTAGTGCTGGTAGTTTTAATGACAATGATCTGTTGTCAGATCCCACCAGGGAGGACCTCACATTGGCGGGCTGTAGTGGTCACTCATATTGATAAACACATGCTGCAATACGTTGGTTCACCTTAGGGGGATGTCATGACACTGCTCCAGGAGATTGTAGTTTAGGATGTAGACTAACCTTTGGGCAAGTGAGCTGTAGCATGACTAAGCAACCTAGCTGGTGGTCACTTAATGCCACCCCACAACATGGTGTAATGATATATCTTGATAGACGCATGTACATACAAATATGCACAATGAGTGTCTGGATACATGAAGCTGCTTCTGTAGCTGGCTATTGCTTGGTTATGTGCCCTTCCAGTTCTGAATGGCACTTGCATTGTCTCTGGGAAATCATAGTGTTTCACAAAATCTGGATGTGTATCTATCCGTAATGAGTATGTATGCACCACCTGCATTACCTTGTACACTGTCATTTTGAGGTGTGAAGATGTGGATGGACATGTAGTCTGGTATCGCTGTGGTACTGTCCACAGCTTTGAACCACATGTCCTTAACTGCACACATGTCTGGATAATCCAGGGTGGGGACACATTCCACAGAGTGGGGTTCAGTGTTGCCATACCCACCGTGTAGCAGAATAACCGTGATGTTGTATAAAAGATAGTGTTCTTATTGCCAACTTTTCCCTGAACAGTGCATCTAAGATGCATTGTGGGATTGTCAGTAGTGGTGGCCATTACTCCAAATCTCGAGGGTGAGAGCTGAACACTATCACTGGTGAAGTATTGATGTCTGTTGAGCAAGGCATGTCACGCAGGCATGTAGTAGATTACCCAACAGAAACACCACACACTAAGGCATTTATTGACTTTCATCAATTTCCATGTACAAGGAGAACACCCCAGGTGAGTGCCAACTGCAGCTAAAGGTATGCATATACCCATGAGAGATGCAGACTGGCTAGGCACAATCATGTGTTTGCATACAGGCAGGTGATGTACGTCACTAGTTATACACATCTCCAGGAACTATGATGTCAACATTTTGTTAACTGATATACCTTAATTTGCAGCAATATGTGGTAAGGCCTTTTGTGTCAACCCACAACAGCTATCCATGACCCGTCAAATATGTAGCCACTTGACACAGACATCGATGTGTCTCACAATGTAATTACCTCTGACCAAGAGGTGTGATTTTGTGTTTTGCCTCGGGTGTTTGACCGGTGAGAGAATGGTGCATGCAGTATTATGTGTACTGTGTACACCAGAGGCAGGATGTTCTAAGGTGTCTGTTTGGAAATGTGTCTGGTAAGGAGCTGCACATATTCAGGTGTGTGTGTTGTAGGTGTAGGTGGTGCAGGATCTAAGTTGTGCATGTTGGCATAATGCAGTGCCATATGTAATGACTGCTGCTGAAGACACCATGGCAACAAGATTTGAAATTCAGTCACATCTGTCACATGTTGTCTTTGTGTGTCATAGTAGTAGAGGGGTGGGGACACTCCCCAACACCTCAGCAGCAGGTCCTGCAAAGGTAGGTTCATGTGTTTGTAGGCACACCTTGCAGTGAAGATGTGGATGCCCATGAGTGCATAGTGGACTTGTTCAACTTTGCTGATATTATGTTGGCCTTGCAAGCGTACAATGCCTGTCAAGCAACTACACAGCACACTGGTTGTTGTGTGCCATGATTTGGGAACACAGACGTGTTTCCTAGGACAAGTGACAGGTGGACACACAGTAGCCAAAGGTGGCCAGTCCACAGCAGTAGGCCTCACAGCCATATCATGCAGATATACATCAGTAATTTGTTGAAGGGCAGGATGCATGAAGTACTGTGAAAGTGTCAGTTGTGATGGCTCACCACCAGTGTGCTGACGGTTATAGCAAAACTGGACATCTATGTCAATGGACATTGTACATTATATTGTGGCACTACAGCAGTGCTGCTAATCCCCCTCTTCTCAGTTCCCTAGTGACATACCACCAACCCTGGAACAGACGGCATAACACATATTCACACAACAAAAAGTAACAGAATTACCCATTCTAAAGACTTAAACCTTGCCTGTGATATAAATAGGACCTGCTGGAGAGATGGGTATGTATCCCAGAGACTACCGTGTCTATGGAACAAGCTTCCCATCCATGTGGGGCAGGGTTTCTCCCTAATCCAATTTAAGTGCGTCTTGGACAATTGAATGGGAAACCAGGGATTCATCAATGGTTTGGCACCTATATCTCTAATGCAGACAGGTAGCCTGTAAAAGGCTCATCTCCCAGGCCCATGCTTACACTTATCAAGTGTATCAAAACTCCTCAGAGATTTGTGATGCATGGCTAGGCTTAAAAATGCCATTGTGGTCATTAGACTAGTAAATACCTATGACCCTATGAACATGCAAAAGCCAACTGATTCCCAGGTTGCAAATCAAGGCATCTACTTGGAAAAGGGTATGTGAAGCCTACAGAGCCTTTCATAATGTGGGACAACTACATGGATGAATAAACAGGCTGTGTCCTGCTTATCATCATGGGCTTCATAGTACCGCTTTGCATGGTATGACAGAAAATATATTGGAGCATGGTATCCTATGTCAGAGTGATGTCAGTGAGACCAGCATTAGTAGTTGCCAGGCACTGGCAATTATTATGTGGACTCCCCTGCTTTCCAGTCTTCACAAGGTAAGTTTGCCCTTGCAGTACACCCTTCTTGGGTAGTGTTCAACTGCAGAATACCTGTGTAAAACCCACACCTTACCTTCAAAAGGTATACACATTACACTTCCCTAACACGTTTGTCAGCACTCTGTACACACACCTTGGATGATTCTCTTCTTAGAACATGCTGGAAGCAACTGAAGTACTTAAATAAAATATTATAAAACTGAGGTGCAAGTACTACCTATGCAGTTTGGATAATGAAATGTCCCAAGGAACAAAGTATTCAGTGCTCCGTAATTCAACCAGCAAAGTTCATATAATAAAATCCTCATCTCTTCAGACCAAAAAGACAGCTTCGTCAAAGTAAATCCAAATACATGAAGTGATGCTATCCAAAAAAAAGAGACAAATGAAACTGTCGACCACAGTTTATTACAAAAAAATAAGGCAGGTGAGCGCTTTCGCTCGTCAGCTTTTTCAAACCATAAAACTCTACTTAAAAATCCAAGGTATATATACCCATAAGTATCATCAATTATTCAATTTAAAACTAAACTATGAAACAAATAGAGTTTCTTAAAGAAACAAGCTCATTGTTACATAGAAATGAATATAAATATATATACACTCTGTTTATGTACTAACAAACATTTTAAAATAGTGAAACATATTTCTTAAAAAACATATTGATAGTGTGATATAAATAGCAAAAACTTGATATATCAACTTCCATAAACATATATTCAAACCCTACATATAATTCACTGAGCAAAAATATATAATAATAATAAAAACCTACCTAAAATGTAAACAATATATATATATATATATATATATATATATATATATATATATATATATATATATATAAATATAAAAATATATACATACATATATGTTTGTATCTGTCTATTTAATATTTAAATCTTCTTTGCTTCAGCCTAGGTTTTAAGGGAACTTTATCATTTAGCCCTGGATAATTGTGTGCCTGTAATTTAATAATCCAGTCTGCTTCTAATTCCTCTGTGCGATTCCTAACATCTCCTCCCCTTAAACTAGATATGTTAATATGTATAATCATGAATTTGAATACATGTTGGGGGCCTTCTTCCAGAGCATGCTTAGATAGAGCATTTACCTCTGACTTGATTTTAATCTGATATAAATGCTCCCTAATTCTATTCTTTAGTTTCCTATCTGTTTTACCTACATAGAATGCATTGCATTCCATGCAGGTAGCAAGATAAACCAAATGCCCTGTATCACATGTACCATTCACTTTAAAGGTATAAATCTTCGAAGTTAAAGGATGTATAAACATATTGATGTTATTCACATACCTACAAAAATTACATTTTCCAAATCTAATAGTTCCATTAAAACTGTCTTCTCGTGTCACATTGTTATTGAAACACAAAAGCCTATGCAAATTTTTCTTGTTTTTAAAAGTATACTTGGGATGTTCACCTACCAACTCCTTGATGGTAGGATTAATGGTCAAAATGTCCCAGTGCTTGCTTAAGACATCTTTAATGGGTTTAATGTCTTCTGTGTAATATAACGAAATTCTCTGATAGTTATCTAAACCTCTACTATCTGGTTTCTGAAACTTTCTATCCAGCTCACTAGCTTTTTCTGAAAAATATGGACAAGCTTTATGTTGCCTGTCCCTATCAAGTCCAACAAAACACTCATCTATCTCAACACAATCATAACCTTGTAGAATACATTGTGGAATTAATTATGATGTGTTTACAGAATAATATATTTGAATTTGATGGTAATCTATATAGACAAAAACAAGGAACAGCTATGGGGGCTCCGTTTGCCCCATGTTATGCCAATGTATTCACGGGCTTGTTTGAACAATCTTATATGTATACTAATCAATTTTTTCGGAATCATGTAATTAAGTACTATAGATATATAGATGATCTCATTTTCATTTGTAAGGGTGGTATTGAGTTAGTTGATCAGTTTATAAGTGAAATACAAATAAATAATATGGGAATAAAATTTGATGGATTGCAGAAAGGAAATAAGGTTAATTTTTTGGATGTAGAATTATTAGGTGATAGTTATTATAAAAAAGTAGTCACTAAAATACATAGGAAATTTCCAGAAGGTAATAATATACTACATGGTGACAGTTATCATCCCTTGCATACTATTAAGTCTATTCCATATACAAAATTTATTAGAATAGCAAGATTATGTAGTAATAATAGAGATAGAGATACAGAATTACATGATAGTTTCCAGAAGTTTAAGGAAAGAGGGTATGATGAAACTAACTTAAAAGAAAGTTTAAATAAAGTTTTATACAAGGAGAATGTAAAATGCATATGGACATCTTATAAAAATAGTAATAGAATAGAGCAGGACAAGAACATATATTTTACTACTACGTATTCAGTGTTATCGGAAGAAATTATAGATATAGTTAAATCCAGTTGGAATATTGTAAGAAAAGAAGTAGATTGTTTACAACAGAATAATCTTCTGTTTTCTTTTAACAGGGGTAGAAATATTAAAGATTTTATAGTGCATAGTAGGTTCCAAAGACCAAAATTAGAGATATCAAAAGGAATAAAGGAGAAAGGTACAATAGTGTGTGGTAAATGCACTATTTGTAAATATGTGACTCAGACTTTTGATAAAATTAATGGTAAGAATTTTGATACAAATGAATATTTTACTTGTAGGAGCCAAAGAGTGATATATGCAATAAAATGCACATGTAATACATTTTATATAGGGGAAACAAAAAGGCAATTCTCTTGTAGAATAAAAGAACACATAAGGGATATTAAGAATTATAAATTAACTAGTCCTGTGGCTATACATTTTAATGAAATTCATAAGGGTAGTTTAGACGGATTTCAGGCTACAGTTTTAGATAGTATAGTCTGTAGCAAATTTATGAGTGATGAACAAGTTAAACAACTATTAAGGAAAAAAGAAGCATTTTTAATTTTGAAATTTAATACTATGTTTCCTGTGGGATTAAATCAAGAATGCTTCTGGAAAAGTTTTGTATAAATATGTATATATGGGTCTGTTCTTTTAAAAAGAAGTGTTTATGAAGCTTGTTTCACAAGTAATTAATTAATTATTCTATTAAGGTTCAGTATATATGGACCTTGAATTTTTTAAGGTTTGTACTCTGTTAAAGGCTTTTGGCCGAGGCGCTAGAGATTTCTAAGCTGTGTGTTCTAAATAAATTTCCTACTACGAAGTTGCTGGTTTGCTGTTTGTGGTTTCTACAATCATAACCTTGTGTTAATAGCCTGTTATTCAAACTATCCAACTCCTGTACATAATGATTTTGCATAGGATTCAACCTCAAGACTCTAACTGCCTGTCCTCTAACTATGTTGGTAAACACATGTTTCGGGTGCATGCTAGTTCTATTTAGTAATGTATTTTTAGAACAAGCCTTTCTGTAAACTCCAGTATTAAATTTACCATTACTAAGGCGCTGTAATGACACATCCAAAAATGCTATATTATCATTGGAGCTAGCTATAGTAAATTTCAAAAAAGGAACTAACAAATTAACTTCAATAAAAAACTCTTTCAGGTCATCCACAGATCCATCCCATAGAAGAAACAAATCATCTACGAATCTTCTATACAAACGGATGTGTTGGACGAACTTATCTAACATAAAAAGGTTCTCTTCCTCCCAAATTGCCATAACCAGGTCGGCGTAGCTATTGGCACAAGAAGTGCCCATAGCTACGCCATCCTTCTGTAAAAACAAGTTTTTCTCAAAAAAGAAAGCATTATTTTCTAAGACCAGGTTGAGCAATATACATATAACTTCCTTTTCATTCAAAGATAGATTAGAATGTCTATCTAAGCACAGATTAATATATGCAATACCTATATCATTAGGAATTCTAGTAAATAATGATATCACATCCATGGTTACCATGATAATTCTACTATTATTCTCTAATTTTGTAGCTACCTCATAAAAATCTAAAAGGAAGTGTTTAGAATCTCTTAAAACATATTCATTAGAATTTACAATCGGTCTCAGTACCTTCTCTATGTATATTGATATATTTTCTGTCACCCACCCCTGGCCTGATACAATTGGTCTCATTGGGGGCATTACAGGGTCCTTATGGATTTTTGGTAGCCCCTGTATAGTAGGAACCAAAGGATACTCAACATAAAGGAAGTCATACCTTCTAGAGTCTATAAGCTCTTTGTTATATATTTCTTCTAGGGTCAAATGAACTCTAGAAATAAAATCTTATAATTTAGTTGTATCTATACGTTTGAAATAATTTGTATCTCCCAACATCTCAAGCACGCTATTATTATACTGTTCCCTATCCATGACAATGATAGGGCCCCCTTTATCTGCTGGCCTAATGGATATATTCATATCTTCTCTCAAATCTTGTAACGCAGAAAATTGTCTAGGTGTTAAGTTCCTTTTGCTAGTATTATGCCATTTACTTTGTTTATATATAGATATGAACTGATGTAAAAAAAAAAAAAAAAAAATCTACTAAAAAATGATAACTACTCCCTATATTATGTTTATTGTATTAATTCAATAATGAGTCACCATCTAATGTATGAAGACATGTTGTGACAAAACCTAAGTCTGTCAATGTATCTCCCTGTTGAAGATATTGGACCTTATCCTGGCCATTCCACCACTGTGCCGCACCAATATGGCCACATGTATGTTACTTAAACGCTTCTACCCTCTGACGCCCTCCCTTCTACCCAAGACCTCAGAACGCTGCAATGTAGATCTCCCATAGCTCCCCTCCATAAATACCTGGACACCCACATTATGAACATGTGTCTACATCCACCGAATCTGCCGAAAATGCCCGTGAATTTAGAGAAAAACTTATTTTCATGGTTTTAGATTATGGCCTAGCGTCGTATACCCCACTTGTTGTGTATGGATGTTATGATTATGTTTAATTATTTGGATATCACAAGAATATACCCGTGAATTTATGCAAATGCCAATAGCCTAGAGGAGTTTTTCATCCTACATATGTAACATATATGTGCACGGTCATTTTCGGCAGTGGTAGTGGATAGAACACACACATGTAGGGATGTATTATGAGTTGTATTATACGGCCAGTATCTTTCTGGTCCATCAATATATTAAATGGGATGTATATGGTCAATATGAATGGAAAAGTTGAAAAAAAAAATCAAAATAAGTTATTTTAAGGAATCACCACGATCTAATAACAATAAACAATTGTTTGTATACAAGTTGTATACAATAGTGTTATTATAGTGTTTCACTTTTTTAAAATTGAAATTTTTATATTTGAATGTAAATAATTATGTTCATGATTCTAACATCATTTCCTGTTCAATGATTATAAAACCAGAGACTGTGTGGCCACTTTATTCTCTTCTTCGGTTGCTGTTTACAGTTTATTATGCCATTTACTTTCTTCCATTTCTAACAAATCCCTCTCTACAACAGGATTTAAAGTAGGTACAAATGTGCTTGGCTTCCTAAGATGGATATTACTACTTGGTTCTTCTTTAGCAAACATCATTTGCAACTGTATATTTCTAATAAAAAGCTTTACATCTAATATTGTTTCTGATATATTACTACTAGTAGATGGAATAAAAGATAAGCCTTTATTTAACACTTCTAGTTCTATTTGACTCAGAGGTCTGTGGGATAAATTGCAAACTATGTCATTTTCTCCCACATCTTTTTGATTGTAGGCTCTCTCATATCCGTACCTGTGGCCTTTCTCTTTTGCCTTCCCCTGCTCATTGATCTGTTTCTGCCTCTGAATGAGGCTTCTGCTATGGGGAAATGACTATGCTTATTTGATTCCATAATGTCTCTAGGTAAAGCAGTTGTTTTACTATGTACAACTAACTGGTTATTATCAATTCTACGATCTTCATAACTAGTAGATTTTTCTCCTAAATTGCCAGATGTAACAGTCAAAGGGGAAGTACAGTTACTGCCCAAAATGTTGCTACCTAACTCTAATGCATTCTGACTGGAGGCTCTAGCAACAATTATAGGAACACCACTCTCATGAGAAACATTAGTTGTAACATTAGAGGCAGCCAAGCCATTTACATTTTCAATACTGTTCTTATTAACATTAGTAGGTGTATTTACAGTTAAATTAGAAACATTATTTGTTCTTAACTGTCCATTTCTATCAGTCCTAGGCCAAGTGAAGACTTGACCATGCGCAAAATCATAAGAATCTCTCAGCAACTTTTGTTTTTTCTGTTCTTTTAACCTTTTTTCGTATAAACATACAGAGTCCAACAAACTGTCTAAAAGTGGGTTAAGAACTACACAAGGGTAGTTGTTAAACAAGTCATTCTGTCTCTTTTCAATCTATTTCTGTACTCTCTTCTCTTCTGGTGCATAAAAGTCTTTCAACAATTTCATGTAGCTGATACTTAAGTCTAAGTTAAGCTGTTGCCAGCGAAAAAGTAACTCAGGAAAAGCATTACCTGTAGTAGGCATTTTCAACACCCTTAGTCCTCTCGGTATCACCCTCTTTTCTATGCATACCTCAAAATGGAATTGTTGCATCTGCAGCCTTTTCAACTTCATTAAATCAGATTCTATCGATGTCAACGTTGAATTAACTATCTCATGGTCAGCATTGTTCAACGATACGCCATTCCTGGCAGTTACCAGCTTCAACTCTAGAAACGGATTGACGTCAGCAGCTACGCACTGCTGCAATCTAGGATGTACCATTATACTGTCTGCGACGGCAGTAGGGTTATAGGGTAATTCAATGCATACATTCTGTTCTTCTGCCATAGTCAGTTTGTGGTGTTCGCGACAACAAAAATGTAATGATAAAATAATATAGAGCACCACAAAAATGCCAAAGTACTTGCACAACTCCAAAAATGTCATATAAGTAAAATATTATAAAACTGAGGTGCAAGTACTACCTATGCAGTTTCGATAATGAAATGTCCCAAGGAACAAAGTATTCAGTGCTCCGTAATTCAGCCAGCAAAGTTCATATAATAAAATCCTCGTCTCTTCAGACCAAAAAGACAGCTTCGTCAAAGTAAATCCAAATACATGAAGTGATGCTATCCAATTGATCTTGATCTGATACATTGATCTGTTTCTGCCTCTGAATGAGGCTTCTGCTATGGGGAAAGGACTATGCTTATTTGATTCCATAATGTCTCTAGGTAAAGCAGTTGTTTTACTAGGCCTGTTTATGGAAGTTGATATATCAAGTTTTTGCTATTTATATCACACTATCAATATGTTTTTTAAGAAATATATGTTTCACTATTTTAAAATGTTTGTTAGTACATAAACAGAGTGTGTATATATATTTATATTCATTTCTATGTAACAATGAGCTTGTTTCTTTAAGAAACTCTATTTGTTTCATAGTTTAGTTTTAAATTGAATAATTGATGATACTTATGGGTAAATATACCTTGGATTTTTAAGTAGAGTTTTATGGTTTGAAAAAGCTGACAAGCGAAAGCGCTCACCTGCCTTATTTTTTTGTAATAAACTGTGGTCGACAGTTTCATTTGTCTCTTTTTTTGGATAGCATCACTTCATGTATTTGGATTTACTTTGACGAAGCTGTCTTTTTGGTCTGAAGAGACAAGGATTTTATTATATGAACTTTGCTGGTTGAATTACGGAGCACTGAATACTTTGTTCCTTGGGACATTTCATTATCGAAACTGCATAGGTAGTACTTGCACCTCAGTTTTATAACATTTTACTTGTATGACATTTTTGGAGTTGTGCAAGTACTTTGGCATTTTTGTGGTGCTCTATATTATTTTATCATAACTGAAGTACTTAGTTGCACAAAGGACAACTAGGATGTAGTGCCAAGCAGTGTCCACAGATCTCTGAGTCAGGTGACATGAAATGCCATGAAAGGACTTAGCATGGATATGAACAGTAACACTGTTGCACACCCACTGACACTGGACCACACACCGTTTGTTATACTCAAGGCCAAATCATGCCTAACGACCAACTTGTGGACCCCACTGAGTGTTACACTATGCAATGGATGACAAAATAATTCACTCTACTTACCATGGCCTGACAAGGTGTTTGATTATATTAGGCCAGCAAGCCTTGGTGGAAACTGTGTAGGTTATCTACAGAGTGTTACATCAGCTGGTGGGTAGGCAAGTGTCTGACAGTCATAATCTGGGAAGACCTATGCTGCAATGATGCCAGTCACCAGTGGATCTCCCCAGATATCATTGATGGTGCAATTCCATCTCTGCAATCACAGCCACTGTCAGTACCCTCTGACTGCCTACATTAGCAGGTGAGTGCATATCAGAAGCTGTCACTGAATCCCACACACAACCAACAGTTAACCAGGATGGCATATGGCACACATTCATTTGCTATCTGAGCCACTGACAAATACTAAATGCCAACTACTGCACAACACTATCCTTTCAAAAGTCATGCACCACTGGGAAATATAGTAATGTCCACACACCACACACAGTTGCACCATTACTCATGGATGTACGGACACAGGGAGAAATGTAGCCTTTTGACTTTCAGTGATCAGTGAGATGTGGGGATGCATTCAGTGTTGTACAGCATAAATAGACAGGTCTGTGATGTAACTCCCTGACTGGCATTGCCGTACTGAATGTAGCATTCATCACACCTATCATTGTGTACAATGGCACCCTTGCTATGTCACTACACAGGTATATCTTACAACTGTAGCAGCCACAGAGGTTCCATGGTACAGTAATACACATTGCAGATAACCTGTCCTACGAGTCCGTGTCAAGACCGTACATGTGTAGTCTGTCTCAAATGCTTTGGAGGGGATGTGTATGGCTGCCATAGAGGGAGGTGTCAGATCCCACTTTGTACCTCTCATGCATCCAAGACAGGACTAACACATCTTAGCTGATCAACACACCCACACAGTCACTGTGGTAAAAATACTACATGTTGGGGAGACAATGTATATAACACAGACAATACACCCTATATGCAACAGGCCCCCATGCATGTGAAGTATATATCTGCTGTGACACACATCATGTTTAGGTTACACCATGGGATGCTGAACACACTCATAGCTGCTGTCAGACAAATGTCTCTAGTGGACACAGAAAATTTGTAGATGGGTCATCCCAGCACCACATCTTGTAGATGTGTTAGCTCCCAAAATCCTGATGACACTTATCAAGGGTGTCAGACCTTTTCAAAGATCTGGGATGCATGAGTATGCTGAATGATGCCATTGTCCTTGTTAACCTGTTAGACACATATGGACTTATTGAACCATGCACCTATAGTGATGTACCTTACTGAGGACATATTTCTTCTGTGCTGACATTCTATCCTGTGCTGTGACATCTATAGCTGTTTTGCTGCTGTGTATCCATAGGTATCCCCAACAGAATCCTGAAACATAAACAGGTCCATGACAAACCTTTCATTGTGTAAGTATACTGTCATTACAACATCATACAACATTAGGCGCATACAATTATGTGGCTTACTGATCACAAATGTCAATGTACAGTATCCATCAGTAACCACTACAAGTGACATGGCTAAACAATGCATTACACAAGTACATGTTTATTTATATAATCATCTGTGCATGAGACACATAGCTTCATTTCCTGACATCGATGATGAGGGTGACAAGGATGTGGTACAAGTATCATCACTTGCACAGGGTGATGTGTGGAGGTGCAGAAGGCCTAGGCTGACCGAAGAGGTTGACAGCATGTGTGTGTGTCAGGAAAGCAAGCAGGCAAGATGGACCATGGAATTGTGCTGTGTGTGTCTGTAGGTGACCTGCCTTTGACAGTGATATGTGAATGTGTGCATGTACACAGTCATGCTCAGTGCTAGCCCTACATGTGTGTATGTTGGACATCTTTGAACTGTGCCTTGTAGAACTAACAGTTCACCATCTCCCGGCCCAAACATGGCCCAAACACAGGAACTGGCTCTGCCAGGAGTTGCACTGGCACCTCCATGCCCAGGGTCAGAAGCAGTGCTAATATCTGATAGTGACTGCTATCTGCAGGGACTGTATCCTCAGAATGCCCAGGACCACGAGCCCATGGCCTGACACATCTTGGTGTGGACAGCACACTCCCCTCTGTAGAACTGGATGTACTGCCACTATGGGAGCATGATTGTGCAAGGCGACGTGGACTCTCAGCAGATGGGGTTGCTGGCCTACATCCAAGAGGCAGACACTCAACTTCAACCACATGTTCCAGCACAGAGACTGTGCATTCCAAGACAGACACTGTCTCAGTCCACCTTCTGTCAACTGTACCAGTGAGCCGACCCTGGGTGTCACCAATGCGGTGGAGACAGTCACAGATGTCAGACTTTGCTGCATCCATAACCCTGAGCATATGTCTGGAGTTCCTTTCAGAACATGCCTGTGCCTCCATGATGGCCGAGTGAAATGTGATGTGACACCTGCAATAGGTGGTGGAAGGACAGCAGGCCTTCTAAGGCCACCCCTATCAATCTGCCTGTGTGGAACCTCCCCAGCTCTCTGGTCATGGCCAGTATCTACACTTACTGGAGCGATAGTTGTCACACTTTTCTGTTCAATGTCTCCACCCTCTGACTGTTTAATATCGGTGGCCTCTGAGGACTGGGTATATTAGGCATACTGATTGTGTGCAGTGACAATGAGGGCAGAAGAGTGATGTCAACCTCTGGGACATATTCAGCCCATGAGTCCCTTACCTGTGCTTCACTGTGGCCACCATCATCAGAGTCTGAAGAGACACTGACATCAGGTTGTTCAGGGAATAGAGACCAACAACCCCTAGTCACCTGTGATAAGAGAGGAAAAAGCAGTACATTAATACCTACACTATTATGCTCTGCAGTACTATGCTGCAATAAATGTACAGCTTTATACATTGTTGGTGCTATTACAGACCTGTTGAAATCCCAACCTCATGTAGAAGGACAAGAGGCCATTACTATTCTCACAAACATGTGTAGTTACATCTAAATAAAAGCTCTTTACACAGCAATATCATCAGAAAAATAAGGTACACTGTTGACATTTGTGAAGACTCTGCACAGTTGACACATATTGTCAATCTGCAATGTCTTGACAATACTGCTGCATCTATCAGTGTGGTGACCACTACAAGGCATACATATGACTGTAACATGTGCACAGTCAGAAAATATCTGTGCAGTTGTCAATCATGCTGATGGTACAGCAATCCAGGCAGTAGGCCTGGGATGACACTTTAGGTATTACATTACTCTAAATCTACATATAACAAAACAGTGTCATGCTTACCAGGAGCAGGATCATGGCCTTGTCCGATACCGGACATTCCTGGGAAAAGTAGAGGGAGAGGGAATGTCAGTACCACCACATGTTGCACCACAACAAGTTAATATGTCTATATATATTCACATTTATAGTAGCTGCTAAATTAATTATTATATCAGTCAACATCTGAGCAGGTGAGTCAAACTGCAGTTAACCCCCCCCCCCAAAGAATGCAGACCTGACACCCATGTAAGTGTATGCACACCCTGACACACTGAATGCTACAGTATTGCAATGGTGATCAAGCTAAGCTTACCTGCACACTCCTCTGCCATGGAAACTGTGGCACCCACAATCTTGATGTACAGTGTGATGGATGCCTGGGAGCTGTCGTGTGTGCCTAGGTTCATGAGGAAGTCCTCAGTTGCTGAGAGTGGTTGTTCTGTTGCAGGCCTTCCACTAGTGACAGCACGATCCCTGGGTACATCTGCTGCTCTTCTGCATGCAGTATTGATCATGTCTGTTGCGCAGTGTTGAACCTGCTCATATGTCCTGCTCTGATGACCTGTAGCATTCAGACAATACAATGCTGCCCGCTGTTCCTTGTTTTGCCTTCCCCTAGACAGTAGGAGTTCAATGTATTGCTGGAGGCCTTCAAGTATAATCTCATTCTCTGAATCTATGAAAGGAGCATGTCGTCTCGGATATATGTGTCCTGAAAGACAACAGAATGGGAACACATATCAGGATCACATACATGAAAGCACACTAGGTAGAGATACAACAAGACAGAATGGCTGACAGTATCTACTGCTGATCACACATGTCATATTCCACAGTGTGAAAACATACTCAGTGTGTGGATACAGCCAAGATATTAGTGATAGTCAGCTATTCCCTTGTGTGCCATGACAGATACTGCTGTATGATCATACACCTAACACTGCAGTCTATTGTAGTGTGTCTCCTAGGGGCAACACCCCCCCCCCCCGATAATATGTCAAAACAACAGTGCCAAATAAATAGCAGTGTGCTACTACAACCACTATAAAGGGACAGTCTCAAAAGACCAGTGTGCCACATTGACAAAAAGCATTCAACTCTTGATGTATTGTACATCTTCTGTAGGTGCAACAAATCTGGATATCAATGACATGTCACTATCACAGTTCTAAGAAAGGCTTAATGCTGTCATTCCTATTCCCCGTAAGTATATTCACACATCTGCATCCTGTTGTAAACAAAAAGGTTACGTACCTGTTGGAATGCAAAACTCCTCTGTTGATATGTGATGATATTTATGTTTTTGCAAACATATGTTCTGTGTGCAGAAAGTCTCATACAGAATGGTTCCCCATAGCTGGCATGTTTGCCTTTTAACATGCTTCGCATTAGCAGATGATTGTCTCTTAACCAAATCTGTGGTTCTGAAATGCTAATTGCAGAAAACACAGCTGATTTGCACTATCATCAGCCAATTATACAAGATATAAGGTGTCCACATAGATTAGAAGCCCTTTCCACTATGTTGTGTTGGACAATACTGGGATGAGGAGACTACATCATCGCAGAGGGCAAGTCTGTAGCAGCTACTGTGCTAATGTTACATAAAGATGTGTGTGCTACAGGCTGCAGCTGCTGCTGCAGGTAATAGGCCTAGGCAGAGAGTGTGAACACTTTGGAGGACAACAAGCTGTAGGACCAACTGTGTCAGCTGTGGCAACCTTGTTGTAGAGGCACAGCCAGAGTGAGGCTACTCTTTCTACTCCAGTTAAGGTGTGTGTTTAAGGTAAGTATCTTAGGCAATGGTATCATTAACATTAACAGAGTACTAGACTACATGTATGTTGTGAACTTGAACAACATAGGGGATAAATATAACAGTACGTCCACCATTTGGACAACTGTCAGGCCATGTGTTACAGTCTCTGTTACTCATTTGGAACATGTATGCTGGCAGTCCTTGTTACAAGCAGGGGGCTTCATATGTATATGTTAGTTGTGCAGCTGTGAATTTGAAAGAATTGTGTATTGTAATGGGTCTCCTGCACACATTTTTAGAACTGTGCATACATTTATGTGATCTTCGATTCACCTTGCTGATTGTTTTAAATTATACTTCTTGTTCAGTACAGCAACATTTCTTTTAAAGAGTATGTTTTAAATGTTTCTAACAAGCAGTAAGACAAAATGTATGAACTGATAATGACAAAAGTATCCGTTTCAGAACATTTGAATCATAAAAGGTCACTCAGACTGCTGTCAATATAATCCAGCAATATTCATACTCATACATTTTGGCCACTTTCTTGATTGTGTACACATCACATCTGATAAAAATGGCCAGAGTAAAGTATTCTGGTTTTCTTCACAGCAAAGCATACTAGAAATATAGAGTAACAAATGTTTTAAAACTTTATTAGCTCACAGGGTCTTTTTTATCCACATACATCCCCTAAACCCAGCAATTATATCAACTTTCAGTGCATCAATCTCAGATGTCTGTGTCAAAGAAAAGTAATAATTATGACCAAAGTCACATATGCCAGATTTGTTACACATGCACACAAGCCAATTAAG
>NC_056729.1:1371738776-1371873776 GCF_019279795.1 Protopterus annectens
AGGATGTGTAGGACTGGTGTAGGGAAGGTCCATAGCTGTCCATTTCTTCTACAGCAACTGGTGTGCATATATACTAAATTGGAGGTAGATTTGGACACTCAACCCCCTGAGAGAGGGTTGAGGACAACAATAATGTGTTGTGAAGGCAATTAGACCAGATTACATGTGTCCAGTGGATACATGTGCGAATTGGCCAGCTATGTATGGAGTGAAATTTTTTTTATGGGAACAGATTGCCTTTTTTTTCTTTTAAGGTGAGAGTGGGATATTGGGTAAGGATAGTAGGAATATTTGGGGAGGTAGGTTGGGTAGGAAGACAGACAAGATTGCATACAGGGGTGGTATATGGCACATTTTGCAGGTAAACACCTTGGATGGGGAGGGGTATTTGGAAATTGGATGTCCATGAGCTCCCAAATGGAAACAGAGGGGCTGAGCAGGAGGGGCAGGCTGACCCTCTAAATGCACCATGTGGTCCTCATGCTGGCATAGCAGATCTCCAAAATCCCTTCGGAGCACGCTATGCACAAATCCCTGGACCTGACTTTTGGTGACAGGATCCTGTCCGTGCCTGCTCCCAGGGGGGAATGAGCCCCATCCCCTGAGGCGGTTCCACCCAAAGGTGGTGCAGGACCAATGGACGAGGAGGTCCAAGGGTGGTTCCCAGATGTGCTTTGGCCTGGTGCCATGGCCATATGTGGTGGGAGAGGTGGGTCTGCTGTCGCTGGCCTTCTCAATTGTGCTATGGTGTTGTGAATTTAGAACACATGTGGGTTAGTAATAATCAACACAATCCAGGATTAGTTATAAAAGCATGCATAGATATTCCCATTAACCCAAAACACCAGATTTGGAACAGTTGCATAGCAAACAGAACCCATGCATATATGGAACCAGAGTGCCATTACAATGCCAATGCAGGTTACATTAATAACAACAGACCACCAATTATAGTATTTCAACATGGAACATTTATAGAAACAAATTTCAATATTTGTTGAACAATAGGACATATGTCCCAACAGTAGGTTTGGTGTAAACATACCGATTTATTTGTGTGTTTAGATTATTGTTGCAGATATGGTGGGGAGGAGAGAGATAGATGTGAATTAACAACTTATCCTTAAATTATCCTTGCAGTACTCACAACTTTAATGATCATTGGTCTAATCATTGATTCATAGATTCATAGATTAGTACTAGGCTAACTGCCCTTGCAAGCCATTTTAAGCCTAGCCAATTATCCCCTGTGAGATTCAAACCCTGTACCTTGTGGTTGTAAGGCAAACACCTTAACCATTAGGCCACCCTCCCACCCTCCCATTACTCTACAAGTATTATTACAATACCCTATGGCCTTGATTTGGGCAGTGGTATGTTTGTACACAGTTTATACTTCAACTGTCTTATAGTTAAATTCTACATCTCTTATCTGGTAGATCTGTGGAGGGGAATATTTGTTAACACTACCTGACTGTTTCTACACATATTCCCAGATTCTGAGTTAATATTATGCACATACCTCTCAATCTCTTAATGCACACACTCTGGACAAAGCTTGAGAACATGGTGGTACAAATAGGGACATATTTTGAATATTGCTCTCATAAACTTGGAGAGTTGCTAGAGTAATGGGATTTGTTTTAATATACATTTTCTGAAAGTTTTGAGGTCTGAAAATTTAATGTATGTCATTATTTAGTGACTACAATTCTGAGATCATCCCACTGATTTGCCAGGGGAACAGAGGAACTGGCAGAAAATATGAGCCAATTATCTGGACATTCTGCAAACATCTGTAGCATTGAGAGGTATGATTATGCATACAGCTTACTACCATTCCCAGGATTTGAACCATGGCTGCGTCTGCTAAAAATACAATGATTTACGTTTCATCAGAGTGTGCTATTTGGATATTGCTGTCTGTTCCTTCGGTGTTTTCTGTCTAAGTCTCTCTTGGTTGTACAATCTGGCCTTGTAATTACAACAGTGTTATACAGACATTCCTAGACATATTTTTATGTAGCACAGTGTGAGAAGCAGTGGTTGACACAACAGTACTATTCTGATATCACATGTTTGTGAATGCTACATGTCAGGCCTTACAATACCAGAGTAAACACTACCAGTCCAGGATTTAAATCTTTATTGCCAGGAAGTTACAGTTTTCTTATCTGACAGACCTGTGGGGGGAATGTTTGTTAACACTACCTGACTGTTTCCTACTGATATTCCCAAATTCCTAGTTAATATTATGCACATACCTCTCAATCTCTTAATGCACACACTCTGGACGAAGCTTGACAAAATGGGTGTACAAATCGGGAGATATTTTGAATATTGCTCTCATAAACTTGGAGAGTTACTAGTGTGACAGGATTTGTTTTAATATACATTTTCTGAAGGATTTGAGATCTGAAAATGTCATTATTTAGTGACTAGAATTCTGAGATCATCCCAGTGATTTGCCAGGGCGATAGAGGTACAGGCCAAAAATGTGAGCCAATTATCTGGACATTCTGCAAAAATCTGTACAGTTGAGAGGTATGATTATGCATACAGCTTAGTACCGCTGCCAGGATTCGAACAATGACTGTGTCTGCTAAAAATACAGCAATTTAAGTGTCATCAGTGTGTGGTACTTTGGTATTGCTGTCTAGTCCTTCAGTGTTTTCTTTCTAAGTCTCTCTTGGTTGTACAATCTGACCTTGTACTTACAACAGTCTTATACAGACATTCCTAGACATTTTTTTATGTAGCAGGACCAGGCTTCTTACACATAGCTTTCTGCTGCTCTCACAGGACCGACCAATAACTAAGTTTTCACTGCTTGAGTTATTTTCACGGACTAACTTTCAGTGCACAGACAGAGGGAAAGTTATTTGTATTCCAGGTGTGTGTGTGCTGCCTTTGCTCTCGCAGGACCATCCAGTAATTAAGTTTTCTCTGCTTATGCTTTCACGGATGGAGTTTGTCTGGGACTGTATTCTGCTATGAAGGACAAGGATTGTCATGGATTGTTCCAGACCAGAACCATAGCTTTCATGGAGGTTTTGTGTGTGTGTGTGTGTGTGTGTGTGTGTGTGTGTGTGTATTTGAATTTGCCCCTATTTTTGGGGCTTTATTCCCCCATTATTTGCTTTGTCCAGGTTTTTTGTGCTAAGAGGTTGAGAGCTATGGTGAGAACTGAATTCACTGAATATGTTTGGGGGCTATATTCACCCATTATTCGCTTTGTCCAGGTGTTTTGTGCTAAAAGGTTGAGAGCTATGGTGAGAACTGAATTCACTAAATGATACCTATTTAAGTTTCAGTCTTCCTTTCTTTGCAGAAACAGCTAATTTGGCATAGTGGTTTGTTGCTCTGACTGTAGTGCACAGCGTCCTGGGTTCAAGACTTGGCAGTGAAATGCATGGTGATAACACAGTATTTTAATCTAGCAACTTTCCAAGACTATACAAGCAGTGTTTAAAATGTGTCCCTGTTTTTTGGGCTTTTGTCCTCCTCACAATAAATTTTGGCTTTTTCCAGATTTTTTGTACTGCAAAGTTGAGAGATACAGTTGAGTGTCAAATGGATTTTATAAGGAGCTGAGAGCTTCAGGGGAACATACATTTAGTGGTGCTTATGCTGAGTTTGCTTGCTTTGTTAATAGCACAGCAGGTAGTGTACTTGCTTTTGATGCAGAAAGCTGTGGGTTCTACTCCCACAGTATGTAGATGCATTACTGATACTGTACTGTGTTGTACTTTTAAAGGGGGTGGATGCTGCAGTCCTAAGAATGTCCACTTTGGCAGAGATACCTAGTAACTATGAACCTGTTATCAGATTGCCATCCAGTCCCTATTGCAATATTACTAGCTTATCATTTTTTTAGTGTAACATAGGTAATGTATTCATCAAGGGCAACAGGCACTTTGTAGATGAAACAATGAAATGTAAAGTTGTTTGTTAGCAGCAACCTCTTCATTAGTTGCAGATCTCTTTAATCTGGAATTATTTCCATGACTTTTACTTCTGCAGAGATTGTGCATAGTTACTTATACTGGTAGATTGTAGAATTTTGAGTAGACTTTTATGATGAAAATTTTCTGAATTGGGCCATTTTGTCATTGTTGGTGCATGCATTTTGTTTCATTGTTTACTTGATAAATGTTCGAAGCAATAAATTTAAAACACCCCCTAGCAACTGTACTGTATTATACAATATAATTGAATACAATCAGGGAGGTGTATCAAAGAACACATGCATGTTTTGTATGTAAGGGGCCTATGATTTAAAAAGCCCAAAATTAATCTTTATCTTCCACTGGCCAGATGTATTTTCTTTGAATGTGGGTTTCAATGCTGTTTCAATGAATGTGAGTTTCAAGGGCAAAGAAGTTTTAATGCAAAGTCTGTTTTCACTGTGAGACTTCATTGCTTTGTTTAGCAGATGTCTATTAGTGTTTGTGCTGTAAAATGTAAAATAAAACTTTTAAATGAAATCCAAATCATCGTAGAAGTAAAGCAACATGCACATTACAGTGTTTATGGTAAATGGGGCAACATATCCAAGTAATGGGATAATGGAATGGCTGCAGGGGGTAGGCCCCATTCGACCATGATTTTGTGAGGGGGAAGGGTGGAAAACTCAAAGACAGCCTCAGCTGAACTGTAGCTCTCAGCTGTCCAGACTTTCACAGAATGAATAGATTTTTGTTTTGTTCATCATAAAATTTGTAGTTTTCTGGAAAGTCATTTAGGAGTGAAGTCACTAAATAATGACAGATAACGTTTCAGACTTCATACCCTTCACAAAATGATTGCTAAAGCAAGATCAAGTTTATACAAGAGCAATTCTTAGTACTGTTTGTATGTTCCCCCAGTATATTTGCCCTTGACCAGATTTCCTGTGAGGTTGAGAGGTACACGCAAATAAATCCTTTATAGAATTAGGTATATCCAAACCTCTCAGCTGTCCCTGAGTTTGGCTCAAAATGTTGCTCTCCCCCTAATAATCCCTTAGGAAAATGAAAATTTTGAAAAAAAAAAACATGGAGGGTTTACAATTAATAAATAATTGTAATGATCAACGTTATAGATTACTTTTATTTCAGAAATGCATGTAGATTCTCTTATTTTGTCACTTGCTCAACTTAACAGTACTAATATTAAAAAAAAGTGTCCCTTCTTTGATAGGTCCCCAGCTGGATTGTGTGGCTGTTTTATATTTTTGCATCACATTCTTGGTCTGTTTTTCATAAAATTGTGTTTTTTGGCAAATCAGTGGCAAATCATTAAAGACTGAAGTTAGAAAATAATGACTGACATTTGAGTTTCAGATTTCATACCCTTCAGAAAATTCATACTAACATAATACCTACTAATCTATTATCTTTCTAAGTTTATAAGAGCAATATTTAAAAATTTTCCTTATTTTTGGGCCTCTGGCCCACTTCTATTCATGCCTTTGTCCATATTTCTTGTTCTGAGGTTGACCGGTATGACAAATGTGTCAGGGCCATCGCCATCAGCCAGAGACATTTCAAATTGTGACATACTTGTTGCACCCCACTCCCCCCATGTAGTGACTCTGGATGTGTCCAAGAAAGGCAAGGAGCAGTTATACAGTGTAAATGTGCAGAGTATCCCCCCATCCAAGGTAGACACAAGTACTACAGTGGCTTTTCATCTGTCCTTGATTTTGTAGAATGTGCTGATTTTCTGTCATATTTTTATACTGTTAATTTATGCTTATTATTCAGAAAATGCATGTTATTGCAGTGCCTGTTGCCCTATGTTTAAATAGCAATGCTTTAATGGCCATCAGGTAAGTTTTTCTGAGATTGTAAGATGAAAGTAAGCTTTAATAAGCATACTGTTAAAGAATTACCAGCATTGAAAGCCTTTTTTGTTGTTGCCATGCAGAGAATATTTACATAACTTGATAACATATAAGCCTTGGGTACTGAAATGCATATGACAGTATTTGTAATAAAGGACAGGATTACAGTATTTTCAGAAGCTCATTATATTTGTTGGAAACTTGCAGTCATCTTTGCAGGCTTTTCCCATAAACTAAACAGAATGTCAGTCTATCATTTGCGGTCCATAACCTGTGCAGTAATCCTTTAAGCAATATATCTTGAGCTTGTTTGTTGTGTGCTATTCATTTTTTTACTTTGATCATGTTTTCCCCATGAAACAAGTAAATAGTTGTTGTCAGGCAGCAGGTCTTTTTGGGATAAGAAACATTTTTACAAGTGGGGATATCACATAGATTGCTGCTTTCAGCATGTTACTTGGTACTTTTATAAAGCTGAATATAAATTATAATTAGAACTGCAGTGCAAGGTGAAGTGGTTTGAGTTGAGTGCTGCTTGTTTTTTTACACTTGATTTTGACTGACATGCCAGTAATGTATTTAAAAAGTAATTTATTTTTTCATGCCTCACAACCTTTTTGTTTCCATCTAGATATTAAGCAAGTTGTCACGTAGCCAATGCATTAAAATATCTTTTTCATCTACACTTCATTTTATCTTGATTGCACTCATAATGATAGTTGGCACCCAAGGCAGCGTATTTAATTACAGTCTCAGTTTTTTTGTGGTTTTGAGCATAGCCCCACCCCTTTCTAGTTGGTCACACCCCTTCCCATTGGCCCTACCCATTCAGCTGTCTCCTGCAGCCCACCTTTGATTTGAAGCCATTAGCCACCACTGATATATACATATACATAAGGTGAGAGGTGCATTTCTGACTTAGTTTTGATTTTCACCTGTACTTCATGTCTATTCAGCTGTGTTACTTCTCGATTATGATCTGAGGAACAGTAATCAGATGGTTACCTGATATAGCTCTGGATCAGATCTCCTTGGTCCTCTTTACTGAATTAATAAAAGTTTAATTCATAATTTAAAAAATGAATTAAAGAGAAATCTGATTAGAGGATAGTGACAAAGCACATGTAAGAGTGGATTTTTTTAGTAGAATTATTTCAGGCATTATTTTAAACAAGCCAGGCCTGAAAGGATATTTGTGGTTTATCAGAATTTCCCAACATCATACTACAACTGCATACTGCAGGTCTAGATAAGAAAGCATGGCTCTGCTTTGTATGTTTTAATCAAAAGGTTATTATAGAACACGTCTTGACTACAAGCAAACTGTTATTGTGTGTACAGCCTTGTATATAACACATGCTATAAAAATGGAATACAGTATGTGAAGGAAAATTAAATAAAGCAGTCTGAACTGTTATTTAGATGACAATTACGTGATGTAAAGTAAACTGAGAAAGTAATGGATTTATGTATACTTGAATCAGTCCTTGTAGTCTGCATTTGTAAATTTGATTTTGTGTAACTTCAGTAAGCTGCTAAAACCAGTTCAGAACAATAAAGTTTAATACCAAAACATGGCTTATACCTCAGGGAATTTACTAGAGATAGGCCACAGTTGAATATTTACATGAAGGAATATAGTACTATGATATAAAAAAATAATTCATCCTATCAGTTATTTATTTTTTTTCTTTTTATTGATAGTAATGATATGAGTTGAAGAACGGAAGTTACAAAAGGTCTAGTGTGTCCCATTATAATTTTATTGAGAAAAGGAACATATGAAATGGTGAAGGAAGAAATTCAAAAAGCACTATGGGAAAACAAGACTATCAATTTATTTACTTGTTAACATGGTAAGTGGGCTGGTACTGAGAGATTTTATAAATATGAGCTAGGAAATAGGCAGGGCAGTATATAGCATTAAATGAAAGTCAGTGTAAGGTCAAGATAAAAGTAATATATGCAATCATATGACAGAATATTGAATGAGATTATTATATATTCTAGACAAATACAATCATGCAACTTAACATATACAAACTGATGACAGAATATTGGATAAACTTGCTATGAAACAAGTAAGCAAAATGAATAGAATTTAACATTGAACTAGTCTAAAAATGGAGAGAATAAATTAAGGGTGAGTACACAAAAGATGTAGTCATTTGAACAACAACACATATGATTATTGTAATACCAAGCTGAATTATTTATCTATAATAACTTTAATCCCAGACAAGAACATCACAGTTCAGAGACCCAATATACTTATTATGGCTAATGACTGATTTTGTGAGTAAAAGCAGTAGATGCCCCGTTGTTATGAGATATTATAAATATGGAAGTGATGAGCAAATTGACAGTCTTTCCATGTAGCTATAGAGCTAAGTCAAAAGAGTGGTCATATTAGGTGGTGAAATGGTACTATATTTTGAAAATATATCAATGTGCTGGCCAAGAGTTAAATATTTGATAAACAAATGATAAAGGGAAAATGTAGAAAGTAAAATATAGTTGTTCAACAAAAGGATAAAATTCTGGTGGACAGAGGATGATCTATAGACTTACAGTCAGCTGGCATTTTGATGTAGTTTATAAAACAGATGAAATATAGGATGTTTTCTGGAAAATTTATGCAATCTATAATGGACTTAAGAACCTTGGAAAACAGTGGTGATGATGCATTTTTTAAGGATTTAGCTCTCCTTATGCTTTGCAGGAAACAACTTAAAATGTGCTTCCTAAATTCGTTTATTTATTTTTGAGGTGGGAGCAAGAGTACAATGGCATGATAAAAAATAACCCTGAGCCACATGGTTTACCTTAGAATGGTATTTGCTGGGGCCATAACAGATAAATAGTGAAACTCCTTTTTTTATACCTTTAAAGTGCTTTTCACCACCTCCAACATGAGGACTGCACCCTCTGCTACTAACTTTTAAGACCACTACACCTCAGAATAGGTAGAAAGCTTTCAACCTCAGAATTTAAATATATCCTTGCATGCACATTCAAGTTTTCAGTTTTGTTCTTTTAAGGATGTCACTTACAGAAAATAGAATTTCAATAATGGACTGTCCAAAAACATTTCCTAAGGTTACTGTATTTTTATTTACTAAAATAATGTAGTTAGACATGAAAAGATAAGTATTTTGTGGCTATTATTTTAAAAGTAGATGTGGTATATTAATTACAACTATTTAAGCTAGTGTAAGATACTTTCATATTTATCTTTTCCAAACTATTCTATTTTTCTTTGATTCCCAAATTAGATTTTTTTTTGAGTAATAAACATTTGGAAATTTTGGGGCTACACGTGTTCTTATCATAGCTTTAATGCAATTGCTTACAAAAATAATGATGCTGGCTATATCATACTATGTTTACTGATGTAAATGCCTGGTTTAAAAAAAAAAATACCCAAAAAACAACATATTAAAAAATCCAAAGGAACAAAAGAACACTAGTCCAGGCTAGTTTCACAGAGTTTAATCAACAAGGTAAATGCTTTCATTATATAATGTAAGGAATTTCTACAGGTACAGTGAACAACATTAGTGTTTACAGTCTTACTAGTAAAAGTGCAGGAGTCTATTTTTTGGTAAGATTTTATGGGAGATCAGCTCAAACTATATCAGGCATAGACTATTTATGTTTTCAGTGTAATTCAAACCTACTGGGAAAATGTGAGTAATAAGCAAAGCAGCAATACAGATATGTAAACCTTTAATACGGTTGACTGTTCTGGAGTGGAGTGTACCAACTGTGCACTATGATAATATTTTTCTTCTCAGGCACATTCTGCAATTGTGCAGTAGATCTCAATGGGTGGTACTCTCCCACCGAGGCCTATTTTGGAGACCAGCCCAGACTCACAGAGCACTATCTGCCTGGTAAGACTGCAGTTGTATTCTTTATAATTGTTGCTGTGTACCTAAGTTTACATTGTTTTGTCCACAGGCCTCTACAAATGAGCTACAGCTGGGTAAGAACTTCCTGTTAATTGCTCACTAACTCACTCATTCATCTTGTGCTGCTGATGCCACCATGAATATTAATTCAGTATGTTGTGCAACAACGGTAATCTTGGAATGACTTAAAAACACATGGCTACTGAAAAAAATTAAAGGACTAAATGTACATGTGCTTCCTGCAGAATGAAAGAAAGGAAACAGGCCAGGGGTCCTCAACCCTCCATGGACTGCTACTGATATTACGTACCAGTAATTAGAGTTCCAACTCTTATGCTGTTGAAAGTACAGAAGTGAAAAATGTCAGGTTGAATTTACTAGCTTTGTACTGCTAGAACAAAAACAGGTTAATAAATACACACTCACACTCTCTCTCTCTCACACTCATACGCTCTGCAGTAAGTTTTGAACCACTGAAGCTGACACACACACACACACACACACACACACACACACACACAAACACTTTCTCTCTCTCTCTCTCCTACTCTCTGCAGTGAGTTTTGAACCACTGAAGCTGACACACACACACACACACACACACACACACACACACACACACACACACACACACACTTTCTCTCTCCTACTCTCTGCAGTGACTCTGAACCTCTGAAGCTCTCTCTCTCTCTCACACACACACACACACTCTCTCTGTCTCTCTTGCATTCATACTCTCTGCAGTGAGTTTTGAACCACTGAAGCTGACAATGAAAAGTATCAGTAGTGGTATTTATAGAAGAGCAGCAAAACAGCAAGGAAAAATTCAAAGACTTTCCAACAGAGTTATTCTAAAGGTCAAGGTTATGTAGTCTTGGTTAGACTCCATCAATCTCCAAATGTAAATTGTCACTTATTGATATAGTTCTCTGTGGGTGCCACTGGGATGAGGCACTAAAACTTAAAGGTTTTATCTGGTTGCTAAATGAATAATGATAAAAAAGTAGCAGAATGTATAGTTGAACACTCGTGGGTTGAAAGTTACAAGAAGTGGCTGTGACAAAAAAAGAAATTTGAAAAACATGCAATATTTAAAATCTGTCCCTCATTTTGGGCCTTTGTCACCCCCATTATTTTGGCTCTGTCAAGAATACTTGCACTAAGAGGCTGAGATGTATGCCCATATGCTCTCTCCCTGGAAATGCCTGCTTTACGCTCAAGGTGAATTTCTTTGCATTCATGTATCAAACATATAATATTAAGGTTAGGACTAGAGATCTAATCATAATCTTCTGTATAAAAGTCAGAGTAACTTTACCTGGGGGCCATCTTTTGTTTTCACAAGGACATTTTATTTCTATATAACTTGCTTAGCAAAACTTTACAGACAATTTTAGCATCTACACTTTTTTTGATTATTAGATACACAAGCAGCAAACAAATCCAAACCAGCCCAGAACATGAAAATGTTGAAACACAGGTGCCCAGTCGGAAGGTAGCTGGAATAAAGAAGATGAACCACGACAAAGTAAAATCTTCTTTTTAAATACAAAATGGTGAGTGCTTTCACAATGGTAACCATTGCTTCATCAGACAGTTCATTCAAACAGTAACAGCACTTAAATACTTTAATTCACTACTAAAACAACCAATCCTACCACTCAAAGTTAATTCAGCACTCAGAAATCAATTAATTACTATGGTTACATTTTGCCCTTAGTTAATTGCTGAAGTCAGAAAAACTCTGTTTAAAAACGACATGCACAAAATGTAAAGACGAGAACATGTGGATAAATATAAATAAAATACATAAAAAGTCAATGAATAAATACATACACTCATGTTCCCCATTTAGTAACTACATATGTGCATGGGTATAAGCATAAAAATATATATAAAGTATAAGCAGTACACACTCAACAACATAATACATATATTCTGCCTAATAAATACACATGTTGTTCACCTAGTAAATACATATGCTTTAATAAATGCATCTCAACAAATGCTTGTCTTTAGTGATATCTATGCTAGAAGCATTTCAAGTAATACTGTCATATTGACCCAAAGCCCTGCATGTGTTTATGTAGTCTTCTCTTGTTAAAATAGTATTATTATTTTTTATTTTAACCTTCTAGATTTTAGCACTGGCTTCAATGGAACACTATCATTCAAACCCAAACCTCTGTGCGCAAAATCCATTTTACTTCCATATTTTCAGTAGTATTGATTATGTCCCCCATCCTATTGCTGACATTCTGAATATGTAAAACCTGAAAAAAAATATATGGTCATCCCCCTTATCCAATGTATGCTTAGCCAAAGGCACTATACAGTTGCCCTTTTCTAGTGCAGTAAAGGTTATCCCTGATCTGTCCCTAAGGTGACGGTTAGTTTTGCCAACATAGAAATGGAAACATGTTGTGCAGTGAGCCACATATACTACATTCTTAGCATTGCAATTAGCAGAATTTCTTAGCTCCCATAGTCGCCCTGTTTCAGGGTGCTTAAAAAACCTTGATTCATCTGTATAAATGCATTATGTACATTTTCCACTTCTATGGGAACCATTCACTGTGCTATCCATCAGAGTAGGTATCTTTGGATAGCAAAGCTGCTGTTTTAGATTTTTCTTATTTCTAAATGCAAAATGTGGTTGTCCACCCACTATGTTGGTAGTATCCTCATCTACTAACAACATATGCCAATTTTGTCGTATGATTGTTTCAAACCTTTTCACATCTCTTGTATATGGTAAAACCATCGGAATGTATGGTAATACACTATTCCTGATACCTACCCTGTCACTACCTGCTCTATCAAAGTAGTAGGGCTTAGCTTTACCTTTCCTTTCTTTGTGTACATTATGGTACACTTTATCAATTTCATGTTCACTATACCCCCTATTAATGAAACCTGTTCTTAACTTAGTTAACTAATTTCTATACACTTCCTCTTGACAACATAGGCGAGATGTTCTCATTGCTTGACCTCTGATTATGTTAGGAAACATCTTAGGGTTATGCATACTATTTCTGTGTAGAAAAGATGGTCTGTAGCATTGTTTCCTATGTAATTTCATAGACCATTGGTCATTTTCTCTGTATATGGTAACGTCCAGAAAGTCTAAACTCATCTCAGAACAGTTCATCGTAAACTTTAAAAAGTCACTAGTAGTATTTAGGCATGCATACAGGGATTTAAGTTGTTCACCATCACCTTTCCAAAAAATAAAAAGATCATCTATGAAACACCTATAAAAGGCTATTTGGGGATTACCTAACAGATATTCATATTCCCAGTTAACCATAACCAGGTTTACATATGTGTTGGCACAACTTGTGTCCATGGCAACCCCTGACAACTGCTTATAGCATATGCCATTGAACATGAATATGTTGTGCTCTAGTACCAATTCTAGTAATATACAGAGAAAGTCTATCTTAGTATTAGAGAACTTTCCCTGCCTTGTCTACACTGATTTCACCATGCTTATCCCCTGGTCATTGGGTATACTTGTAAATAAAGACACTACATCTAGTGTGGCCAGCATCCCCGTATCTGCTGTTCCCATTTGCTTCACTGCTCCATAAAGGTCCACTAAAAACTGTTCTGTGTCTTTCAAGACATATGCATATTCATTGAGTGCTGTCTTCAGTTCCTTATCCAGGTATGTAGAGATAGGTTATGTTAGTCATCCTGCCCCTTCTATTATAGGTCTAAATTTCAGATTATATGAGTCTTTGTGTATCTTGGGGAGGCCATGGATTTAAGGTATGAGTGGATTTTCAACAGTAAAATTATTAAAAAGATCTTTACTTAATAGTTCCATATACATGCATTAATATAAGGTACTAGCAATCTGTTCACTCATTTCAAACACAATTGTCGTTAGTACTTCAACATATACATTTGGATCCAATAACATTTCTTGCATAAATGTATTATAAAAGTCAGCATTCAATATCACCACTGGTCCCCCTTTGTCAGCGGATCTTATAACTCTGCTATCATTAGTCTGCAAGTCACACAATGCTTTGTGCTCACTCTTTGTCAAATTATACTTGCTTTCTTCTAAAAAAACTATTGTTTCTTGTGCTATAAATGGCATTTTGACAAGCTTTTAAGAAAGTTTCTATATTATACGGCAATATTGGTACATACAGACTGTTTTTCTTAAACTGAACATCCCTTGTCTCATTGCCATTTCCAAATTGTTGCTTCAATGTTACATTTCTAGTAAACATCCGTAGGCATAACAGAAATTCACTAATGTCCATTTTAGTCAAAGGTATAAAATTTAAACCTCTGTTTAATAAAGAAGTCTCAGCTGCAGACAGTTCATATTTGGAAATATTCCATATTAACTCTCCTGCCCATACCCCCAAATGTTCTTCAAAGTGTGAGTTTGTAACTGACCTGGTGCCTATTTCTGTTTCTGGCCCCTGTAAATGTCCTGTTCCACAGATTTTCTTCTCCCTGCTTGAAACAGTAGGGGTAGAACAGGAAAAACCTGTTGTTGTCCTCCTTCCATATTAATCTTCCTTCTTACCATGACTGTAGTTGTGGAGGCAGTTGTCTTCTCATTGGTTGCCAAAGACGATGGCACTTCCATCAGTGTTGAATAAATGGAATTTGCCTCATTTGGTAAATGGACACTCCCTCCTGGTTGTTGATTCATTGTTTCCTCTTCCTCCCCGAATGCATTGGTCATCTCTTCAAACTGTACCCGATGCTCCGCCCTCGGTCTCTCATGCCGCTCAAATGATTGAACTCGCCCTCTCCTCTGCTGGTAGGCTGTTGGTGGTACCACTGATTGCCGATTGATTTCTCTCATAAATCGCAAATTGCAGTTGGTAGTAGACTGCTGTGCAGATTGTGCAGGTTTCGGCCAAGTAAAGACATGCTGGTTGGTGAAATCTGTTAGATCTCTACACAGTTTATTTTTCTTTTGCTCAAGCAGTCTGGTTTCATAGCGGAGTATCTTATCAATTAGTTCATGCATGAAAACATCAGTAGCTGCTTCCACATAAAGCACAGACAGGTCATGTTGTTGCTGACATATCTTTTCATTAAGCTCTTGTTCCATGGGCTTGAAAAAGTCCAGCAACAATTGTATATATGCTTTACTGGTGTTAAGATTAATTTGTTGCCACTGGGCTAAAGTGGGGTAGGTGTTTCCATATGTTGGCATATTAAGTACTCTGAGTCCCCTTGGTATGACATTTAGGTTTAAGCAGGCTTCAAAATGGAACCGTTGGCTCTGGAGCCGCTTAAACCTATAAAAATCATTCTTCACATTTATTTTCAAATCGCGTATCTCAGCTTCATTGATGTTAGTATTAACAGTCTCAGAGTGGACAACATGTGCATTTATTAGGTTCATAGGTAGATACTAAGCTATCTGCCCTAAGGCATTTATAAGCCTAGCCAGAGTGTATTTGGCTTCCGCCTCCCTATTAGATTAGCCTACTGTGTCTCTGTAAAGTAGGTCACAGAAGGTACCCTTTTAAGATTGGTTTACTGTGCCTCTGTCTAGCAGGGACACAGAAGAGATCCCAGGGGTGAATTTGCGATTTCCCATCCACGCATCAAGATTTCGCTTGAAAAGGGTGAGCGAGGGGCTATGTCTAACATGAACTGGGGTTCTATTCCAGAGTGAGGGGAGCGTCTGGGAAATGAATCTGTCCCTCCAGCATGTCCTATTTATTTTTGTGCTGAGGTTTAGGTCCCTGGAGCTTGTAACACTAAGGGACTTGGATTTTTTGAGGTGGAGCATGTCCATTAATTCTGGGTTTGACATGGCTTTGTACGTCAGGCATAGATCGCCTCTGAGTAGGCGGAAAGCAACTGAGTAGAGCTGGAGTTTCTATAGTCGAGCTGCATAGGACATCTGTTTGTAGGCCATGATCCTCTTGGTGAGGTACTTTTGGGGTCTCTCCAGTTGCTGCAGGTGTCGGGTAAGGTACATCCCAAAAGGGGCATTGTATTCAATTATCGGCCTGACGAGTGACGAGTAGAGGGGCACAATGACCTCTCATGATCTAGATGCGAACCCTTTCCTGATGAGGTGGGCTATATAGAAGGTCTTTCTAACCACTTTGGCAATGTGATTATCAAAGGAGAGATTACTATCTACGTTGGTCCCCAAATCTCTAATTACTTCTTCCGTACTTAATGGATTACCACCTATGTGGCAATTTGTGGGCACCTTGTTTTTCCCAAAGGGGATGACTATGCACTTTTTAGCATTTAGCTTGAGGCCGTGGCTCTGGTACCAAGCATCCGTCTCTGTGAGACCCTTTTGGAGGATGCTTGTGTCAGCTGGAGATTAGATTATGGCCCCCAGTTTGCAGTTATCTGCAAACTTTGTCAGCCATAATCCCCCCGTGTTAGCCTGAACCTCAGAGAAGTATATACCAAACAAGAGAGGTCCCAGAACTGAGCCCTGTGGGGCACCACTTGTAACTGGTTTGGATTTGGACATGGCACCTGTGATTCTGACCATGTGGGTTCTATCTCTGAGCCAGTTTGCAACCCATCTTGTGATATAGGCGTTGATATTTAAGCTGGTAAGCTTATTTATGATGCCCGAGTGGGGTATTGTGTCAAAGGCTTTTGCGAGGTCCAGGTAGGCTGTGTGGACTACCTTGCCCTCATCTATGGCTTTGGTAACTGTTTCAAAGAAATCAACTAGGTTTAAGAGGCAAGATCTGCCCTTAACAAAGCAGAATTGGGTAGGGTTCAGTGTCTGGAGGCTCCCAATGTCTTTGTTTATGAGTTCCATGATAATACGCTCCATAGCTTTACAGACCAGACTAGTCAGGCTTAGTTTCCGGGGTCCGTTGTGGCACCACCTTTGTGGAGTGGGACTACTGTAGCAGTACGCCATTCTTTGGGTACATATCCTGTAGTAAGGCTAAGTTTGAACAGTGACTTAATGTCAGGGTTCAGTTCTTCTTGGAGCTCATGTAAGACGCAGCCTGGGACACCGTCTGGTCCCATAGATGCTGTGTTTTTTGCTTTGGAGAGGGCAGCTTTCACCTGTGCATCTGTGATGTCAGGGAGGTTACATTCAGTTGGGATAGACATTTGCTCTTTTGGGGGGGAAGGGGGGGAGAAGTTTGTGCCAAATCTGTCTGCCAGGATGTTGGCTATGTCTGTAGGTTCAGTATATTTTGTACCGTTATGCAACAATTCAGAGCATATCTGGGAGTTTCCACCCATGTTCCTGACATAACTAAAGAAGGCCTTGTGATTATCTTTAGTGTCTAGGGCAATTTTTCTTTCGAAACTGGCCTTTGATGATTTTATGAGGGATCGAAGTTTCTTGCTAATACTGATCAGAGATGCCTTCCCTTTTTGGGAGATTGCTCTGTCATGTAGTAGCTTCCTTCTTCTGTTGTATAGCTTATTTATGGCCGGGGTCCACCAGACTGGTCTCCTGTTTTTGGAGGAGTGAGTCTTGGTTTTATTTGGGATAGCACAATCCATGCATTCCTGCAGGTGCTCATAGAATGCATTTGTAAAGGATTCTGCGGATTGGGCTGTATTATCCTCTGGCCCAGGAACTTTGAAGGATTCCACCTCAGTCTTGAGAAGTGCAAAGTTGGCTTTTGAGAAATTCTTTACAGTGATTTTCCTTGGCTGGGGGTGGGGACGGGATATGGATGTCCAGGGAAATTTGTTTATGGTCTGATCTTACCAATGAGGGGTTTACCTCTGGTGTGGAACATAGAATCCCCATGTTGGTGGTGACCAGGTCCAATATGTTGTCCCCTCTTGTGGGAGTGGTGACCAGTTGTTCCATTGCGTTAGAGTTTATAAATTCAAGGAACAGTTGGGCGAGGGTGTTTGGGCTTGAGTAATTTTCCCAGTCAATGTTTGGGTAGTTGAAGTCACCCAATAACATAGTGTTTGGAGAGACCTTCATATTCTCCAGTGTTCTCAGGAATGCCAAGTGGGGTTACTGTAATAGGGAGGGTGTTCTGTAGCAGGCTACAAACTGAAAGGCAGTTTTGCCCGCTGTTAGTTGCACATGGATGGTTTCCAATGCTTCGTGCAGTGCCATTAACCTGGAGGTGTGGGTATCTTTGATGAATATAGATACTCCCCCTCCTTTTGTGCTTCAGTCCGAGTTTTGGGGCCAAAACGCATGGTATGAGTTATAACCTGGTGGAGCTGGGGTGCTCTCAGGAGCCTTGAACCAGGTTTCTGTTACATTACAGACATTGATTTTCTCCATACTAAGGAGGGCCTCGAGTGCGTGCATCTTGAGGTTTAGACTTCTGGCACTGAGTAGCATTACCTTTAGTTTTTATCCTTGGGTTGTCTATGGAGGTGGGTTTGTCCTTTGAGCCTTGCCTAAAAAAGGCACTATGGGGGTGGCAAGAGCCTTGGCCAGTATACGAAAGCCTAAGGGTGACAGGTGCAAGCCATCCCTAGCGAAGCAACGTGGCTTGTCAAGCATGTCATCCCAGGCTGACAGACACTGGATCCCCTTTGAATGACACCAATACTTTAGCCAATTGTTGAAACTGATCATTTTGTCTTTATACTGTGGCATCATTCTTGGTGAGGGCAAGATGCTACTCAAGGTCAGGGTCATACCAGTCTGGGCTACATGGTCAGAGAGATCCTCTATGTCTCTTTTCATGTAGTCCAGGGAGGTACATCTCAGGTCATTCACACCAGCATGGACAATGACAGAGTCATACTTGTACTTGCTTTGGAGTGACCCGAGTGCTTGTGTTATGTGGCGGATCCTGGCACCCGACAGACAGCTTACAGTGACCTTCTCCTTGTTCAGTCTGGTGAGCAGGACGTCAGTGTGCCGGACAATAGAGTCCCCTATAACAAGTGTATTTGGTGTGTTGTTTGGCCTTAAGGGCTGTGACTGTGAGGCATACTGATTTTGTGGGATATGTGATTCATGGTTATTGTTGAGGGGTGGCTGTTGCTTGGATATCTGCTTAGGAGGTCTTTGCTGTTTAGGCAGATTTTTATTTAGAGCCTCCGAATATGTTTTTGTGTGTTTATGTGTTTGGTATGCAGATGCAATAGGTCTATGTGGACCTTATTAGGCAGAATATATGTATTATGTTGTTGAGTGTGTACTGCTTATACTTTATATATATTTTTATGCTTATACCCATGCACATATGTAGTTACTAAATGGGGAACATGAGTGTATGTATTTATTCATTGACTTTTTATGTATTTTATTTATATTTATCCACATGTTCTTGTCTTTACATTTTGTGCATGTCGTTTTTAAACAGAGTTTTTCTGACTTCAGCAATTAACTAAGGGCAAAACGTAACCATAGTAATTGATTTCTGAGTGCTGTGAATTAACTTTGAGTGGTAGGATTGGTTGTTTTAGTAATGAATTAAAGTATTTAAGTGCTGTTGCTGTTTTAATGAACTGTCTGATGAAGCAATGGTTACCATTGCAAAAGTGCTCACCATTTTGTATTAAAAAAGAAGATTTTACTTTGTCATAGTTCAGCTTCTTTATTCCAGCTGCCTTCCTACTGGGCACCTGTGTTTCAACATTTTTTTGATTATCATGAACACATATACTTAAAGAGGTAGAAATATGCTTAAGGTGTATGGATCACTTTATATCAATGTATATCTCTTAACCTCCAGATGAGAGAATCACATCTAGATAACCTTAAAGTCAGGGACAATCAGGGATATGTAAATAGCATAATACATGCATATTTAAATACTTTCATTAATATATGAAAGTTCAGTTACACAACAGACAGAACAACATTTACAGAAAAGTTACATACACACCAACAGAGATATATGAACATGATATGACACTTATACTTTTTGTGCAATGTAAATTTAGTACTGATTTTCAGCTAAATTATTTAAACAGGCTCTGTGATGAATTACTGCAAAAATGGGCATAATTATGAATTTGATACAACCATACATTTTTTGCAGATTGTGTAGAGAGAACTGTAATGATCTCATATTTATGTTAACCACGTAACAATAGGATATAATAGCATCAAAATGTCCTTATAAGGCCTAATATATACATGACAACATTAGAGTTCTAACACAATGTGTGAAGACTATTATGATTGTAGTAAAATGTATAGATATTTGTAATACTGCACATACTCGAAGAAAAAACTATTACAAAAACAAGGCACATCACTACTATATGTGACTACATTAACTATGAACATATATATGACAGTATCTGAGGCATACAGCATAACAAAACTCAAGTAAAGAAATAACATTCTATTCTGAAATAACTTCAGAACAGTATGTGTGAAGACTGCAGAACAGATACACATCTGTGTCAGATATAGAAATAAGGTGTCTAAGGAAACCTGGCGGTAGAATGAAAAACCCAACAAACTATTAAGAGAATGAAGGGATGCAGGGGGAATTTTGAGATAGAAAGTGCAGTGGCTGGCTCACAAAAAAGTTAAGAGAGTAGTGACAATGGCAAAAATTAAGGCATCAGAGAAACTCTACCAACTTGTGTAATGTGACTCAGCAGAAGATAAAGAAGATGGTCATCAGATACCATATGTTAGAGAGGCCAGCAAAAATCTATTAACCAGTCCAGAGGGCATCAGCGACAGATGGAAGTGGTACTGCCAGCAACATCTGAAGGAGGAAAACTCCTCAAAGCTGCACTGCTCAATGCTCAGCCTGTGGTGAAATAAAAAGAGGAGCTCACCCTAGAAGATGTAAGAGCTGCCCTATGGAAAATGACAGCAGGAAATGCAGCAGGTTTGCATGAAATCATTGTAGATATGATCGTGATATCGGGTGAGTTAAGAGAGAAATGGCTCCTGAGAGTGCTTATTGCACTATGCATAAAAAGCTGCAGAATAAACATTTTAATGCTAGTGCACAAGAAAAAAGGAGTCTCGCAACTGTAGGCAGTAACTCCAGTCATATGTCATTAAAGCGCTTGAGAGGTTTATTTTTAAATGAATGCATGGAATTGTAGAAAGTTAGTTGGGAAATGAGCAGCTTGGATACAGACCAGGATGCAGCACAACCAACCAAATGTGTGCAGTGAGACAGATAATGAGAAGAAGCTTGAGATGAAGAAATAGTCAAACAGGGCATTTTTAGACCTCAAGAAAGCTTATGACAGGGTCCCAAGAAACCAGATTTGTTTAGTTCTGCAATGATTCAAAGTTCTGGAAACATCTGTAGAATTAGTGAAGAGGAAGAACTGTTGGAGTAAATGGAGGCCATCTTCATTCTTTGGTGCTAGGTCAGAGTTAGTCCTCATGCAAATGGACATCATCTGAAAAAAATGGTTAACTTACTGTGCAGCAACAATCTCATCGGACTTGAAATGACATAAGTGTAAGCAGTGTTTACACTTTCAGAATTGTTCACAGTGAGAATGGGAGTAAATTAGGGTTCAGCTATGAGCGTACTGCTGTTCATATCAGTGGTGGACTACATTAGCATAGATATCCAATCATCTGAGAGTATATATGCAGTGTGTGTAGCACTAGAAGCAGACTGTGAACAGGAACTTTGGAAAATGATAGGGACTGAAATGCAAAACCAAAGGTAAATGGGATGAAACTGAATACAGACAAGACAGTTACTATGTCAGCAAACAGGGTAAATGAGAAGAAGCTGAAAATTGATATAGAAAGAAAACTAGTAGAGCAGATTAACAGATTTCAGTATCTTGATTAAGAATGTTTCAAGAGAGGAAAGTCTGAATGAGGAGTACCTATAGGGAGTGTAATTTTTGTTAAGACTCCTAGCATTAAAAAGCAATATCATTATATTATCTCTACATACCCTGGGAAACAACATACTCATATTAGAAGATATTCTAGCCAGGATTTCTTCCAGTATTAAATATGAAGCCATCATACTAGGCAATGTAAATATCAAATGGCTATTACTCAACTCCAACCACCCATTCCCAAATATTAATCTCTTCATCTACACTCAGCTCATTCACTCTCCCACCAGACCTAACAAAAGCAATAACAACGGATCCATTTTACATTGTATTCTGGTCACTAATACTAGCAACCACAGGAAATGCTGTAAATAATACAAATGCCAAAACTCCACAGCACAGCAGAAAAGAAAGCCGGCTGATGAAGTTTCTGTGGGTGAAATGAAAGTTGGTGTGGATATTTTGTATTAAACTTTATAACGTATTGGTTTGGCTTGGCTTTGTCTTTGCCTACAGGTGTATGGACCTTTACTGGCTTTCTTTTCTGCACTGCTGTGTAGTTTTGGCATTCTGGTTACTAACCCCGACAAAATATCCTCAGCTGGAACATTCCCAAACACCCTCAGTGACCATCTCCCAGCCTTTATAAACTGTGCTTCCCCCTCCAGTCAAAATCACTATCAATATAAATGAACAAGGAATTTGACCTCATTCAACCCTGTAACCTTCAACAATATTCTAAAAACAACAGATTGGCACTTACTAAAAATCTTCTCTCTTGACAAAGTGTTTGAGTACATCTTCATGAATGCACAAAATAGCCTCCACAACTCTGTGTGCAGAGGATCAAAAATAACCATGCCCCCTGGGTATCAAAACTTACTAGACTTCTCATGCATGCCAGAGACAAAATATGGAAGCTATGGGAAGCACATAGAAACACCTCAGACCTACTCAATTCAAAAAACTATGCAACCAGGTAAAAAAAAACTAGTCAACAAAGACAAAAAAGAACATTACGTCCGTTATTGTTTAACCTGTATCGAGAACCCCTTTTTTTAAATATAAAACAAAATATATACCATAACTCCCCAAGAATATATAACATAAAAATTCCCCTATCAGCATTTGCGGACAACCTCAACATTTATTATACGCCAACTACGGACATAAAGAAAATAATATCTGTTATTAAACACTTCTCCACAATATCAAACTACAAATTGAACATCAAAAAAACTAACATCTTCCCCTTGAAAACCCCTAAACCTTTCTCACTTCTACCTCTGATAGGACAAGTAAAAACCGAAGAAATAATTAAATACTTGGGGATTACATTCTCCACAGACAACAAAGATTTTTATTCAAATACCATAAAACAAAAAAATGGAACCACATCCTATTAGACTTAAATAGATGGAAAAATCTGAAATTACCATCATTAGCCAAAGTCTCGATTATAAAAATGAATATCTTTCCCAAACTATTATATATATATTCATGTCACCCCAACTAAGCATACCCAAAAAATTCTTTAAGCAAATCCACACTGAATTTGTGAAATTTATATGGGAACCCAAAAAGAGTAGAATTTCATATGAAAAGCTGATGACCCCTAAAAACAAAGGTGGATTAGATCTACCAAACTTTGAAAGCTACTATCTAATTATAAACACCAACAGAATCCTGAGAATTGCAAACTACAATACATCAGACAAAGCTTGGTATCCACAATGGGTAAAAATATACTTTAAACATACCAAAAGCTTGGATATAAACCCCAAAGCATTGCCATTCCTAAACAACAATACTATGAAGTTATATAATCTAATAGAACCCTTTAAATATTCCATAACACTAACACAAAAACTTTTTGAATCATTAAACCTGCTTCAACCCATGATGATATTACAACCTATACATAAAAACCCCAACCTTAAAATAAATAATCAGATGATAGACTTAGAATGCTTCCCCTATATAATAAACATAACCATACAAGATTTATACCCATACTTAAACTGTTCTACTCAAAAAATAAGAAGTCAAATGAACCTTCCTAAATCATATTTGTTGATCCTGAGATGGATTAAAGAAATACGTATGAGTTATCTCCATGATATCACCATTAATGAAGAAGAAATAATGAAATATAAATTACTATAGAAAACCCTTTTACTAAACAAAAAATATACGACATGCTCATACAAACTGATAAGATATGAAATATCAAGACCATATACTCATATCTGACTATTGGAAGAAAAAACTTCCAGCTATTGAGAATCATAAATTAACCCAAGCAATCAACCTAACAGTAAAATCCATATCACTTCAAAAGTTAGCCTTCACTCAACTTATGATATATAACAATGCATATTACACACGCCTTAGCTTGCATAAATTTAACTCTAAAAATTCGCCAACTTGTCCACACTGTAAAGATAAAACTGCAGATCTTCTCCACATGTTCTGGAGCAGTAAATGTGTATTAAAACTTTGGAACTCCCTGAAAGTGCAACTACAAAAGATGGGCTATCAATCATCAACGCTCACCTGGGAATTTACGATATTACATATTCCCCCAAATAATTTATCTAAAAACCAAATAAACATCCTTATTAATATCTTTCTATTATTGAAACTCTACATAGCTACTAACTGGCTTAACCCATACAAGAACTCTTGGGAGAATTTCAGAATTTTGGCGATTAAATATATACTAGTCCATAGATATATAATAAATAAACAAACCAAAAATCCCAATCACTTTAAACTCTGGGAACAGGTTTTCAACATTATACTTGCATAAACCATTAATTAAAGTTACAGTACAACATATGCAAGAATCCCCACAACATCATGTAGTCATAAATCTAGAGATGGTGATTAACCCTGGAGATCACATTCAGAGGAAGTATATGAAGTTAACTAGCTTTATAAATATTAGGATATGAAAGCATCTATGTATATAGTGTAAACATGTTTAATTGTATTGTTTTAGTTATGATTTAGCATAAACTGAATGCAGAAAATATGTATAATACTCATCTGTATATGCTAACTTATGTATTGTTGAAAAATAAATAAATATTATTGAAAAAAAAAAAGAACATTACCTGAAATTGCAGTCCAACCACAAGCAAAATACAAAGAACTTCTGGAATTCCATTAATTCGGTACTTAACCTAGGCAAAAAATAAAAAAAATCCCTGCCCTCACCCTGACAAATCTCCAAAAGAAATAGCCTCTCTTTTTAATACCTTCTTTATCAACTCTATAGCTCTATAGGTTAAAGGCTTATAGTGCATGCATATCTGAACTGCTTCTTACTGAAGTTGGTGCACCTTGTTTGCTGTGGCATAGACTGGATTCAGGCCTGCTGGATCTAGCTTTGTTTGTGTAACTTGAGTACTAATCCAGACATTCTCTAAAGTATTCAATTGTATTTATCACTGCTTGGTTGTAACTTGATTAAAGTGTAGCTATCATTCTAAGTCTTTTGGATTAAGCACTTGGGCTTCTGACTAGTTGTTTTACATTAGGAAGGTTTGTGGCAAGCACTGTGGTGGCAGGACAGGTAGCTTTCATCCTTATAAGTTGGGAACTGCTGATTGAGAGCCCAGTGTCCAAGTGTATTAGTTCTGGTTTAGGCACTTGGGCTTCAGGCCAGTTATTTTACATTAAGAAGGTTCGTGGTCTGCACTCTTGTGGGAGAAGAGGCTGGACTCTGCCCTTCTGAGCTGGGAATTTCTGGTTAAAGGTTTATAGTGCCTGAATATTTGAACTGTATCTTATTGAAATTGGTACACCTTGTTTGCTGTAGCATAGACTAGATCCAGGCCTGCTGAATCTAGCTTTGTTTATATGCTTGTTGTTTGTTTGCTTGTTATTTCCCTGGAACGCTAATTCCACCTAATACGCAGCTTCTCAGCGCTTCTGTGGATCACTAGTGACATCTGCATTGCTTACTGTACTTATTTCCTTGTTTCACTTGAAAGAAAGTTACTGTTTGTCGTTTTTGCATTTAGTTACTTGTAACACATTGCACTCAAGTTATCTGGCACTTGCTCAATAAAGCAATTATATAAGTCAGCACTAAAAAGTAAAAGCACTACACCCTCACTCCCCACTGGCCCTTGTTTTCAATTATTAAGGAATTCCCAATATTATTCTAGCATGTCCAAAGGTCAGTTGTCAATCTCCTCTCCAGTCCAGCTGGTGAATCTGGGAATCTTGAGGCAATGTTATAACTGCCTCATGTACACAGACAACCCTCTCCTCCTCCCACATAACACAAATACTTGTGAGAGATGCAGCTATTTAGCCAAACTGGAGGCTGAGCTCTCTCAACTCAGGACTGGCAAGACCAGACAGGAGGAGAAGGCAACTACACACACCACAAAACCAGCCTCACATAATGCTACCACTGAATCAAACACATAAACACACAAAGACATACTCGGAGGCTCTGAGTAAAAATTTACCTAAACAGCAGAGACCTCCAAAGCAGACACCCAAACAACTGCTACCTCAAGACACCCCACAAGCAACACATAAACCACAAAATCAGTGTGCAAAGCAGTCACAGCCCTTAAGGCCAAATACAACACCAAACATACTTGTCATAGGTGACTCCATAGTCAGACACACTGACGTCCCACTCACCAGGCTGAACAAGGAGAGGGTCACAGTAAGCTGCCTATCGGGTGCTAGAATTCGCCACATAACTCAAGTACTCGGGTCACTCCACGGCAAGTACAAATATGACACAGTCATTGTCCATGCTGGTGTGAATGACCTGAGATGTACCTCCCTGGACTACATGAAAAGAGACATAGAGGAGCTCTCTGATTATGTAGCCCAGGCAGGTATGACCCTGACCCTAAGCAGTATCCTTCCTTCACCAAGAATGATGCCACAATATAGAGACAAGATGATCAGCTTTAACAATTGGCTTAATGTCTGGTGTCATTCAAAGGGGATCCAGTGTCTGTCTGCCTGGGATGACATGCTTGACAAGCCACGCTGCTTCGCAAGGGATGGCTTGCACCTGTCACCCCTGGGATTCCGGATATTGACTAAGGCTCTTGCCACCCCCATAGTGCCTTTTTTAGGCAAGGCTCAAATTCTAAACCTACCACCCTAGAAAACAAAAATGGGAAGAAACTGAGGGTAATGTTGCTCAATGCCAGAAGTCTAAATCTCAAAATGCACGCACTCGAGGCCCTTCTCAGTATGGAGAACATCGATGTCTGTGCTGTAACTGAAACCTGGTTCAAGGCTCCTAAGAGCACCCTGGCACTATTAGGTTTTACCTCATATCATGCTCCGCCCCAAAACCCGGACCACACCACAAAAGGAGGGGGTGTATCCATATTCATAAAGGATACCCACACCTCCAGGTTGGTGGCAACACACGAAGCTTTGGAAACCATCCAGGTGCAACTAACCATAGGCAAAACTGCTCTACAAATTGTAGCATGCTACAGGCCACCCTCTCAAACTCAGGAACCCCACACAGCCTTCCTGAAGACACTGGAGGGTATAAATGTATCTCCAAACACCATCATATTGGGTGACTTCAACTACCCGAATATAGACTGGGAACATTACTCAAGCCCTAACTTTCTAGCCCAACGGTTCCTGGAGTTCATAAATTAAAATGCCATGGAACAGCTAGTCACTGTTCCCATGAGAGGAGAAAATATACTAGATCTCATTATCACAAACATGGGGACAAAATGCTCCACACCGAAGTATATCCCTCATTGGTGAGATCTGATCATAAACTAATCTCACTGGAAATCCACATCCCGCCCCCACCCCAAACAAAAAAGACCACAGTGAAGAACTTCTCTAAAGCAAACTTCACACTACTCAAGACTGGTGTGGTATCCTTCAAGGCCCCTGAGCCAGTGGAAACCACAACCCAAGCTGCGGAAGCCCTTACAAATGCCTTCTATGAACACCTCCAGGACTGCATGGATCAGGCAATCCCAAATAAAACCAAGACTCTTTCCACAAAGGGCAAACATCCAGTCTGGTGGACCCCAGCCATTAACAAACTTTACAATAAGAGGAGAAAGCTATTACATGATAGAACAAAATCCATAAAAGGGAAGTCACCCCTGATCATTATTAGTAAAAAAATACGAGCACTCATAAAATCAACTAAGGCCAATTTTGAGAGAAAAATTGCCATGGATTCAAAGGACAATCATAAGGCCTTTTTCAGCTATGTTAGGAACCTGGGTGGAAACTCCCAGATATGCTCAAAATTAGTCCAAAATGATACAAAAATCACTGAACCCACAGACATTGCCAACATACTGGCAGACAGGTTCAGTGCAAACTTCACCCCCCTCTCCCCCCCTAAAGGAGAGATAACTATCCCAGCGGAGTGTAGCCTCCCAGACATCTCAAATGCACAGGTGAAAGCTGCTCTCTCTAAAGCTAAAAACACAGCATCAATGGGAACGGATGGTGTCCCCGGCTGTGTGCTACACGAGCTAAATGAGGAATTAAACCCACATATAAGGCAGCTGTTTAATCTCAGCCTTACCACAGGATACGTGCCCAAGGAGTGGCGTACGGCAACTGTGGTCCCACTCCACAAAGGCGGTGCCTCTACGGACCCTGGTAATTACCGCCCCATAAGCTTAACAAGTCTAGTCTGCAAAGCTAGGGAGAGGATCATAATGGAGCTCATAAACAAAGATATAGGGGACTTGCAGACATTGGACCTGACCCAGTTTGGCTTCGTCAAGGGCAGATCATGCCTTTTGAACTTGGTTGACTTCTTCAAAACAGTCACCAAGGCCATTGATGAGGGAAAGGCAGTCCATACAGCCTACCTTGACCTTGCAAAGGCTTTCGACACAATACCCCACTCGGGTATTGTAGAAAAACTTACCAGCTTAAATTTAAACCCATATGTCACAAGATAGGTTGCAAACTGGCTTAAGGACAGAACCCACAGGGTTAGAGTTGCTGGCGCTATGTCAGACTCCAAGCCAGTCACAAGTGGTGTCCCACAGGGCTCGGTCCTTGGCCCCCTATTGTTCGGCATCTACTTCTCAGAAGTACAGGCCAACATGGGAGGACTTTGGCTGAAAAGTTTGCAGACGACTGCAAACTGGGCGCCATAGTGGAAAGTGCATCAGACACGGATATCCTTCAGAAGGGACTCACGGAAACAGATAGCTGGTGCCAGAGCCATGGCCTGAAGTTAAACGCCAAAAAATGTATAGTCATACCCTTTGGAAAAAACAAGGTAACCCCAAGCTACCATATAGGTGGCAATCCACTAAGCACAGAAGAGGTTATCAGGGGCCTGGGGACCCAGGTTGACAGTGGCCTTTCTTTTGACACTCACGTTGCTAAAGTGGTTAGAAAGACCTTCTACATTGCCCACCTGATCATGAAGGGATTCACATCCAGATCTAGTGAGGTCATTGTTTCCTTGTACTCTTCACTTATCAGACCAATGATCGAGTACAATGCCCCATTCGGGATGTATCTCACCCGACATCTGCAGCAATTGGAGAGACCCCAAAAGTTCCTCACCAAAAGGATAAAGGGACTCCAAAATCTGTCATATGCTGCCAAATTGAAGAAACTCCAGCTATATTCAGTCGCATACCGTCTGCTCAGAGGTGACATGTGCCTGACATACAAGGTCATGTCCAACCCGGAATTAATGGATATGCTCCACCTCAAAAAATCCAAATCCACCAAAACCACTAGAGCAAGCGACTTAAACCTTAGCATGGATATAAATAGGACGTGCTGGAGGGATAGATTTATCACTCAGAGACTCCCTATGCTGTGAAATAAAATTCCGGTCCATGTGAGGCAGAGCACCTCGCTGGCTCTGTTCAAGAGAAATCTTGACCTGTGGATGGGAGATCATAGGTTTACCCCGGGAATCATCTCTGTGTCACTGCTGGACAGAGGCACAACAAACTAATGGGTACAGTATTTTTTCATATAAGGGGTGGCGTAAGCCACAAAACTTTGGGCTAGGCTTATAAATGCCTTAGGGCAGATAGCCTAGTATAAACCTATGAACCTATGAACCTATCACACCAAAATTTTCTCAAATTACTCCACTTGCCACACATCCCCACCTAAACCACCCACTTACTCACCCTCTACTACTAACACCCAACATTCGTATAACCCCAATACCCACTCCACTTTCACTTTTTCTCTAAAGCCCATCTCAATGTCAACTATAAAAAGACTTCTACAAAAACTAAAACCTTGCTTGAAGGCCCCTGATGATATATACTCAGAATGCCTAAAAATGGCTGCTGACAGTATCACTTACCCCATAAGCATAATTCTCAATAGATCCATCCTTGAGTCCTAAGTTCCCAAAACCAGGAAAAAGGCATTCTTTCTCCTGATCCATAAAGGGGACAATAACACTGACATCACTAACTTCCAACCCATTGCAATTCTTTCCCCTATCTCCAAAATCTTAGAAAACTGCATCAATATTCAACTTCTTCACTCTCTTCTTGACAACAAGATATTTTCACCTACTCCATCTCTCCTTTTCTCAACACCCCTATTGGAGTTCCCTTGGGGTCTATACTTGGGCCACTCCTATTTAGCATATTCATAAACAACTTCCACTTATCTCTTCCTCAAGGTTTGTATACAATATGCAGACGTCTCTACAATTGTCTGCTCTGCCAACTCCACATCTGACCTACTACAACTAACTCAAAAGGCCTTCTCCTCCACTGAATCCTAGATGCAAAATAAGCACCTAGCCTGAACCTAAATAAAACCAGAATCATACTATTCACCCCTAAGAAAACCCCCTTAAATAAAATCGAATTTACCATCTACTCCCCTAGTAAGGCTTTAATCAAAGTCATTAACCACACAAAGCTCCTTGGATTCACAATCAACAGACACATGAAATTAGACCTGCATATATAAAACAACATTCACAAAACCCATCATAAACATGGAACCCTCTGTAGACACAATCACTTCCTAAGCCTATCAACAAAAGCAACTCTACCCACAACTTACCTATTACCCTCACTCATCTATGATGCCCCTCTGCTTACTAATATTCAAAGATCTTCAAAATTTAACCGTGAGACATGCTACAACAAAACTGCTAAATTTGCAACTAATTCTAAATACTCCACCCATCACTTTTTGGCTCTTAAATCACTGAAGTGGCTACAAATTTCCAAACTCTCTCTCTCCTATTTGTAAATAATCACAGCTCACAAAATACTTTTTAAGCCCCTAGATCATCCTGCCCCGAGTTCTATATTTAGCTACTACCACCCAAATAGGTCCCATAGATCAGGGAATCAGAAACTCCTGCAAGTTCACAAACCTAACTTCCCAATCGGCCAGCTTCTTTACTCATGCTCAATAGCCAAACACTGGAATGCTCTGCCTCTATCAATTAGGACAACTCAAAACCTTAATGCATTCAAAACTTCCCTTCATCTTCAAGCTGGAAGTGTACCTGCACCAAGCCCCTCTAGATTATTAATGCTGTACTATTTCTTATCAACCTTATTTTAAGTGGTCATAATCTTTACCTGATACCTTTGACTGTACAGATTATACTACTCTTGTAGTTTTTACTCTGTATTTTGTACATATTTATTCTTTGCAACTCAAATATTGTAATTTAAACTGTTAAATGCATGTACTGTGTAGCTTTTCTCCATGGGCCTCCACTGAAAATGGGTTCTCATAGGCCCAGCGGACTTTCCTGGTAAACAAAATGCAAAAAAATAAATACATACATTTTGTTTTGTTATGTTGGGAGTTGGAGACTGCCATTGCCTAAAAAAAAGCACTATGCTTGGTGGACATTTTTTTCCAAATATGCAAAAGGCTTGGAGAGGTAGGTGGAGGCCATCCTTGGCAAATCAGTTAGGACTGTCCACCATCTATTCCTAGGCTGATGCATATTGGACACTCTCTAAATGAAACCAGGATCTAACAGAGTTTATGAAGTCAATAATCTTTTGTTTGCGTTGCAGTATCATTCTTGATGAAGGTAAAATGCTGCTCAGAGCTAGGTTCATACTTGCGTCAGACACATTTTCCATGATCTCTATCATATCTTTCTTCATATAACCCAGAGAGGTACAGCTCAGCTCATTTATTCCCACTTGTACTATAACTGAGTCATATGTGTGATTGTGGCACAATGATTTGAGTGCATGAATGTTGCGATGAATCCTGGCCCCCGAGGATGTTTGAATGTGTGGAGGTTTGTTTTCTGGGCCTTTTGAGTCAGGAGACAGTGTGTTATAGATACATGTTTCATAGTGGGTGCTGTCAGAGTTGAGTGTTAGTGAGGTTTCAGAGAGCAGTTGTTTTTATGTTTCATTTAGGAGGCCTTTGTGGTTTAGGTAGGTTTCTTTTAAGACCCTCAGTATATGTAGGTGTAGGTGTTTGGTTTGTATATTATACTGTGTTGTGTGTTACTGACAACTTGTTTGCCACTTGCAATGTGGGAGCTTTTCATCTAATAACATAGTGTAAGTTTAGAGCTGTCAATAAACATAAGCCAGTTTCTACATTGTCTCAGGATACACATTTTACCAAGCTGGCTATAAACACAGAACGTGCTGACTAATGTTTCCAGAAGCTTACATATGAGCTGCAAGGGAAGTGGTACCAACAAGGCTGGAGAAGATTCTCTGGAGCGATATATATCTAAAAGAAAAGATGCAAGTCAACACATAATGAGCAATGTACATCCTTGCACTAACCAGTGGATCTTTGGTCAACAAAGGCTATTTGACCACTAGGAATTTATGGAGAAGGTTTATTTAGGAAAAGTTAAGGTTCTATATCTATGTCCCTGCAGCTTTGCAGCTTTACAGGGTATGGTTCGAAGCTCCTGCATGATGTGCAGTGTCACACAAACTTGTCTCACTTATACAGGCAAATCAATAAAAAAAAAAAAAAATCAAAATAACCTTTTGGCCAATAGCAGAGCAGCACACTCTCGGGTTATTGTAACAGCAGTCATAAGCTCAGAAATGTCTTGGTGCCTCTCTGCTCCCAATAGTGGGTAAAATCAAAGATTTCCCAAATATGCATCATATAACAAGCCAAAATGAGTATATATTTAGCAAGCTAATATTATATTACTGCAGAATAAATGCAGTAAGTACTTATCAAAGATTTTTTGAGGCTGATAGGTTCACCAAATCGATGTATATCCAATGGTGTGATTGCAAAAGTTGAGTAGCTCTAAGTAACTGAGCCAAATATCATGCAAATGCAACTAACTTATAAAGGCAGAGACTTTCAAAATTATATTCAAAACAATTCAAAACAGCCCTCTAGCCATAGCAGAAGAGGATAGTCAGATGTTCTTTTAGCAATCACAAACTCAGAAATGATCTGGTTCCTTTCTACAGCCACTAGAGTGTAAAACCAAAGCTTTTCTACCTAAAGATCATAGATCTGCATCATCCTCTTTTTCCCATTTTTGTACATGGTGGCAGAGAATCTATGTAGCTTTAGTGATTCAGATCCAGATCAAATAGACTAAACATCAACAATACTAACATCAACAACACTAACATCAACAACACTAATGTCGATACACTTCAGCTCATGCTCTGAAGATTGACCTCAGACCAAGCAAATGAAAAAACATATTTTTTGTTGGGGATTTAACCCCCTTGCATACCCAGCCTTACCTGCTAATTATATATAATACACACAATTCCCTGAGCAAAGGGAATATTCACCAACCTGGAGAATCGTCAGTCTTGCACTACTGTCAACCATCTGTTTTGTCGACAACACACACACACACACACACACACACACACACACATATATATATATATATATATATATATATATATATATATATATATATATATATAGATATATAATATGCATATATATCAAGTCAACCAATCAAGAAGTCAACTTGTTCTGAAAAAAAGCCAGTACAGTTGATCCTACAAACCATTTTTTTTCAGTGTGCAACTGTGGTATAGTGAGGAGTGGGGAATTTACCCTTCCCCTACTTTATTGTGATCTCGAAGTTGGCATTTATAATTAGCAAGGGGTTAGCGGGTGTAGTAGGATTGCACCCCTGCAAAAAAGGAGTTATTGTGTTTGTTTGAATATTTGTGGTTCAATGTATGGTATTTGAAGAGGATGTGTGTGTGTGTGTGTGTGTGTGTGTGTGTGTGTGTGTGTGTGTGTGTGTGTGTGTGTGTATGTGCATATCAAAACCTGCTGCCCCATCCCTATTGAGCATCAGCCCTACACAATACCTTGGCAAAAACCCTTTCCCTAACAGCAGCACTAATCAAGAAAGGCTCAGTTACTCAATCCAGTACATCCTAAAGAAAATGTAATGCAAGTCCTCAGTAAGTAAATTCACAATGCTGTTCTGACAGCATTAGGTTCTTGTATATACAATGCTGTATTTTAAATTGTTTCTTAATATTGTCTGTATACATATGGCTGTCTCACTGTGTATAATTCTATCTAGTCCTATGTAACCAGGTGATGATTGAAAAGGACTGTAATCGTCCATTTTACCTACCTGTTAAATAAAGAAGGAAATAAATTACTGTGCTCTACCAACATCTTTTACTTTGTTAGATTCTCTTAATGCTTTTAAATCCTCACTGAAAAGCTAGTATCCTAATAACTCCACTTGCCCTTGCTGCCTTAATACCAGACCCCCATAATCCTCTCCTTATTACTCCATCTATCCAAAGCTATAACCAATCAGTAATGACTAATCCACCAACTATTTCTCTTTAACTCATTCCCTGGTGGAAATATATATATAGTAAGTGGGTACTGGTGTACAGCTCAGTTTTTAAGGCAATGTACCTAAATTGAATTAAATATAATTTCTTTTTTTTTTTTTACAAGATGTCTTCACCTCCCACCTCACTGAAGAAGCAGGTTCCACAGGGCTAAGATAAATGAATGAAACACCAATCATGTGGCTAAATTCAAGCCAACACATTTTTTCAGAGCGATGAGTTCACAGCCAGTCAGAGACCTTGAAGGAAACACGCCTCCAAGTTGCCAAGTAAAGACAATTTCCTTGAAGAAACAGCAGGTACCATGCTAAGGCAGCCTTGTCAACATTAATCATATTAAAACCAAGTAAATGGAATTAGAACAGATGGAATTGTCAGATGGCAGTCTAAGTAAGCTGGAGAATTTTACGTTTAATTTGAATGTATATGACAGCAAATTAAAAGAACAAAAGATTCATAAGCTATTTAGAGATGTACAAGATTTTAAACAAGGACATATTTTTGAATAACCGAGAGAAATAAGGACACCTTTTACATCTAAACAATCTTCTAATAAAGCCAAGCAGTATCAATCAACCATTAAAGCAACAGTGGCTGCAGCATGATCAACAGGAGTGCAGGACAGAAACAATAGTGATGAAACAGCAAATATACCGTCCACCTCTCCAAATGTTGAAAGAAACTTAACATTAAGTATAGAAACAAATAATATAACTTGTAGAGAGTTCAGAGAAACTGTTTTAGCCACAGGAACCAGACCTAAAGAGGGAGCCACCCATCAACCCATAGTTTCCAATTTACCATATTTTTCTCAAGCAGAACTTGTACAGAAACCCAGATCCATGAGCCAGAAAAGGAAAGAAAAAAAAAACAATGAATTAAGCGATAGTACACTAGTAATAAATATATCTCAGTTGGAACTAAATAGAGACCAAATTCAGCTATTAAACAAAGGTCTCACATTTATATCATCATTGTGTTCGAACGTAAGTGAGTTTGCATTGGATGTTAGATGTCACCCTGAAAAATATATTTGGGAAAGATCAAGGAAGAAGAACTAAGTCATATAAGAAACCCAGTAATTTTGTACCAGTAAATCATCCAGCTGTAGATTTATTTATTCGGCTCTGTGAAAATGAAGTAGGAAGCTTGAGACAAGGAAGTGACTGTTTCAGACACTTCCATAATCTAACAGCACCTGAAAGGCACTGAATGATCTATGGAATAGAGAAGACATAGTGATCAAACCAGCAGATAAGGGAGGAGCCATAGTTCTGATGGACTCCCCATGGTATCAGGATCGAACGAAAGAAATGCTGAATGATGCATTAACCTATACACAGATCAGCAAAAGTGATCTGAATAAAATGATCTCAAGTGTGAAATATGATCTCTTTGAGTTGCTGATGACTGGTCAGTTAACTAAGGAAATATGCATCTTTTTTGAAATTACTAATCCAACTGTACCAACTACAAGTGGTTTGCCGAAGATCCATAAGGATAGACAAATTCCATCACTTTGCCCCATTGTAGAAGGTAGGGGATCGATTACAGAACTATCCATATATGTTGAGGAAAATTTGAAGAAACTATTACTACATGCTACCATGGTATTAAAGTACACAGGTTTCTTAGTGCACTATATTCCATCATGAACAGTAATGAAGACTTCACTGAGATGCTGTTGGTAACCATGGACATCACTAGCCTCTTCACAGTAATTGCCAATACCTATGGGGTTGAAGCTATCAGGAATACAGTGGTTCTGAGAGATATGAATGTGAACATTGATCTAATATGTAAACTTTTGGAACTTATTCTTGAAAACAATGTTTTTATCTATGGGAAGGAATACTTTTGGCAATGCTGGAGGGTAGCCATGGGGACCCCTTGGGTGAACAGTTACTCAAACCTTGTATTAGCACAATGGGAGCAAGAGCATGTACTTTCTTACAGAAATCCATGAAAAGAACACTTGATATTCTATGGCCGTTTTGTGGACGACATCTTTATATTGTGGAAAGGTTTTGATTCACAATTGATGCTATTCACAGATTATTTGAACCACTCTGCTGACTTTCCTAAGTTCACAGTTAATAGGTCTAAAGAAACAATTGATTTCTTAGATGTGAAGATAGAACTGGATCTGACATCTGGCATAGACACATCAATCCACAGGAAAGAAACATGGAGGAACCATTATTTACACAGGAACAGCATGTGTCCTGGACATGTCTTTAAGAATATAATGCAGAATCAAGTCACAAGCATCTCAAGACTGTGTACTAAAGACACAGATTATGAATGCAAAAAGGGTAAATTGGAGTGTCATCTAAAGGAGAGAGGTTATGCAACTAAAGACATCTCAATGAAACCAGAATCAGCAGAAAACTTAAGAAAAGGAAAAGGACAATCTTATTTTTCTAAAAGGAATGACAGTTCCAAAGGACAGCAAACCCTTGGTCTCATGCTCACATATAGTAATGATTTGAGGCATATATGTAACATTGTCAAGAAGTTTTGGCCAGTGTTGACCAAGATGAAAAATTGAAAGAAATAGTGGGAGAGAGGCCAAAATTAATTTTTAAAAACAAAAAGAACTTGAAAAGGTTACTATGCATGACAGATGGTTTCTCTAGAAAAAAATTCTATCAATAAGAAAGGAACTTTCAAATGTGGCAGGTGTAAAGCCTGCCCTGTGATAGATACTAGCAATTTATTCAAACATCCCATTACGGGACTGGAATATCGTTTTTCATGTAGTGTTACCTGTAATAGTAAAGATATTGTTTACTTAGCTACTTGTTTAAAGTGCTCTGCTTATTACGTAGGCAAAAACCAACCAGCAATTCAAGGACAGAGTGTTGCACCATCTGAGAGATATCCATCAAAAGGATAACAAAAACTCTTTGGCAAACCATGTAATTCAGTATCCCCTACATTCCTTCATGTTTAAAGCCATTGACAGTGTCTTTGAATGTCCTAGGGGTGGCAGTATAAGCAACAGGACTGAAATATGCAAGGTGAACTGGATTATCAATCTCTGAGCAGCTCGTCCTCCTGGCCTGAATGCAGTTGTACCACTTAAACTGATTTTAAAGGCAAGACGCATATCCATATGTTGACAAGTGCACGAAGGACTCTGTAGTTGGTCTACTAGCAAAGGAATGTGAAGTTTGCCTTAATCTTAAAGAAAATAATTTTCAATATAAGGATGTTGTATGAAGACAAGTAAAGTATTAAGCACTGAGGAGCAAAGAAAATCATGTCCTTGATGCTGGCATTCTTTAAGCAGGGAGTGTTTATAATTGCACTAAGTGAAATTGCAAAAGGTACTGAACTATGAAACTATGATTAATATTCAGTGTTCTAAAAAACGTGAAGTGACACTGTAGTAAACAGATGTGATTGTTGAAAGATGGTTCATGGCTCATAAAGTCTCTGTTGAGATAAACAACTAGTGATTGCACATTTGTCTTTATGCAATGGATTTTGAACTATTATGCCCTTTGGGAAGTACTCGTCAAGAGGAATTGATGACATCTGTATGTGCCTTTGCCATTAATAATGGGGAAATGAACAATGGAATAGCAACATGGGCCAATGGCACAAAAGCTGTTCTAGCTTGGTATGTATCTATCTTACAAAGAAGCTGTTTGTATGACCATACCATCTTGAATGCACCTGATCTTGTCTGGTCTCGGAAGCTAAGCAGCACTGCTAAGCAGCATTGGGCCTGGTTAGTACTTGAATGGGGAACCACCTATGAATACCAGATGTTGAACCAGCAATCCCATAGAGTTTGTTCTTGTCAGCACAAGAAGTCAATTTCCACTATGGCTTTATGTCCTTTATTTTGCTTGACAGTTTGAATGAAGAGAACAAAAAGAAATTAACATCAACAATGATTAGTGTTGACAAGGCTGCCTTAGCCTGGTATCTGCTGTTTCTTCAAGGAAATTGTCTTTACTTAGCAACTTGGAGGTGTATTTCTTCAAGGTCTCTGATTGGCTGTGAAATCATTGCTCTGAAAAAATTTGTTGGCTTGAACTTAGCCACATGACTAGTGTTTCATTAATTTATCTTGGTCCTGTGGAACCTGATTCTTTATTATTTGAGGAAGGCTTTTAGCCGAAAGCGCTTATCATATACAAATCAACAAGGGCTTTGTTTTATTGCTTTATGGCTCATTTTAAGTCTTAACAATTAAAGTTTTTATTTTATTCTTAAGAGCATAATTTTTAGTAGCCTGTGGTGGTGTGTTTCAGTTTTTACACAGTCTTTTGCTTAGTTTTTGAAACCACCTTAGGCAGTCGCAGGAGAGTTTCTTATATCTTTTTATATAGTTTAACGTCTTTATAGAATTGTATAACTACCTATCTTCTGCAATCTGATGCTGTTATTTTAGTCCTTGTGAAGCTTTACTCCCCGGACCTTCACTGAAAATGGGTTTCTGACCCAGTGGATTGTCCTGGTCAACAAATGTCAATAAATAAATAAATATCAACTGTTTTTCAGAAGTAATGACTGCTGAGAGCAGTATCAATCTCAGTGATGCTTCGAGTCTGAAAGGTGATAGTATAGCACTTACTACAGCTGCTAATTATGCCATGAGCTTCAGCAAAAGCAGTGCAAATGTTTCATTAAAGAACCTTCAACTACATTACTTATCTCATAGCTCTTTATTTATTTTTATTAATCTGAATGTTTTTAGTCAGGCAATCCTGCTCCATGGCTATTTCAGGGGAGCCTTGGGGGATTAAAGCCCCTACAACAAACTAGTAAATACATAAATAGCAGTATAACATTGTAGAATATCATTAAGAGATCATCACGGCATAAATAGGAGGTTATATATATATATATATATATATATATATATATTAAATTAAGAACATGGGTCATCGCAAAGTGGTTTTGTACTGGCTGGCAATTTGTAAATTTCTCTGAGTATGAAGGTATTGGAAGGTATAGGTAGAACTCAGTTCTCTGATATGTCTGGGCAGATAGATTTAGAAAGTGTGCACAGCACATACAAAGCTGATGTGCTCAGCGTTTGCAAGCAATGATGGGTTGTGATGAATAGATGAAAAAGATGAATGCAAAGTCTGTGGCAAGGCAAGTATCAATTAAAAAAATTAGAAACAGCAGGGAGTGTTTATAATTGCACTAAGTGAAATTGCAAAAGGTACTGAAATATGAAACTATGATTAATATTCAGTGTTCTAAAAAAGGTGGAGTTAACACTGTAATAAACAGATGATTGTTTTTGTCTTACAGCCTTAGAAGTAGAAATTAGTTCATGTTTTAGTACTAATCATGACCAGTGTTATTTAACATACACACACACACACACATATCATATATAATTCAACTAAAGATCCATGATCCCCAAAACTGTCTGGTTGTCATCTCACCACAAAAATAAATGTCTTTTAGATGGAACCCCCCCCCCCCCCACACACACACCTTCCATGTGAGGGTCTTTGCCTTCCATACTTCTTTTGTCTATATTGTCTATATATGTTAACTCTACCATCATGTTGCAGCAGGGAAGAAGGATGAACCTGGCAAAAATTTTTAGGAAGGAATGGTGCTTGTTCATTAAGCGTTACTTTGCACTTTAACAACATATATAGACACATACCTGTCAACCAGCAGACACTGAAAAGCTGGACAATGGCTCTTGAAAAGTAGGTACAATTAATTAGTACAGTGTCTACATACCTATTACCATAACTCCTATCACTTTCAGGAGGATTGTATCAATACTTGTGTTTAACAAAAGGGCAAACTGTGCAATACAAGATCAATCCTTAGACTGGAAAAAGAAAGTGCACTGAAATCAGGTGCATTCTTTCATTTTCTGAAATGATGATAACATTACATTTTAGGGTCGTGGAGAACTGAAGTTCTATTCTTGTATGAAGTGAACACAAAACAAAAGAATTATCCCAAGATGCTGAGACATGCACACATACCAATCTCTCTCTCTCTCTCTCTCTCTCTCTCTCTCTCACACACACACACACACAGTTTGGAAAAGCAGCATTTCACCTGTGGCACACCTTGAATAAGAGAGAAAACAAGAAAACCCTTTAAAACCCAGTGGGAAAGGAATCTCCCCAAGCCTAGAAATGAACTCAATAACCAAGCGCTGCAGTCCCACCCAAAATCAAAGGCATTCATGCTTTAATCATTTACAGATTTCATGACATCCCACTCATGACAAAGCTATGCATACATATGCCAGTGTGCAGTGTCATAGCACAGAAGGTTTTTCAGACCCAAAACAAACTGAGGTCCTGACTCTCTCCTGATATGTGACAGCTGATAGCTAGGAATAGTCTTGAAACTGTAAGGTAAGATGACAACGGAGGCAGCAGGTGAATATATGTTTAATGGCTAAGTGAAGAAAATAATTACATTTGCAATGAGTTGTTAGAGAGTATAAGTGAAAAGACAGACTAGCAGCCCAGAAACCAGGTAAGAAAGTATATAGAAAATAACTGTCAGAGCATTACATTTTGAAATCATGTTAATGTTACCATTTTCATGTGCTATAGCAGTTGACATTACAATTATTAATTGCAGGTCCAGCTAGGTTATATTTCAGTCAGTTTACTTACAAATCATATCATCTCTTAATCCTGGTGGTGGTGGTGGACTTGTATTACGGCTTCCTATGCCTTCCTGGGTTTGATTCCATCATTTCTTATTTACTGCCACTTGGGAGTCTGTCTAGTTATAACTAGCTACTCTTTTCTTTTTTTCTTTCCTTTCCTTTCCTAACCATATGAGTAGACTAGGGTTCAGTTAAAATTTTCAGACGAAAGAAGCCCTCATTCCATTATGTGCAGCATTACACTTTAGTTGTGTAGTCACACACATGCAATGTTTTTACTAGCTAGTTTGTTTACACTTACTGCTACTTCCCTCATGGCTAGCTAGCCCAGTTGCAATGAAATGACATCATCATGTTCATCTTTGTACATAGATGATGCTGCAGGGCGTGCCATGATGCATGATGATGTCAGCGAACAAGCAGGAAGTAGGAATAAAAATGAAAAAAATTGAAATTTAAAGGCAACAGTCGGGAATTTGTAGCACCCTCTTATTGTGAGCCTGAATGGGGTATTTTCTGTGAAATCTGGGACAGTTGAGGTGCATGCCAAGGCATCATATTATGGATTGATGTGCAAATACAACCCTGGTACTTTCCATATGAGGAGCTTCCCCAACTCTGTGGTTACACATCCATGAAATAAAGAGAAAATATTTGGCAAGGGCTAAGAAAATAGTTGTAACCCCTAATCATGTACTTCTTTTGACTTTTATACTCCTTATGCTAAGCTGCAGCATTGACCCAATCCTTGGAGTGATATAGGCTCAATTTCCATACATATTAAACCAACAAAAAAATCTAACATAAACATTGCTAACGGCAGTAATAAATGGAACAATATGGAACATTGGAACAATCTTTAACAGCCAAAAATTATTTGCATTACTGTAAACCCAGCTAAAAGATTTTTCATGGTTCTCATCCAACATTGAAAACTCCTATCCCTTCTTTGACAATAGGCCTAGTATGTATAAAAGGAAGAGCACCCTTACCCTAATTCATGGGGATGCATATGCAGTATCACCTACTGCAACATTGAGTAAATCCATTAATGCCAAAATATCCCAACTGGACCCTACTTTACTAAGCCTCCATGGCCAAACCACTGTTTATATTCCACCCCTTTCAAGCATAACTATTAAACAAAATACTCTCCTACAAATAATTAACTTAACATACTAAATACTTTCCTATAAATAATTAACATTACCAAACATCATAAATATACTTTCATGGATGACTTCAATTTCAGATATAAATTGAACAATAAAATTCTCTCAATCATTTTTCTCTTACTACATCATCATATCCAAGTAGTGACCTCTGATTCATGACCTAACCAAAGTTCTTAAGCCCTTCCATCATGAACTGCATTTTATCTATTTTACTTTATTTTATTTACACTTGTTAACCATAGTAGACCACTGATCCACTTGGAACATTTTCAGGCTTAGCCAGTGGACACAAAAATAAGTGATTATAGTCCAGGTTTTAGCAAACAGATATTATAGCAAATGTAACATCACTGAAATATAAGAAAGGTAATTCTCTTTAAACAAATGGAGTTGGTAATGATATACTAACAGTCAAATTAATATAGAAACTATGGTTACTAAGAAAAGAACCACAATGCCAGGCATATTAAGCTGCTTCTATTATAATAAAAATAAGCTGCAGGTTTTGGATGGAAGAGTGGCATATGTTTTAGAAAGAGCAAAGGCTCATGGACTTCATACTGTATGTATAAGAAAAAGTTGGGGGATGAATGAGTGGTGCTGAAAGGGACTAGTAGGGAGAACGCTCAATGGACAAACCCAAAATGTCCTTCCCATTGTTTATAACCCACCCCAATCAAGCATCACGATCATATAAATACATACATACAGTAAATGCCTACTCACATATCAGGCATGGGCAATAATACCCTTCTAGGCTGCCAATACACCAAAACAGTTACTAAGTCTCCAGGTTATCCTTAAAAATATCTAAACTACTGCTTGCTTTAATGTAATTTGGTAGTCTATTCCATGCATCAGCTACTATCTCAGAGAACCAATTAGTACACTTCTCATTCCTATAGAATGTTCTGCATTAGCTGCCTGATGATTTTCTACTATGTTTTGATAACCCTAAATATTCCCAGAAGTAGTTGTCACTAAGTGCCCTAAATAATGTCTTGTCTTTAATATTTATATGAGACACTTTACAAGTTCAGATATTTTAGTCTTTCATAATAACTTAAATCTTCCTATCCATGGAGGCCCTTGGTATATTTCTGCTGTACACTTTTCAGTTTACTCATGCTTGTTTTCTTATAATGTTTCCATATTGTTATTCCATACTTAAGTCTGGCTCTAATGTAACTAACAAACAATGATGTCATCATTTCTGATTTCCTAGACTTTATAAATCTTTGTGTGCAATCTATAGTCCTGTAGCTATTAGTAACCAATTGGTTGGTATTATTAGAAAAAAGCTGAATCTACCTATTTAACCAGATCCTTAAATAAGTCTACAGTTTCAATCACCGAAGGCGGTATTAAATATTCTATGTCTCCCAATTCTCACATGCTTCTTTTTAAATCTATTTATCAGCATGTTATTTTCCTGTTCCCAAATGGTTAATTTAGTCAAGTTTTTTTGCAGACATGCCTTATCTGTAACACATGTAATCAGTTTACCCATTTTCAAGTCATCTGCATATAGATTGTAGAACATATCCGATGAAAAAGTTAGGTCTGAAAGATACAACCTAAACAAGTATGAGCCTTGGACAGCGCCCTCTGGGACATGCTGAGTGTAACCTACAATGTAACCTATCAGATTTGTGTATGATACTTGTCATCTCCTATCTGTAAGCCATGCAGCTATCCATCTTATCAATAGTACATTAATACCTAGTTCTAATTTATTGATCAGTGTTTTGTGTATGACCCTTTCAAATACTGAAGTTAAATCTATATAAATTATATCACAGCACACTTTTTCATTTATAGTTTTCATTGTATTGTTACAGAATATCATGTTACCGGTAGTTATAGATGTACTTTCAACATATGCATGCTGATATATGGTTTCAATTCCCAACTTTTCCAAGTCTGGCAAAGATGCATCCAATATAACCTTCTTCATTCTTTTCCTACAATATGAAAATAAACTTATGGGTGTATATGACTCTGGGTTTGTCGTATTTCACTTTGCCTTAAAGATAGGTTTTAAAAAGTACATGTCCCTAAACTTGAGGAATCTCCCCATATTTAAATGGCTTAGTGAATAACAGATATAATGTTATTGTAACTTCAGGCTGAAGAGTTCTCTGGTCATTATTACTAATTCCTTCACTTCCCTGTGCTTTGTTTGGGTCCAGTTTGTGTAGTACTTTTTCAATATAATCTAATATGATTTCCATTTCTGAGTTTACATGGATGTTACTATGAAAATGTATCACCCCCCCCCCTTTGTTGAGCCAAACTGCTTTGTATAAGATCTGGTAAATATGTTTAGAATTTGTTGTGTCTGAGAATACATTTTTAGAATCTGCACACATGTGTATGTCTTTACTCTTACCACATGTTATATAGCTATGAAAATAGTTTCCTATTATGCTCAATATCTTTATATAAATTTTCTTCAAATTTGTCTTGACTTGTCTCACTGTATGTTTAATTTGTATGTCCCGCTTGTATATTTCAGTTTTCCAAGTCATAGCTTGACTTGTTTTCCATTTCTTATATTTTTGTCTCTCACCAAAATCAACTATCTTGCTCTTATGGAAATATATCTTCCTGACTGTTTGTGCATAGGTCCTAATGGGAATTTTTTTTTATTCAAACAATTACTCTTTCAAAACTTTTCACATTCCTTCTGCAGTGTTTCCACTGAACACATCACTCTAGTTAGTTTTACACAGTAATTAAGAGAATAAGTAACAAGAAAGAAACTCCACGAACAAACAAAACGAAAAGAGTACCAAGCAGCAAACTGATGACAACGGTCAAAAAATGTACTTTTTAACATAAAACAAGTTTATTTTAAAACCAGACATGTTTCCGTCCTCCTAAATGGAAAGACTTCTTCAGAAAAAACAAATGGAAAAGCCATTTGACTTTTTAAAAGTTCCGCTCCTAAAATGCTCAAAACTTTGAGCCAATCAGTTAGTCTTACTATAAAATAAGGTTCAAAGTTTAAATAGCCATCCACAGACAAATCATCCTTGAAATAACCACATAAATATGCACATAATGGATAGAAATGTGCATAAATAAGTAAATACATGGTGCAATTCAGAACAAATAGAACAAGTGAAAGAAGTGCTAGAATGACCATATAAATATGCACATAGTGAATAAAAATAAAAATAAATAAGTGGTGCAACTCGAAACAAATAAACATCAATCAAGACATCAAGTGCGCACACAAGTATTAACAGCACTGCAACCATACTTATATTAACTAGTATGACAGTAATGTTATTAGACGATACTAGCTAATAAGTGTGGAACTTTTGTAAAGTCACCAAAAAATAAAAAAAACTATTTGTCAGTTGAATCTTATTAAATGGATTTATGTTAACACTAAATAATAATAAATTTTAAATGCAATGAATTTTAAAATATATTAATTTTTTTTAATTTTTAACCCTTGTTTATCTCAAACAATTCTTTAATTTCAAAAGACAAATAATGTTACAGTTGTCGTTAAGACCAGGGTGACAAAAGGCATTTAGTAAGAGTTGCCATTCGAGTTCACGGCATTCTAATAATATAGAAGTAGGCTCCCCTCTAATATCATGCAACAATTGATCTATGGCTAAAAAATAGAAGGAGTGGTCAGGATTAGTGTTAATCTGCTTAGCTAGAGCATTATCGCTCTTGTTTTTAGTGTTTGTAAATTCTATCGTGACATTTGCGATCGGTTTTCCCCACATAAAACACATTACAAATTTTACACTTAGCTAAATAGATGATACCCTTAGAATTACAATCTAGTTTATGCATGATGTGGAATTTCCTGCTTCCAACTTTGAAAAAGCTACTATTTTTTACGTATTTGCACATTCTACAGGATCCGCAAGCAAAGGACCCACAAGTTCTGTTATGCACTCTGGGTTTCTTACGTTCCAGAAGACTTATTAAATTTGCACCTCTCCTATAAACAATAATTGGGGACAGGCCAGTTCTCTCCATCAAAAGATTATCTTTGTGTAGTAGACACCAATTCTTGAATGAAGACTGTTTAATTTGGTCACTGTCATTATTAAAAGTTGTAATAAAACACGACCTGTAATGGTGATTAGTTTGACCAGAGTTTACCACTGGTTCTTTAATGTTCAACAGAACAGAATTACTTGAGCCATTAATATTAAAAAGGGCATCTTGCCTGTCAACTGTAGAAATTAATGTCTCATTAATGGAGGGCATAATAGGTAAAATAGGTTTAAATGACCCTAACTTACGTTTATTTATAACCTCAACAGTAAGTTCTTGAACAAGTTAAGTAGGGTATCCTCTATTCACAAACATATTTTCTAACAGTTGACACTCAGTCAGGAAGTCAGTTTCTACAGAACACATCCTGGTTGCTCTAACCAGTTGACCCTTAACAATAGAACATTTCTGTTTGTAAGGGTGTGCACTAGTGAAATGCAAGAAAGATTTACAATAAGTTGGTTTCCTATAGATAGTGGAACACAACTTATTGTAAACTGGCACTTTAGATAGTTTAACATCCAAATAGTCAATACTAGATAAATTAAATTTGTATGTGAACTGAAGAAAAGAAGTTGTAGAATTGAAGTATTCTAAAAGCTTATCAGCCACAAGGCTGTCACCTTTAAGGATGATAAAGATGTCATCCAGAAATCTTGTATAAAACACTAGAAGGTTAGACATTTCTGGTTTATCAAAAATGAATTGTTTTTCCCAATAGGCGACAAACAAGTTAGCTAAACTAGCCCAACATGGGGAGCCCATGGCTACCCCATGTTGCTGCAAAAAATATTGACCATTAAATGTAAAAAAATTATTAGTCAAAATAATATCAATAAGTTCAGAGACCACATCTATATCATTAGTTGAGGCTTTTAATTCTCTCAACATTAAAGACACCCATTCCACTGCCTCAGTATGTGGAATTGAAGTATAAAGGTCGACTACATCAATAGTCAAAAAATTAAAGTCATGGTCGATAGACAAATTATTGAGACTCTCCAAAAAAGACCAAGAGTCCTTGCACACTTGTGGAATTTTTCTTAAATATTTTTGAAGTATGAAATCAACCACTTTAGCACAAGGATACGTTAAAGATGCACATCCATCTATAAGAGGTCTCATAGGGAGGTTCTGGGCGTCTTTATGAATTTTCGGAATGCCAAACATAATAGGCAACTTTCGGAAAGGAATGTTGATAAAATTAAAAGTGTCTAAATTGATTTTTGCCTCAATAAATAGATCTCTGAAGTAGTTTTTAACTCTAGACAAAGCTATGTTGTATTCATTCAATGATACCCTAGAGTAAGCTGGATTATTTAATACTACTTCCATCCTGTTGTTATAGTCTGTGGTATCAAAGATAACCAAACCGCCCCCTTTATCAGGTTTAATACACCGTACCATAGAAGATCTAATGAAGTTTAAAGCTTGGGTTTGTTCAAAGAAACATTACATGGTCTAGAGTGGTTCACATACTTACAAGTGTGTGCAATATGTCTAAAATCAAGTTCACAAACCCCTTCGAACACACACAACAAAGGGTGTAATGAGGGGTTAAAGGTGCTTAATGGTTTGAATGGAACATGGGATGCATCATGATTACCTAGAAGGAAAGAAAGATTTAATTTCCTCACAAAGCATTTCAAGTCCATCAGTGCTTTAGCAATGTTCATGTTTTTACTAGGTACAAAAGTGTAGCCCTTTGCTAGAAGTTCCACGAAGCCAGGTTCTATGGTGATTGACGAAAAGTTGTAAATGTAAAAATCACCATTAACGTTCTTTAATATAGACAGGTTTGTAGATTCACAATCCAATAAGGGGGGAGGAACAACACTCATCTCTTCCTCTTGTTGTTCCAGGGTCTTTTCCTCTGGTTCCGAGATCATCGTGGTTTCGATGAGTTCTTGGAGGAAACCCCTTGGTGAAAAACCTGTTCTTGTGGATGGTTATTAGTAGCTTGGGTAGGACGATGCATGTTATTGTTTTTATTATTAATAGATTGTAGTCTGCTACGCCTTGATGGTTCAGGTTCTTGAACAATATTAACATCCAAACCTGTATTAACATCCCCCGAACAATCTAAAGAATTAGTCAGGTTCAGCTGGCTAGGCTCGTTTGTGTAGTTTTTGTTGTGCCAAACCTGAGCTAAATGGGGTTTAGGATAAGCTACCCCATTAGCATAAGCTACACGATCTCTGTTTAATTTCTTGATTTTATTAAATTTTAATTTTTCTAAAAGTTGATCAGTACTAGTGAAGACTCTTTCATAGTCAAATTTGTATCTAGCAAGGTTTACATTGGACTTGATGTCCTTTTCAAGTTTATTTACTTCAACGGTAATATTGTCAATTTGAATGGAATAATATTTTATCATTAGTTCCATCAATGAAAAATCAGAAAGATTAAACAAGTCTAACAGTTCTTTATGGAATGGAGAGTCGGGAAGTAAGCCTGTCGGGTACTGAAAATGACGCAAACCCTTATGTACCAACTTCTTAGTTAAACATTGTTTGAAGTAAATTACTTCTAGTTGAAGTTTTTTCAGTTTAAGCAATTTAAAATCTAAAAGCTTTAATTTGTCTGTGATACCTTGCATACTCGCAGAAGTAGACGTAGACACTGATGCCGGTCGTTCCGTATTCAGGCTGAAACCTGTGGATAGGTTCCCCCATATTAGTCAACCATGCCGATAGTGAAGAAACGCCAATACGCCCAGTGCCATTTGTATGGTTGTCAATATTTATAGGGTCAGATCTAGATTCAAGCTCACGGAAATTTTGGCCTGGAGGCACAGGTGGAAAACTGGAACACTGTCCCACTTGTTCACACACCGCTGGGTTGGGATTATGTCCATTCTGTAGATTAGGATTAATGGAACGTACACTACCAGTAGTTGCTTCAGTAAGTCTCTTGTTGACCGAGTCTAAACGGTTAGTTAATGTGTCCAAACGTTGAGTTAACAAGCCCAGTAAATCAGTTAAAGAAGGAGAGTCGGGGTGTCTCCCCGAAGCAAATAAGTTTGGATCTCTGGGCTGCTAGGTGTTCCTGTTGCCATAATCCACAAACAAGGGAATAAGTAACAAGAAAGAAACTCCACAAACAAACAAAACGAAAAGGAGTACCAAGCAGCAAACTGACAACAGTCAAAAAACTTACTTTTTAACGTAAAACAAGTTTATTTTAAAACCAGACACGTTTTCGTCCTCCTAAATGGAAAGACTTCTTCAGAAAAAACAAATGGAAAAGCCGTTTGACTTTTTAAAAGTTCCGCTCCAAAAATGCTCAAAACTTTGAGCCAATCAGTTAGTCTTACTATAAAATAAGGTTCAAAGTTTAAAGAGCCATCCACAGACAAATCGTCCTTGAAATAACCATGTAAATATGCACATAATGGATAGAAATGCACATAAACAAGTAAATACATGGTGCAATTCAGAACAAATAGAACAAGTGAAAAAAGTGAAAGAAGTGCTAGAATGACCACATAAATATGCACATAGTGAACAAAAATAAAAATAAATAAGTGGCGCAACTCGAAACAAATAAACATCAATCAAGACATCAAGTGCGCACACAAGTATTAACAGCACTACAACCAAACTAAGTGTAAAATTTGTAATGTGTTTTATGTGGGGAAAACCGATCGCAAATTTCGTGATAGAATTTACGAACATACATATGTGATCACTAAAAACAAGAGCAATAACGCTCTAGCTTAGCACATTAACACTAATCCTGACCACTCCTTCTATTTTTTAGCCATAGATCAATTGTTGCATGATATTAGAGGGGGGCCTACTTCTATATTATTAGAATGCCGTGAACTCGAATGGCAACTATTAAACGCCTTTTGTCACCCTGGTCTTAATGACAACTGTAACATTATTTGTCTTTTGAAATTAAAGAATTGTTTGAGATAAACAAGGGTTAAAAATTTTAAAAATTTAATATATTTTAAAATTCATTACATTTAAAATGTATTATTATTTAGTGTTAACATAAATCCATTTAATAAAATTCAATTGATAAATATTTTTTTATTTTTTAGTGACTTTACAAAAGTTCCACACATTAGCTAATATTGTCTAATAACATTACTGTCATACTTGTTAATATAAGTATGGTTGTAGTGCTGTTAATACTTGTGTGCGCACTTGATGTCTTGATTGATGTTTGTTTGTTTCGAATTGCGCCACTTATTTATTTTTATTTTTATTCACTATGTGCATATTTATGTGGTCATTCTAGCACTTCTTTCACTTGTTCTATTTGTTCTGAATTGCACCATGTATTTAGTTATTTATGCACATTTCTATCCATTATGTTCATATTTACGTGGTTATTTCAAGGACGATTTGTCTGTGGATGGCTCTTTAAACTTTGAACCTTATTTTACAGTAAGACTAACTGATTGGCTCAAAGTTTTGAGCGTTTTAGGAGCGTAACTTTTAAAAAGTCTTAAACGGCTTTTCCATTTGCTTTTTTCTGAAGAAGTCTTTCCATTTAGGAGGACAAAATGTGTCTGGTTTTAAAATAAACTTGTTTTACATTAAAAAGTACATTTTTTTGACCGTTTTCACTTTGCTGCTTAGTACTCCTTTTCGTTTTGTTTACATAGTAATTGTTTATGTTCCATGTCATCAGTTATTAATCTTTTGTGTATTGCTTTAGATTTCAGTTTAGAATTATCTAGCAACACTTTTTAAAAACAAGAAACATCTTTATTAAATTATCACTGACGACATAGGCAATCATATATTTATATAAATGAAAACAAATCATATCGACATAATCTTAGTTGCAAACATTATACATCACTTATAACCCATCTAGCCACTGTAAGTCAAACATTACATAGTTCATTCAAATCCCGGCTTCTTTTAAACCTCATTCCTTGTCTGCATGTATTGCTCCCTCAATTCCCATTTTTTTCTATGTAATTTCTCCTACCCTTTTCTACTAAAGATTCCATTTCCAGTTGTTTTCTCTCTGTTACTGTATTCACTACTTCTAGTACAGTTAGTTTAGACTCTGATTTATATTTCCTAGTAACTGCTTTTACCTTACTATGTCTAGACAATTCCAATTCTGTATCATAACTCAAAAAAGTTTTACTTAGTCATACCGATTTGCTTACCCAGTATTTCTGATAGAGTAGTCTGCATGGAATTTTTAATGTCAGCCAACTCATTACACTCCCAGAAAATATGTTCCCAGTTACCTCTTACTTTCCCATCACATATCCACCTTATAACCCCATGATCACTGCATATCAGCGATGGTAAAACCTGGCATGAAGTAACAATAATTGCTTTAAGAACACACACATCTAGTATGTTGTGTTCCCTGGTTGGCTTTTTGACAATGTGAAGCAATTGTTAATCCTGAGCATATGTTATAAATAATTTCCTTACCAATGTCCTACAAATTATTAACATTACCAAACATCATAAACATATTAATGTGATTGACAAATTAACATTCAAATACTATCTACGTCACTAAGTGATCACTGACCCATAGTTTCACAGTGGAGATTTAAAACACCTAAACTTCCAACTACAAACCTGAAACCTTTCAAACATTAGCATAACCTCTCCCTTCTCCAGATTTTTGCAGAATGTCCAGATTTTTCCTCATATTCTTAGTCAATTTCTCATAAAATTCATGATTTTCTGGCAAATTGTTCAGGACTGAAGTCACTAAATAAGAGTAAATAATGACAAACTATGAAAATACATAATAATGCAAAACATGTGAGTCTAGCAACTGTCCCTAAGTTTATATGAACATTATTTAAAATCTGTCCCTATTTTTGGGCCCTTGTCCCTCTATTATTTTGGTTTTGTCCAGATTTCTTGCACTGAGAGGTTGAGAGGCATGAACATTAGTCTGCAAGAGTTAGAACTTACTGCTGGAATATGCTATTTTATACTTTCATCTATTCCACATCTACACTCTCAACTTTCTACAACTTACTGTATCACATATAAAACAACTTCTTTCCCTTAAAACAATTTGGAATAAAAAACTATTACTCCTTCTGGATAAACTGGAAGTTATAGACAAGCAACCCAAATGATAACTATGGTTACAATAGCTACCCCCAACTAAAAAAAGAACATCAGACTAAAAAAATGAAGCCAAAACATCATATTTTATGAAAATCAAGATTTCTTGCATAGGGAATCTCACTGATTTCTGAAAGCTGTAAAACCCATTGGATAATGAGCTTAACTGTACATTGCCACCCTATTGAAGAGCAAACATTTTCAAAAAGGCTGTTAATATACAGAGATATTCCCTAGTAAAAAAAAAAAAAAAAAAAGAAAAGTCCATTGCCTCATAGCATATTAAGCTGATATGAATCATGGCCGGAAAAAAATCTAATGGATATAATTGTTATGCTTATTAAATCTGAATTTGCTGTTTAATGAGTGTATCATTAAAAACAGGTAAACAAAATGAAAAAAAAGTATTGTGTGTGTCTGCGAGTGCATGTGCGTGTGTGTGTGTGTATGTGTATAAACATTAAATACTTTTATCTTTGATAAAAGCTACTTCCTCCAATAATAATTAACATAGGCTACTGCAGGTTTGAAATACTAGGCTGAGGATTTATTTTGCATAAAAAATATAAAATAAAATGTATGTACTAATAAAAAAAAAATGTAAAACTATTTAGCAGATAGCTCATGTATGGTCAATAATGCCCTCCATGGTGGGCATTAAAGATGGAATAATGGCCAGCAGGGTCAAGCCTTATAACATCCCTAGATGGACCATTATTTCCTCAATAATGCTCACCATTTTAGGCATTTCTGTTTCCTTAGCATACCCAGAATCTTGAAAAAGCTTAAAAAAAAACAACATCAATTCTTCATCTCCAGTTGTCGATCAATTTCTGCAGAATTTAAGCTTCATCTCTCTATGCATTTCACTTTTTCTGACTACGTGTCCTCTGATCGAGATATTCCATTTTCTTGATAAGATTAATTTTCTTTGACAACCTTTCCGCCATGCCTGCATCCAATATTTCTCAAATATAGCACTAAATATCTTATCAGACCACTTTGTATAATCTTCAGCCTCACATTATCAACTAGAATGTTTCCACATAGCTTCACTTACTCAGCATCACTCTACATATAGTCAACAACCTGACTACCTCCCAATTTTAGATTTGTATCCAAAGCCATAAGTAAGGTAGATCAAGGGGGCAGCTTCCCTGTGTAAATGGTGTTAGAGGGCATGATCTGCAGGTGCTGATGGGCTATGAGTGCAGTATTGGCAATCATTCATGAAGCCATGGGTATATACCAACTTCAGAAGTGAATGCCAATACTGCATTAGTTGTTGCAGCTATAAGCTCAGCCCCTGTTAGCAACTGTAGCAAGGTGATTGTTACAGCTAGAGAAAGCAGTTAGTGAAAGCTATTTTCTAAATGCTTTTTTTTTGTTTGTTTTTGTGTGTAAAGTTGGGCTCGAGAGATCACCAGTACCAGTCTGTGGGACTGGTTAAGGCACCAGATGACCTAGTTACCATTCTGCATACATGTAATATTTATCCTTTTACTACAACCTTGTAAAAATTCTTTGTTACCAAATCCTACAATACATTCAAACACAACATACTGTCTGACCATTGATACAAATTTAGTATAACATACACTCTGTCCATCAAAATGGTTGCAGATGAATATATGGCAGAATATCAGCCATATATTTATTCCCTGATGGACTATATTATTACTAATATAGAACAGGGCCTTTACACTGGAGCTATAGTTCTAGGTTTAAAAATAAAATGTGGTTGAAGTGTAAGACATTACCTTCTCCAAAAATCATCTCTAACAGTTTTTCTGATAAAATATGTCCATGGTTCAGAAACAGTCTGACAAACTGAAATTCCATTGTCTCCTCAGTAAGGCTCTGTCCTTGAACCTCTCCTTTCTTCTCTATTTATTAATGACCACTTACAGATCAAACTCACACTAATTTTTACTTTACACAGTTGACATCGTGTCAACCACTCCCCATAAAGAGCCATATATGCAGTACTGGAAAATAGACCCATAATTTATAGGGTCTATGTTTACTTATCTGAGGTTCTTTCCTCAAACCTCCAATAAGCGAAAACAATATATCAAACATTCATTAATCAAACTGCACTACACTGGGAAAAAGGGCAAGTAGTTGGCGAACATCAGGACATTTGCCCTTTTCCCCACTGTAGTGCAACCTCGTAGTTGGTATATATCATTGGGGGGTGTGGGGGTGCAGCCCCCCACTTGTGTGGATTTGAAATTTTGCAGTGTGTGAGACATGGAAATGTTGACCAACTAGTTACTTTCTTTGTCTCACACTTTCTTTGAAGTGGATGTTCCTTTAATGAATGTTTGAGGTCTAGTGTTCACTCATCAGAGGTTAGAGGAAAGAACCTTTCGATGAGTTAAACATAGACCCTAATTGATCATGCCATATTCAAGAAAGAGCACAAATGGAAATATTTATGGAAAATTTAAGTATGCTGAGGCTAGAGGTAGATGAGGTTCAACAATTAACAGTTAAGCTAAGAGGAGATGAGATAAAATCGGTAACATTCGATCAAGCTACAAGAAAGTCTCCAGTAATAGTTAGCATTCCTGTGGAAGTTTGAAAGCTAGAAGGGAAGAACATGATAAAGATCTGGAATGTTTCTAACAGTTTCTTAAGGGTGGGGGTTGGGGGGTGCCAGCATCCTGGAAGAAAGATGTGGTAGCTGTAATACCTAAAGACGGTAAAGACCCATCAGACCCAGCTTCATATAGACACCTTTCAGTTTTAAATTGTGATTATAAAGTGTTTGTCTATAATAGCTGAAAGAATGTTAAAGGTATTGCCAAAATTGATAGCTATGGTTCAATGTGGATTTGTGGAGGGGAAGAAAACATATGAGAACATTAACAGAACAATGATGAATAAGAAGGAAGCAGATTATAAGAAAGTACAGCTGTTCTTGGTGGATCTTGATGCAAAGAAAGCATTTGATAGATTAAAATGGGATTTTGTCAGTAGGGCAATCAAAGCATTTGCATTCCCTGATATAATAATATGGATAATTAGGAGGATATATGAGGGATTGGCAACATAAATTAAAGTGAAAGGGTTCCTTTCTGACAAGTTGTGTTTGAACAGATGAACCAGGCAGGGATGTTCTCTTTCCCCTTTGTTATTTGCTTTATATTTAGACATCAGCCATTTAAAAAGACAATAAGTGATTCAGAAATTTAAGGATATAATCAGTATGGTAATCAAGAAAAGTTGGCTTTTTTGCAGATGATATTATTTTGTAAATGAAAAAACTACAAAAGGAAATCTCATTGTTATGGAATATCTTAAGACAGTTTCATGTCTTTTGGAATATAAAATTAATGAAAATAAATTAAAGGCCATAGATGTAAACAACTGGCCTCTCAATGCCCATATTTATGGGGGCATAATAAAAATGAAGCATTTAACAGTATGGATTAAAAAGGATTCTGTTGTGGCAGCTAAGGATATGTGGGCTAAAACTAAACAAAACAAAAATACAAAAACTGAGAAAGTGTAAGATCTTGTATATGGAAAGAAAGATACAAGCAGTAGAAATGCTTTTAGTCCCTTTAGTTTTAAATATAGGTCAGACATATTTTTATCAACCAGAGGAGAAGTTGTGGACAGTAACTGATGAAGAGTTGAAGAATTTTAATGGAGAAGAGAAAGAAGCAAGCATTAAGTGGGATAAGTTGATACTTCTAATAGAACAAGGTCGATTAGGATTACCGGATTTGAAGGGACATTTTAGAGCTATGCAGTTAAGGCTCATATACATAACACAAGCAGAAAGATATAATTTGAAGTAGAAAGGGGTGATGATGAAGCAAGTGGGAAATTCAAGAAATAAGGAGAGAGATGAATTTCAGTTGCCAATCCTTAAGGAGAATAACAATAGCCACACAGAATATTACCACAGAGAGGGTCCAAATGGAGAGATGATATTTCAGCAGTAAAGGAGAGTATTATTGCTGAAATTTAATTCATCCTCAAGTCTTGGTGAGTACCTTCGCAAGGTGGACCCTGTTTTTCACAAAATCTCACCAAAAAGACACTGATATATAGACTGTATTTATATAGCGCATATCATGAACAGAAGCAGGTTAAAAATGAAAAAAGAGAGTTGGGTGCACAAGACCCAGAATAAAAAAAGTGCCCAGTCCTTGTAGGCACACTGGTGGCAGGACTGGAAAAGATGACAGTGTAGAATCCTCAAAAATATGGAAATATTTCTATAATGGGGCCAGGCCAGGCCCAGAGGAAGATTGCTCCCCTGTTGTAGAAGGAAGTATTAGTCCACAAAAATCACAATAACTGATAGGCCAAAAAGAAAGCCATAAAGATGAAAAAGTGGACTACCGAGGATGAGAAAGCAATTATGAATTGTTACTATTATACAAGAAGCCCAGAATTTCCAGACACAAGATATAAAGAAGGATTAAGAGAGAAATTAGAGCAAAGAAAAATACTTCCACAGGAAAAACTGTCAGAATTTTCAAATGAAAAATTGTGTTCATTAATACAAAGGATTTGTGAAAAACACTATATAGATCAAGAAACGGTGATCTGTTTGGAAAAAGAAGCATCTGAGGAAGTGGAAAAATATAAACTACAAAACCCAGAGATATTTGAAAAGTACAAAAAATAAATATGGACATGGGAAAGAAAAAGAGATTTGATAAGGTACAATATTTATGCAAAGAAGAAAGCCAAATTAATCAATATAAACAAGGCAGCCCCAAAGATATTCAAAGAGAAATATAGGCAAAGGCATCCAGATATGAAACATTTCACAATAAAAAAATGAATATCACAATGATGGCACATAGAAAAGAAGATTAATAAAGCAGAAATTAAAAAAAAAATAGAAGTTGAAGTTATGGATTGCCTGCAAAGTGAAGGATTTGGTGTAGAAGGTCTAACACAGGTTACATCACAGCATGATGGAGTAAGTCCCCAAAGGAAGGAGAAGCAGGAAGGTCAGGAGCCAACAAATTGCAGAGATATTTGAAAAGTATAAAAAAGAAATATGGACATGGGAAAGAAAAAGAGATTTAATATGGTGTAATATTTATGCAAAAGACGAAAGTAAAACTAACCAATACAAAAAAGAGCAGTAGCAAAGATATTTGAAGAGAAATACACACACAGGAATCCAGACATGGAAAACTTTACAATAAAAAAAAAAAAATAATAAGAGAAAGAGGAAAAGTAGAAAGGAGATTGGTAATGGAGAATTTAAAGAAATAGAAATTGAGGTTATGGAGTACCTGAGAAGTGAAGGATTCAGTGTAGAAAATCTAATTCAGAAAGCACCACAACAGGATAGAGCAATGGATATCCAAATTAAGTGGAAATCAGTGGAACAGGAAGTAGTCGGTCAGGTGCCATATGAAGATATTTTGGAGCCATTGACAGGAAACCCGTATAAACATTCACTTGAAGCTAGACAGAAAGGGAAGGAACAAGAAACTGTGGAAACTCTGATGCAGTCAATGCTGAGGAGTCATAGGCCAGTGAGTTCCCATATGAGATAGCAACGGATGGCACAGGATGAAATTGAAGAGAATGTGCCACAGGAAGATGCTATAGAACTTTCTATAGAATGCCCGCAGGAAATGAAAAACAAGGGATTTGCACTCAGTTTGGAAGAAAATGAGTTAAGAGAAGAGTTGTTTGATTTAACAGATATAGCTATATTAAGATCAATGAGAGAAATACACTGGCAGAAGGTTAACACAACCCCAAAAGTCAGAAGTCTGATAAAACAAATGAACACACTAACTAAGACTGTCCATAGAGATTCATGCAATATATACAAAAGTAAAGAGGATATATTACTGTGCAGCTAAATTAATAACTGATAAAGTTCTACCACAAGAACACAGGGTAGTGAGGGAAAGAAATGGAAGAAACTGATTGCCATCATGGAAATATCAAAAAGAGAAAACTATAAAGCAATTAAGACAAGAAATGTCACTGTTAGAAGGCTATAGAAGAGGGAATAGATCAACAAAAATATTAAGAAAGATAGATGTGATAAAAGGAATGCACAGTATTCTAACAGACCAGGCTCTATTATGCACAATCACAAATAACAAACTAAAGATTTCGGCATAGGCAGAAAAACTTAGAAGATAAGCAGCTAAATATAAAGGAAAAGTACAAAAATAAGCGATTTGCTGATGACCCAAACAAGTTTTATAGAGAAGTGATAAACAAGGTAAAAGGAATTGAAAGACTGCCAAAAAAGAAGAAAGAGTGACATTTTGGAGAAGTATCTATGAAGATCCTGTGGTACATAACAAAGATGATAAATGGACAGAAAAAGCAAAAGAAAGATTAAGAAGTTTAAAGGTGCAGGATAGAAAATGGGATGAAGTAACAGCCAGAGAGATTGAAACAAAGTTAAGAAAAGCCTCTAATTGGAAAACCCCAGGCCCAGATGCAGTACCTAACTTTTGGTTAAAAGTATTAACATCTTTGCATGAAGAATTAGCCATGAGTATGAGCTATTTATATGCACTCCCCAAACAGACACCAACCTGGCTTACAACAGAAAAAATAATGGTCTTAAGAGTGTACCTACAAACTACCCATAAAATTATAGACCAATAACTTGCCTTCCAACGACATATAAACTATACATGGGAATTGATGCTGACAGAGTTTATAGTCATTTAGAAGAAAACTCAATTATGGCAGTAGAACAAAAGGGCAATAAAAGAAAGTCATATAGAACAAAGGATCATTTATTGTTAAATAAAGTCATAGTGGGGAACTGTAAAAAGAGGAAGAATCTAATTATAGCATGGATTGACTATAAAAAAGCATTTGATAGCATCCCAAATTCATTAATAAAAGATCGCTTAAAAATGTATAAGATACACTCTACACTGATCAACTACATTACAGTGACTATTAAACAGTGGCAGACCACTTTGGAATTAAGCCGTGATAAAGGACAAATCGTTATCCCTGGGATGAAACTTCAAATGGAGATATTCCAGGGTGATTCTCTATCACCATTGCTATTCTGCCTTGCCCTAATCCATTAAGCTGTTTACTCAACATCTTAGGTTGTGGCTATAATTGGACTCCTAGAAAACAACAGTGTAAAGACTTCTCATCTTCTCTTTGTTGATGATTTGAAACTGTATAGCTCATCAGATGAGGAACTGAAAGCACAACTGCAGGTTGTCAAAATGATATAAGAATGCCATTACGTCTTGATAAATGTGCAAAAGCAACATTTAAGGCAGGAAAACTGCAGCACCAGCAAAACATCAGTTTGGGACAAGAATGTGATATAGAAGAACTTGAGGAAGAGGGATTGTATAAATACTTGGGAACTGATGAAGGATCAACAAAAAACATGAACAAATGTGAATAAAACTTAGTAAGGAATACTTTACAAGACTTAAAATTAATCCTGAAAACTGTGTTGACATCTAGGAACAAAATCCAAGCTATAAACCAATTTGCTCTTCCTGTCCTAGCTTACAGTTTTGGAGTGATTCACTGCCCCCAAAACATGTTGGATAGTTTAGATAGGAAAACAAGAAGGATGCTTCATGCTCACCAAATGATTTATAAAAATCAGTGTATACCAAAATTATATATTCTCCATTCCAAAGAAGGGATAGGCCGCCTTGAAACTGATTACATGTATAGATCTGCAATTGTGGGATTCCAGACATATCTGCCAACCTCATAAGACCCAAACATAGTGAAAGTTTTGAAACATAAGGAGAATAAATCTAAGATGACTTCTTTGCTTAATCTAGCAGAAGCATAACGGCGGTAAGTAGGAATGGAAATCAAACCAGAAGTAGATAAAAATTAACAGCAACTGAATGCGCCAAAAAAACAAAAGAAAGAATATGAGGTGAAGCACCAGATAAGATGGCAAGAAATGTGGAAAATGCATAAATATAGTTGCAAATATAGAAAACTTCTGGAAGAACCTTATGTTGATCAGAAACTAATGCAGGAATGGTTAAGGAGAGGCAAATTCAAACCAAGAGATGAAAGGTTAATACTGATGGCCCAAGATAGTGTGCTACATGCACACTGGTTTACTAAGTCCATTGAACATGTGGGAGAAACAGACAAATGTAGGTTTTATAAAACCAAATTGGAAACAGTCACACATTTTGCTGGTTGTGACATACTAATGGTTGAAGAACTGTATACTGAAAAGCATAATAATGTGGCAAGAAGGTTGCACTGGGGATTGTGAAAACATTATGGTACTGACATGGCTGAAAAACACTGGAAACATGAGCCACAAAGCATCATAGAAAATGATGAAGTTTATATCACATGGGATCATCCGTTACCAACAGTTCAAAAGATACATGAAAAGAAGACAAAATGTAGCTTGATCCTTGAAATTGCTACACCCAATGATTATGTGTAAAGGTAACATAAAGACACAATGTTATAAGATATATATCAGAATGTATAGGCAGAAATGTGAAGAATGTGGAAGAAAGACACCTAGACTCTTAGTAGGAGCAATGAATCCAATAAATACAGTCGTAGTTAGATATGCTACCAATGCATCTCACTCCATATGAATTGAAGAAGGAATCATTGCCGGGCAAATTGCTGGTGCTGCAAACAGCACTTTTGGCTAACAACAAAAACTGAACCAATACTAATTTCATGAACTTTAATCATACTTTCATTTATGAATGGGGATCATTCTCATCACAGTATTAAAAGCCAAAAGGCTTGGAGATATTAAACACACAAAAACAATCAGTTCAGTGTTGATGCATAGGAGGGCATACCTGACCTTAGAGGTCCTTCATTGCAGAAAGTAATATGTTTAGAGCTGTTGCATATTACGACTTACCTGACCTCAGAAGCCCTTCATTGTGAAAATAAATCCTTCATTGCAGAAAGCAATATGTTTGGAGCTGTTGCATATTAAGACTTACTTGACCTCAGAGGCCCTTCATTCTGAAAATAAATAATTTCAGAGGTATTGCATAGCAGAACTTACCTGACATCACAGGCCCTTTATTATGGAAAGTAATTAGTTTAGTGGAACACAAACTTTATTTGTATACAAAATATAATGGCTAAAAACTACCATCAAAAGATAAAGTTAGGCTTCTTAAGATTGCAGCAGGTCAATAGCCTAGTAAATACAAATGAACATAGAAATAATCAGGTATGTCTGTATATAACATCTCCTTTAAATCTAATTATCAAACTAAGTAGATGAAATGCATGCTGATAATGTAACAGTAAAATAATTGCTAATGAACATTACAGATCAGTAAGGTATTTATACAGGGTTCATAGCAAGAGATGCCTGACAACTAACAGAGGTCTAAAAGCTGTTGAAAACATACCTCTCAGCTGTCCAGATTTTTGCAGAATGTCCAGATTTTGACTCATATTTTTGGTCTGTTCCTCATAAAAATTTTGATTTTCTGGTAAATAACTGTGATTATCTGATGATTGAAGCCAGTAAATAACATATGTTTGAGTTTCAGACTTCAAATCCTTCAGAAAATATATGTTAATACAAACTCTATTACTCTAGCAACTTTCTAAGTTTATACAAACAATATTTAAATTCTGTCCTTATTTTTGGGCGTCTGCCCCCCTGTTTTGTCAGGCTTTGTCCAGAATTCTTGCACTAAGAGGTTGAGAGGAATGGTTGAAAACTGAATCAACTGTTTTTTTTAAATCTTACCTCTTTAATGTTGAGACCAATGCACTGGGCAAAGAAGGCTGATGATTTTTTCCATCTCTTAGCAAATGTCTTGAATGAGTTATTCAGTAAAGTAAAAGCCAAGGATAGTTCTCTCTGTTATCTTAGTCTCTGTAAAACACTGTCAATTCTGTCTTTCCAAAAAAATCACACCGCAATGTATATTGCAGCATACAATGTTGCAGTAAGTTCCACTGTGACATCAGAATCATTATGATGTCAACATTTATGTGCTGTATTTCAACACCTATTATGATAAAAAGAGATCATTTAGCTCACATGGGCTTTACAATTTTTCAGAAAAACTATAATGACATGACTCATCATACGCAGTCCTTAATTTTAAAATATATACTGCATCTTGTATTCAACTAAAAACTACACAAATCCCATCAACCTCACATTATAGATCCTAGTGGCTACCTTGTCCCTATTGTCATTGAAAATAATTATCCTAGCATTCCTTTTTTGCCAAGCTTTCTCTTCTAAATCCCTTACTAAACAATGAGGACACAAAATAGTATACATACAAAATCTCCAACCTTATTATGATGTATTTCAGAAGGGTGAATGTACTGAATGTTCTTATCCCAAGACTGGAATATGGCCTTCTCATTGTAGCACTCAGTTCCTCCTCTAACACTTCTATCTGGCAGAGAACAGAAAACATATTTGGGTTTACCCACCTGGACCATTGTAATAAACATCATTGTCTTTCATTTCTAAAAGGTGACTGGCTCACCATCACTGCCACAGCCATCTTTATTTTAAATTCATTCATTTTAACTTTTTCAAAAATCCTGTTGCCACCCACTCCACTGTAAACTGCAAACTTATTTCACAGATCTCTGTCTTAGCAACCAGGTTATAATGTCTCCTTTTTTACTATCAGATGGTGAAAAATCAAACAAATTTTCAAGGGGGAATTCAGTAAAACCTACATGGAGTGATTTTCCCTGTAGGCATAGTGGCATGGCCCCAACACGGAAACTGGCCTACAAGCAATCCAATAAAGAGAGCAGAGGGGCGTGCACGAGCATGCAGACACGGAAGTGTCCATGGAATGCAAATCACCTCATAAGCTAGTGAAGTCCATGCAATTGAGGGTGATTTGCAATCCAAGAAGCAGAAAGGCACCCATGTAGGTGCTGTGTTGGTGTTAGAAATGTACACAGAAAAAAAAAACATGTTCCAAAATGAAAACTTTAAACAGGGGCTGTAAAAGCCCAAAACTAAGGTTGGATACTGCACTATAGGCATGCAAATGGCCAAAACAATGGCCAGTGAGTCCAAAAAGCAATGTACATCAATAAAAAATATTATTTTTTTAAATACATATATTACAGTTGTGTAGCATGCAGCAACGGGCAAACATGCTGTTATGCAAAAAAATAAATTAAAATGCTTAAAAAATGAAAATAAGACATTTGCAAAAATAATGCATTATAGTGCCCTGCATGCAAAGTGTACAATGGTAGGTTGCAATGATTGTTAAGGAGGCAGACCCTGGAGTAATGAAGTATTCAGGGTATATTCAAGTAGGTGCATGCAAATGAGCTGGGTTACTGAATAGCAAAAAAGGGCCACTGTGTCCACAGATACAACCCATGCTAGGGCTAGAACCATGTAGGTAGTAGTAGAACAGGTAGCTGACATCAAGAAGGGGTGTGTCATGCTATGTTGAAGTGGAGTGGAGCTCAGTGGTGCCTGTTTGTGTTCAGCTAAGCACAGCTAAGCAGGGGGGTGTCCGATGCTGCTGAGCTGTGTTTAACCCTGTGGTGCTTGTTTTACCTGGTTTAAGAAAAGCTGAGCATGCCTGTGCATGGGGGAGTATACAAACTGCTGAGTACTGTTTATAGTAGTGCTGCAGATTTGTGTGCACCTTGCCCCAGTTTTTAGCAGTGAAAGAATTAAAAAAAAATAATAAAAAAAGAAAATAGCTAGGGGAAGCCAATTAAGTAGAAATGACTGATAAACCCTGTTCAACAGACACTGGTCCATTCAAACCTCCAATGATATAGCTGTCAGGTGAAATGCATCATAGTGAGCCAATCACACAGGTTGCATCTGCAGCGCACCACTATAAAGTATGCATACACCCCACAATCTGATTTTTCCCACATACTCTGCACCATTGGAGTACACACTTGGGGATTTTAACTGACAAATGGATAGGGGCTCTGCTGCTCTGCTGCATCTGTATGTGCTAGAGACTGAGGTCAGTGCTGATGCTGACAATAGGCCCAGACTGAGAAGGAGAAGAGTGTTCAGGCCCAGGGTACCCTTCCAGGGGCTACATGAGCTGGAGATTGTAGATCACTACAGGGTGGACAGGGACATAATAGAAGAGCTCACTGAACTCTGCCATTCTAAACTCAGATCCAACAGAGGGGAACCCATCCCAGTGGAAACAAAGGTATGTGTAGCCCTTAGAATATTAGCTACAGGTACTTTACAAAGACCATCTGGGGACATAATGAGGGTGTCACATGGATCTTCATCCAGGGTAGTCCACCAGTTCCTGGATGCCATACAAGCACATTCCAGTGAGCACATTTATTTACCCCGTACCCCTGAGGAGAGGGTCAGCAATATGCATCTCTTACACCATGTAGCACACTAGCCCGAGGTACTTGGTGCCATAGATTGCACTCATGTGCACATCAAAGCACCACTCAGTGAAGATGGTAGAGCCTATGACAACTGCAAAGGGTATCACTCCATCAACTGCCAGGTTGTGTGCAATGCCCAGGGTATTATCATGAATGTGTATGTTGGCAGCCCATCATGACTCCCACATCTGGCATGCATAACAGCTGTACCAGAGTTTTGCCAGGGGGACATCCCATATGGTCATCTACTGGGGATGCTCGCTATGCACTGGAACCATGGATAATGACACCAAGAAATGCAAAGCTCACCTGCCATAATGAGGCACATGCACAAACTAGGAACATCATAGAGCGTGTGTTTGGGCTGTTCAAGTAACAGTTCCACTACCTTGCTATATCTGGTGGTGCCTGCAGTACTCTCCAGCCACATGTGCACATATGTTCACAATATGTGCCATGCTACACAATATGATCCTGCAGAAACACCTGTGGCAGGAACATCATAGGGAAGGGACACACAGCCCCCCACAAGTTCCAAGGTCCCCAAAGCCACAGGGGGACTTGGAGGAGAAACCCCCTGAGCCTATCCCTGTAGGCAGATATAGGCATACCCAGTATGACATGGCCTTGGCAAACAGGCAATGCATAGCACATGGACTGACACCTCACTCAACTCACATACATACTAAAAATACTAAAAAGGATGTCAGCAACAACACACAACCTGTACCTTACCATGTATTGGCTGTGTACTATATGCATCTGACAGAGTCAACTCTGAAGCACCATTATATCAACTTCTTCAGGTACAAGGTAAGTCACTCTTCATTACAGTAAATGTATGGGGTACTACACTATGGTAGCACAGGTATGGACCTGCTGTATGTATGCAAGAGAATAGAGTGGGCTACCAGGATAGCTGCAGATGATTGACAGCTGTGTGGGAAACAGGAACTCTCTGCCCAATACTGGCCACCCCATAATACACTGTAGGTCCCAAGCAAGCAAAACTCATTGCATTATGTGAGGGGATTGCAAACATTGGCATCATAGGACAGATGCTTGACTGTCAATACTATAGTCACTTACCCCCAACACACTCGTGTTCCCATACAACTTCAATAACATTATGTTTGCAAGGTAGTAAGAGTAGACCACACAATCCCAGGGCTGTCCCATCAACCTGGTGAGATATTCCATTTTCACAATATGCAGGGGTCGATGTGCTATGTATGTCTATGGTTGATAGTGTCAGGAGTTAAAATGCACTGTGTGGTGGCTGTCATGGCTTAATGGGCTAAGTACATTACAATGGTTGAAGGTGCTCATGGTTCAGACTGACTGCACCTACTATCTTGCATCTGAGCTATACCTGTGATAGGAGTTCTACAGACTGTCCATATGTCACTATTTGTTACTGCAAGAAAGCTGAACAAAGCCAGAGATAATGGAGGGATAGGGGGCCACTGATAGCTCTGAGTTACCTACATGGTGGCTAGTAGAGCAGCAGGTTGTAACAAGTTAGAGTAACAGCAGGATATCAAGGCCATCATGTAACTGTGTCAGTACTTACAACAAGTCAGTAGGCACCATCATACCCCTCAAATGTACAGAATGTCCACATTTTTGCCCCATATTTATGGTCAGTTTTTTCATAACATGCATTTTTCTGGCAAATTAGTGGCAAATCAATAAAGGCTGACATGATAAAATAATGACAGGCAGTTGAGATGCACGTCATACCCATCAGAACATTCACACTAATATAAAAACCTGTTATTCTACTAACTGTCTAAGTTTGTAAGTGCAATATTAAAAACTTGTCACTATGTTTGTGCATGTGTCTGTGTCCCACTTTTATATATGGCTTTGTCCAGATTACTGGCTCCAAGAGGTTGAGAGGTATGGGCACCATGTAGCCTTATAATAACAGTATAACACAAACAGTCTGAGGACCAGAGCAGACATATGGGGTGCAAGGCTGGACATCCTGCAAAACAGGTACAGTCAGAGGTGTGAAGTCTGTAATCCTGTGTGTGGTGTTACATCACGTACCCTAGTTACACCATATGTATAACTACATAAAGCCAGAAACTGGAGCAGGACAGGACAAAGACCCACATATAAGGAGGGGAGGAACTACTGGCCAGACAAATGTAGAAAGTGCAGAATAGAACAGTTTGTGCAGTAGCATGGATTCCTGGCAGTATATGGAGTCAATAACCCAAATGTCTGTCAGAAGATTCTCACGTCATTTTATAATGATCTGCCACTGAATTACCAGGAAATCACATTGCTATGTAAAATGTACCAAACATATGATGCAAAACCCTGTTCAGTATAATACTCAGTACATACCCTAGATGTGAGTCAGATATTATGGACAGCTCACAGCCAAGACATCCCTGGGCATCATATCAGGGAGGTCAGATGCAGATCCCACATGCATCCTGCATCCAATATGCAGACGACTCCACTCTGATCTGCTCAGTCTCCTCCCCAACAGCCCTGCAAACCCTAACCCAGAGTACATTCAACACAGTTGAAAAGTGGCTCTCTAATCACCATCTTCTGTTGAATCCCAATAAGACCAAACTGTTACTCTTTACCCCCACTTGTAGGTCCACTCCAATTTCCTTTACTATAACATCAAACAATGGCACCTCTATTTCACCAAATATACAAACCAAGCTCTTAGGGGTAATAGTAGATAATCTCAAATTTGACCTGCGCATCAATGAAACTATCAAATCCATCAACAAAAAGCTCAGCACACTATACAGAAATAAACCTTTTCTAACTCCCATATCTAGAATCGCTATCACCCCTTCTCATCTTCTCTCTGCTCTTGTATATGCTCTCCCTATACTCTGTAACCTAAGCAAATCTGAGCTTATCAAACTCTCTCACTGTTACCACCATATTGCCAGATTCGCCACTGGATCAACGTATAGGACACATCACTGCCACAACCTCAGTCTCCTAGGGCGGCTAGAACTGCCGAACGTAATACAGTTCAATCAGCTAATAGTAGCACATAATATTCTCAAACAACCCAAAAACACTCCGCCCTTAAAACTATCATAAAACCATATAGTAACTCCAGACCATTACACTCATCCAAGAAGCTGTTAGTCCAGACACTGAAAGCTAGTAACTCAGCTGGAGCCTCCCTATTTGCCAACTCCATTGGGAAAGTATGGAACTTACTTCCAGCCGACATTACCTTACCTTGGAACCCTCTCTAAGCCTCTTTAACAATGCCTCAAACAGTATTACAAAAGGCACTGGCTCTGTCCATGTAACAACCCTGATTAATCCCCATAGCAACTCCCTAATTCAACAGCAATGTACTAGCTTCTTGCTCACAGATGTTTGCAATGGCAATTTTGTTCTGTATATTTCTTTGTAATAAAGTGTTGCTGTAATCCAACTGTTTATTATTTATATATTCTACTACATACTGTTAAATTGTAGATCCTTCTTGAGGGACACACCATGTTTATCTGTAATATCTGCTTGTGATTTATGTGTTGCTTGGGGTATATGTTTTTATCTGCACAATTGGAGCTTTTCTCCCCTGCTACTTTGTAAAACCTATAGTATGTATGTATGTATGTTTTTGTCTGTATGTCTGGAGCTTTTCTGCCTGGGCCTCCACTGAAAATGGACATGCATTTAGTTGGACTATCCTAGTCAACAAATGTAAAATAAGTAAATAAATAAATAAGGTGCTGGACTGCGTAATCAGGTGCAGCAGCCTATTGGATGTAGCAGACATAATCCCAGACTAAAGTACAGCTAGATCTGACCTGGAGTTCCCTTGTAAGTACCGATGGTCACACTGGGCATGCTCCTACACTTAGCTAATGTCAGCCCATGTCTGAAGCCACATCTGACTATAGAACTGAGATGTCCATATATCTCTGTGCATACAGACAGCTATGTATACCTAACTGTCTCTCCCTATCCCCATCAGACATGATTGCCCTTATCTATCAGTATGTGGCACATATAAGATATATATGGATCTGTAGAGTTTTATATAGATACTGTACACACACATATATATATGAGAGAGCGAGAGAGAGAGACAGAAAGGCATAGAGTGATGTATTGCTGCACCCACTCGTATACCAATTGTAACCACTAGCATGTGCTATTAGTACCGTGAGCTGTAGTGTGTAATAGGTATTTAGAGGTTCTAATCTCATATCAGCCACCACGTGTGTGTGTTTCTGTAAATATTCCACATGCAGCAGTATATGTATACCCAACAGGCCTAAGTCTGTGCAATGGTCACGCATTTTATGGCCCTGTGACCAGTGTCCTCCTCAACAGTGGCTTTCCTGTCAACAGCAGCTGATGTCATCCAACCCAACAGCAGTGGCAGACACTCTCCAAACACATAAGCTCCTTGGTGCATGCAATAAGTATGTAGCACTACAGTATATACAACTAGATAGATAGTGTGTCTAATCCCAACAATGGCAACTCAGTGAGTGTGTGTTTGTAAGTATATCCCCTTGCAGCAGTGTGTATGTCTTGCCTATGTGTGTGCAATGTCAATACATTTTAAGGCCTGTGCCTACCTGTTAATCTCCCTATTGGCTTACTTTACAGGGCCTGCTGATGTCATCCATCTTAGAAGCACAGTTAGACACTCTCCAGACACATTATCTCAATGATGCATGTGATAAGTACATAGTACTATAGTATATATAACCAGATAGGTAGGGGTTCTAACCCCAGCAACGGCAACTGAGTGTGTGTGTGTGTGTGTGTGTGTGTGTGTGTGTGTGTGTGTGTGTGTGTGTGTGTGTGTGTGTGTGTGTGTGTGTGTGTGTGTGTGTGTGTGTGTGTGTGTGTGTGTGTGTAAGTATATCCCCTTGCAGCTGTATGTATGTCTTGCCTATATGTGTGCAATGCCAATACATTTTAAGGCCTGTGCCTACCTGTTAAACCCCCCCCTTTAGCTTACTTTACAGGGCCTGTTGATGTCATCCACCTCAGAAGCACAGTTAAATACTCTCCAGATACATAAGCTTTTTGGCACATGCAATAAATATACAACCAGATAGGTAGGGGTTCTAATCTCAAAACTGGCAACTCAGTGAGTGTATATGTGTTTGTGTAAGTATATCCCCTTCAGAAGTGTGGTTGTCTTGCTTGTGTGTGTGTGCGATGGTTATACCATTTTAAGGGTCTGTGCAAACCTGTTAACCCCCCCATTGGCAACCTATTCAGGGCCTACTGATGTCATCCACCTTAGAAGCACAGACAGACATTCTCTAAACACAATAGCTCCGTGGTGCAGCCAATAAGTATGTAGTACTATAGTGTATATATCTAGATAGGTAGAGATTCTAATCTCAAAACTGGAAACTCTGTGAGTGTGTGTGTGTGTGTGTGTGTGTGTGTGTGTGTGTGTGTGTGTGTATGCATATCCTCTTGCAGCAGTGTGGCTGTCTTTCCTGTGTGTGCAACAGTTATTGCATTTTAAGGGCCTGTACAAACCTTTTAATCCCCCAGTGGCAACCTTTAAAGCACCAGCAGATGTCATCCACCTGAATAGTAGTGGTAGACACTGCAAAAAGATATAAGCTCCATGAAGCATGTGATATGTATGTAAAGCTATAGTATGTACAACTAGACAGATAGGAGTTCTATTCTCAAAAAAGGCAGTACTGGCATAATCTATGCAAATGCTACAAAAATAAGCTATAATACTGGCAAAACAAGAGAAGTCCTGTCCTTTGCACTTGCCATGAATATGGTTTGTCCTGGCAACTCTCATGATACTACAAGAAGTGTCCCAAACTGGCCATTTAAAAAGGTAGCAACCCTAGTCTGTCTTGCCTATGTGTGTGCAATATATATACATGTTGAAGCCCTGTGAGTAGCTGCTGTCCCTAAATAACCCACATTAGTAGTCCATTGGCCATTTTGGGTCAATTCCTAGCTCTTTTCAACCCCCTGCTATAAAGCACGCTAAAGCGTGCCTTTTTAGCTTGATATCAACTCAGCACAGCTCCTCATGGTGTCCTGCAGAGTGATTTAAGCAGCAGAGAGCAAAAGAGTGACTTTTTCCTGATATAAGTATAATTTTTGTGACTTTTCTTCTGTTTACTGTCAAGGTTAAACTATTTGGGCTACCCAAAGTCCACTCTTCAAATTTTCCCTTAAAACAGCCTTCCTTGAACTGTACTGCTAATCAAACTAGCGTAGTCTATATCTAAAAGGTTCAGCTCTACTTGATTCTTAAGTAGACTATTCTCTATCTATAAAGCCTAGCTCTTGTTCTTAAAGTATTTTTTTACTTTGCTATAGCACTTTTATTATACATAGTACCCCACCAGCCTAAAACCCCTTTTTCGATCACCCACATCCCCCGGAGTCCTTTTAAAGTTTTTGTCTATTCCTTCTAGCATGTCGAGGGATCAGTTGCTAGTGTCCTCTCCTGCTCAGCTGGTGAATCTGGGAATATTGAAGCAATGTTACAATTGCCTCATGTACACAGACAACCCTCTCCTTCTCCCACAAAACACAAATACATGCGAGAGATGCAACTATATAGCCAAACTGGAGGCTGAGCTCTCTCAACATAGGACTGGCAAGACCAGACAGGAGGAGAAGGTAACCACACACACACCACAAACCCAGTCTCACATAGTACTATCACAACTTCAAATCATACACATAAACACACAAAGACATACTCGGAGGCTCTGATCAAAAATCTACCAAAGCAGCAGAGGCCACCAAAGCAGACACCCAAACAACTGCCACCTCAGGACACAACACATGCAACGCATAGACCACATAGTCAGTGTGCCAAACAGTCACAGCCCTTAAGGCCAAACACAATGCCAGACACACTCGTCATTGGTGACTCCATAGTCAGACACACTGACGTCCCACTCACCAGATTGAGTAAGGAGAAGGTCACAGTAAGCTGCCTGTCAGGCGCTAGAATCTGCCACATAATGCAAGCACTCAGGTCTCTCAACAGCAGGTACAAGTATGACTCAGTCATTGTCCACGCTGGTGTGAATGACCTGAGACGTACCTCCTTGGACTACATGAAAAGAGACATAGAGGAGCTCTCTGATTATGTAGCCAAGGCAGGTATGACCCTGACCTTGAGCAGTATCCTACCTTCACCAAGAATGATGCCACAATACAGAGACAAGATGATCAGCTTTAATAATTGGCTTAAACTCTGGTGTCATTCAAAGGGGATCCAATGTCTGTCTGCCTGGGATGACATGCTGGACAAGCCATGCTGCTTCGCAAGGGACGGCTTGCACCTGTCACCCTGGGCTTCCAGATATTGGCAAAGGCTCTTGCCACCCCATAGTGCCTTTTTTAGGCAAGGCTCAAATTCTAAACCTACCACCCTAGAACACAAAAAAGGAAAAAAACTAAGGGTAATGCTGCTCAATGCCAGAAGTCTCAACCTCAAGATGCACGCACTCGAGGCCCTTCTCAGTATGGAGAACATCGATGTCTGTGCTGTGACTGAAACCTGGTTCAAGGCTCCTGAGAGCACCCCGGCACTATCAGGTTTTACCTCATATCATGCGTTCTGGCCCCAAAATCTGGACAACACCAAGAAAGGAGGGGGGTGTCCATATTCATCAAAGACACCCACACCTCAAGGTTGGTGGCAACGCACAATGCATCGGAGACCATCCAGGTGCAATTAACCATAGGCAAGACTGCTCTGCAATTTGTAGCATGTTACAGGCCACCCTCTCAAACTCAGGAACCTCACATAGCTTTCCTGAAAACACTGGAGGGGATAAATGTATCTCCAAACACCATCATACTAGGTGAATTCAACTACCCGAATATAGACTGGGATCACTACTCAAGCCCCAACACTCTAGCCCAAAGGTTCCTAGAGTTCATAAACTCAAATGCCATGGAACAACTAGTCACCACCCCCACAAGAGGAGAAAACATACTAGATCTCATCATCACGAACATGGGGTCACAATGTTCAACACCAGAAGTATACCCCTCACTGGTGAGATCAGATCATAAGCTAATCTCACTGGAAGTCCACATCCTGCCCCCACCTGAGATAAAAAAGACCACAGTGAAGAACTTCTCAAAAGCCGACTTCACACTTCTAAAGACTAGTGTGGCCTCTTTTAAGGCCCCCGAGCCTGAGGAAACCATTACTCAAGCCGCTGAATCACTTACAAATGCCTTCTACCAGTACCTACAGGACTGCATGGATCAGGCAATCCCAAACAAAACAAAGACTCTTTGTAACAAAGGCAAGCGTCCAGTCTGGTGGACCCCAGCCATAAACAAGCTCTACAACAAAAGGAGGAAGCTACTACAAGATAGAGCAAAATCCTTAAAAGGGAAGACACCTTTGATCATTATAAGTAAAAAACTAAGATCTCTCATAAAATCATCCTAGACAAATTTTGAGAGAAAAGTCGCTAAGGACTCAAAAGACAATCATAAGGCCTTCTTTAGCTATGTTAGAAACCTGGGAGGAAACTCCCAGATATGCTCAAAATTAGTTCAAAATGATGCAAAAATTACTGAACCTACAGACATTGCCAACATACTGTCTGACAGGTTCAGTGCAAACCCCCCTCCCCCCCAAAAGGAGAGATATCTATACCAGAGGATTGTAACCCCCCAAACATCTCTAACGCTCAGGTGAGGATTGCTCTCTCCAAGGCAAAAAACACAGCATCCATGGGACCAGATGGTGTCCCCGGTTGTGTGCTCCATGAACTCAATGAGGAATTAAACCCCCAGTTAGGGCAGCTGTTTAATCTTAGCCTCACCTCAGGATACGTACCCAAGGAGTGGCATACGGCAACTGTGGTCCCACTTCACAAAGGCGGTGCCTCCACCGACCCCGGAAATTACCGTCCCATCAGCTTGACAAGCCTGATCTGCAAAGCAATGGAGAGTATCATAATGGAACTCATAAATAAAGACATAGGGGACTTGCAGACTTTGGATCCAACCCAGTTTGGCTTTGTCAAAGGCAGATCATGCCTTTTAAACTTGGTTGACTTTTTCGAAACAGTCACCAAGGCCATTGATGAAGGAAAGGCAGTCCACACAGCCTACCTCGACCTAGCAAAGGCGTTCGACACAATACCCCACTCAGGTATCATTGAAAAACTCATCAGCTTAAATGTAAACCCATACGTCACAAGATGGGTTGCTAACTGGCTAAGTGACAGAACCCACAGGGTCAGAGTTGCTGGCGCCATGTCAGACTCAAAGCCTGTCACAAGTAGTGTCCCACAGGACTCAGTCCTGGGCCCACTCTTGTTCGGCATCTATTTTTCAGATGTACAAGCAAACACAGGAGGGTTATGGCTGACAAAGTTTGCAGATGACTGCAAACTGGGTGCCATAGTTGAGAACACATCTGACACAGATATCCTTCAGAAGGGTCTTATAGAAATGGATAACTGGTGCCAGAGCCATGGCCTAAAGTTAAACACCAAAAAATGCATAGTCATACCCTTCGGGAAAAACAAGGTTACCCCTAGCTACCATATAGGTGGCAATCCACTAAGCACAGAAGAAGTTATCAGAGATCTGGGGACCCAGGTTGACAGTAACCTTTCGTTTGACACTCACGTTGCCAAAGTAGTTAGGAAGACCTTCTACATTGCCCACCTGATCATGAAGGGGTTCACATCTAGATCAAGGGAGGTCATCATCCCCCTCTACTCATCACTCATCAGACCAATGATTGAGTACAATGCCCCATTCAGAATGTATCTGACCCGACACCTGCAGCAACTGGAAAGGCCCCAAAAGTTCCTCATCAAAAGGATAAAGGGTCTCAAAAATATGTCTTATGCTGCCCGACTGAAGGAACTCCAGCTCTATTCAGTCGCTTACCATCTGCTCAGAGGTGACCTGTGCCTGACATACAAGGCCATGTCCAACCCGGAATTGATGAACATGCTTCACCTCAAAAAATCTAGATCCCTCAGAACTACAAGAGCGGGAGACTTAAACCTTGACACGGTTATTAATAGGACATGCTGGAGGGACAGATTCATCACCCAGAGACTCCCTATGCTGTGGAACAAAATCCCGGTACATGTGAGGCAGAGCACCTTGTTGGCTTTGTTCAAGAGAAATCTTAAGCAATGGATGGGAGATCGCAGATATACCCCAGGGATTACCTCAGTGTCACTGCTTGACAGAGGCACAGCAAAATAATGGGCATAGTATTCTTCAAACTAAAGGGGTGGTGAAAGCCACAAAACTCTGGGCTAGGCTTATAAATGCCCTTGGGCAGATAGCCTAGTATGAACCTATGAACCTATTTATCTAGGCATGAATGCTAACCACCACTACCCACATTTGTAGTTATTGACCAAAGCTGTGGTGACTGCAAGTTGTGTGCTGTCAGCCATTGACCCACCAAATGATGTTAACACACTGCAGCAGGGTCTTACATCAAGTAGAAACTGGTGCCAAGTTCCTGGCCTCAAGCTAAATGCAGAAAACTATCCATCATACCATTCATCATGGACACAGCCCCACTGTTTTCCACAGCAATGGAAACCTCCTAAACACACAACCTGTGTTGAATAAAAAATAAAGTAAAGTAAAATCCACTGCTCAGCAAGCAAATGCTGTAGTTCCATGAGGTAGATATAATGCAAGTCACAAAGGAAGCGGAGTACAGCAGAAGTAAGAACAAAACTCCAAATTTAATTCCAAGAATGTGCACTTATAACATACGGATGAGCGCTTTCACCATTACAGCTTCTTCAGATCCTTGTATAAAAGTCACAGTAGACCTCCCCTTATATAAGCAGCTCAATTAATCAATTAAAACAATTTAAACAATTAAAAGCAATGCTGGAGAATTTAAAGAACTCTCCCATATATAAACATGTTAATGTAAAGTAAGACAAAAATATATAAAACTTGCATAGTGACCTAAAAACATGTAAATAAGCATTCTGATAAGTTAATATTGATAAAATACATAATCAAGAACATATACAAATAAATGATAGTTCATTTTATGTGCTTGCGTTGTCTCAGCTTAGGTTTTATAGAAGCTCTATCATTCAACCCATGCCCCCTATCAGCTTTTAAACGAATGATCCAGTCAGTCTCCTTAGATTCAGTAAGATTCATAGTATTACCACGCCTCTTATTCACAACAATTATCTCTAGGACCCGGAACAAGAAAGTATGATCATTGTCATTGGTGGTTATATGTTTTGCTAAGGCATTGTGTAAAGTGCCCTTTCTCATGTGGTAAATATGCTCTCTCATTCTATCCCTTAACGGCCAGTTAGTTTTACCAACATAGAAACTCGGGCATGCCTGACAAGTAGCTAAATACACCACATTAGATGTCATACAATCTGTATCTGCCTTGATGATGAAAATGGTGGGTAAATCCGGGTGTATAAACACCTCACTGCTATCAATAAATGAACAGAAGTTGCAGTGACCACAGGGTTTAGTGTGACCAGTGTTCTTCATAATCCTATCATGTCTGGGGTGACAAAGCAATCGCTTTAGGTTGCTCTTATTCCGAAATAGGAAACTTGGTGTCTCCCCCACAATGCGTTTCAAGTCATCATCAACCAGGAGAATATCCCAATGTTTGCTAATAATTTCCTTTAACTGATATTGATCAGAAGTATACAGAGTAGAAAATGTAATAGATCTATTTAACATATGATCTCCAACGGTTTGATCTTGGACCCTGGGTCCAAAGTATGGTGCACCTGAAGTGGTGCATGACATGTATGCTTCCTCCATGTATGGTATAATCTCATTATCCTTGTATACCCGGGTCAGTAATCTATTTCTCAGATTGTCTAATTCTGAGATAAATCCCTGTTCAGTGGGGTTCAATCTCGAGGCTCTAATGGCCTGTCCTTTCATTATAATCTTAAAAACAAATTGTGGGTGCATACTAGACCTTAATAACAAGGAATTGCAGTAACATGCCTTGCAATAGACCCCCGTATTTATCATATCATCTGTTAATCTCTCAATATATAGGTCTAAAAAATCAATTCTATGTGTGGAATAGTTCATGGTAAAAGTAAGGAATGTAGTTAAATCATTCATAATGGATAGCATTGATTCCAGCTGTTCTGATGTTCCATTCCAAAGAACAAAAAGGTCATCAACAAACCTTCTGTAGAACACCACATGTTCACAGAAAACTGCATTCTTAAATAAAACATGTTCCTCCCAATATGCAAGGAACATGTTGGCGTAGCTATTCGCACATGGAGTGCCCATAGCTACGCCATCACGCTGTTTATAGATCTGGTCTTGGAACATGAATAAGTTGTTCTCCAAGACCAGTTCTAAAAAATGAACTATGAGGTCTATCAATACTGCAGTGTAAATACTGTGTGCTTTCAGATAATTTAACACATAATCAAGTCCTATATCATTAGGTATTACAGTAAATAGGGATTGAATGTCAAAAGTCACAAAAGTACAACTAGAGATTCTATCATGGTGTCCAATACATTCATACAGATCAATCAAAAATTGCTTGGAATCCTTCAAGACTGTAACATTGTCATTCAATACACATCTCAGATGTTTCTCCACAAAAACTGAAAGGTGTTCAGTTACCCAACCACGGCCAGAAACTATGGGTCTGATGGGTGGGTTCTTCATATTTTTGTGTACCTTGGGGAGACTTTGTATAATCGGTATAGTGGGTGTATAAATCATAAGGTATCCATATAGCTCCTCATTTATTAAATGACTTCTAAGAATATCATAAAGCATGTCATGAATATATCTGACAGCAGAGTGAACCTGTTCCACGGAAGTAGGTTCATAGAACCTGTCCTGTAACATGGAGGACATAGCCTCCGTATAAAATGACATATCCAATACTACAACTTTCCCACCTTTATCAGCTGGTCTAATTATAATGGTAGGATCATTCTGCAATTTCCTCAGACACTGACGTTCCCGAAAGCTCAAGTTATCCCGCCTCTTCTGTTTTTGGGGTCTCATTTGAGTATTATAGTAACTATACAATTCCTCCTCTGTTAACTTAAGGAATGCTTCAACTAATGGGTGGTGAGTTGGTACAAAATCACTTAAATTCTTAAAAGCAAACTTCCTGCTCTGTGCTGATTCTTTCTCAGAATCATTATAAATGAATCTAAGCATTACATTCCTACAAAAAAGTTTTAAGTCCACCATTGTATCAGTCAATTTGCTCTGGCTTTTAGGAATAAAATTCAAACCTTTGTTTAATAAACTGGTATCATCATCTGTTACAGTAATGTGGGGCAAATTATAAATTAACGCTTGTTGTGCCACATTCTCTTTAAAGTCTGATGGGGCATAAAATCCCCTGATAATTTCCTCTTCTGTCTGCCCCTGCTCATGGAGTGAGGTCTGCGAGGACCTTTCTCCATGCACACTGGCAGAGGAAAAGTCAAATCCAAACTTGAGAGCTTGCTGGAATCAGTCAAAGTAGTAGTTTTCTTAGGTTTAACAACAGGCTCTGATCCTTCTTTTGTAGAAACAGGTCTATTCTTAACCACATGTACTTCAAGATATAAGTTGTTCTAGTACATGTACTGGGATGTACAATATGAATAACATCCACAGATTCCTTGCAATTGTCTGTGGTAGTCCCAGCGACAGGTGGTATTTCTTCCAAAATACATGCATCATTACTGATGGTGACCCCCCCAGTACAAACTTGGGCAGAGTCCATCTCCACAGGAGTAATGCTGTTATGTCCATTCAATTCAACACCCACATTCATGTCGTTTGTTACACTATTACTTGTAACATCGTTGATAAAATTAAAGTGTGTAGATTCCTTTACTTTCCTAGGAGGCATGGGGGTAGAAGGATCCCTATGCATCTGAGACATTGTAGAGGAATCCTGCCCTGTTCTGGGCCATAATACATTACAAACCCCCCCCTCCCCAAATGGACATTGACATTGACCTGACATCCATGTACAGGTATGCAGGGGCTGCCACTATGACTGCTGCAGTATTAAAGTGATGACCACCGAAGGCTTACCAGGATGCTTTTCCGCTGTGGAAGCTATGCCACCCACCACCACAACATATGTGGTGATGGATCTTTGTGAGGTGGTGGCTGAACCCAGGTTTGCCAGTTACTCCTCTGGCCGAACGTGGTTGTTGTGTTGCAGGCCCTCCATTGGTGCTAGCACAGTCCCTGGCCACAACTGTACCCCTTTGCCATGCATGGTGATGGAGTCTAAGTCAGTCAACTATGGCATCATTCTCTGCTGCTGAAAGTGGTGGGTTCCTATGTCTGTACATCACTCCTGGAAGACAAGAAGAGGGGAACACATCACAGGACCACATATATTGATATCCATTATGTGCACACCCTGCACATCCACATTTGCCAGCACTGTCCTCCGCTAACTACCACTTCATACCCTACATCTGTCATCACATATCTATGCAGCTATCAGCAAAATAGTGGCAATATATCATGTGTCACATGCCTGATCATGCTGTTTCCTGCTACTTGCTGCATGTTCTCTAAGGTGTTCAGCTGCATCTTTTCAGTTTCACCTATTACTGCTTGTTTATAGCCTATCTACATTGTATGCAGTAGTGTCAGCCTCCTAGTTTTATTTTAAATACCAGGGCTGCAGGCCCACCCCTTAGGTCTCCCTCACCTTCCTCCCTCAGATTTTGGAAAATATGGCTTGGCAATGTTTTACAGTTCCCCTCCCAGTTTGGTTGATATGGACAACCTGACACAGTGTAGCAACTGCCTCATGTACATGGGCAACCATCTACAAACACCACCAAGGAACACAATTTGTGAGTGATACAATGACATTAGGAACCTACAGTCAATGCTATCTAGCTCGCATATCTGGCACCGAACAGGTTGTCGACACGATCAGTACACCTCACACACTACCCACACCTACACAACACACTCCTACATATGCGGAGGTCCTCAATATACACATACACAAATACAGGAGACCTCCGAGGCAAAGACACATGAACTCCACAGCCCCTCACAGCACATACTATGCATAGACACACACCTGTGACCCACAGCCAGAAAGGCATCACCATTAGCCAAACATATTAGTCATAGGAGACTCCATTGTGAGACCCACAAATGTGCCTCTCACCAGACTGCACATGGGGAAGGTCACAGTTACTTGTCTGTCAGGTGCCAGAATCTGGCATATCACATACACACTGCTGTTTCTCAACAACAGGTACTGTTATGAGTCTGTCACAGTCCATGTTGGTGTGCCTGACCTGAGATGTACCTCCTTGGACTGTATGCAGTGAGACACGATTGAGCATGCTGATTATGTGTCCTAGGCAGGTATGTCCATAGCCTTATGCAGTATTCCACTGTCACCCAGAATGATACCGCAATAGAATCAGGAAATGAATGACCTTAACAACTGGCTTGGTTTCAGGTGCCATTTCAGGGGATCCAGTATATGACAGCCTGAGATGACCATGATGCTCTGCCAGAGAAGGCCTCCATATGTCTCAACTGGCCTTCAGGCATCTGGCAATGGTTCTTGCCACCCCCATAGTGCCTTTATTAGGAAAAGTGGTGAGGTGAACACTACCAACATACAACTGCCAACACATCCCAAATTGAAGGCTATGCTGCTAAAGGCTTGGAGTCTAAACATGATTCTGCACTCATTGTAAGCAGTCTTAACCCTGGGAAATGCTGACATCTGTGCAGTCACAGACACATGGTTCAAAGCTGCAGTCAGCACCCCAACCTTACATGGTCAACCATCCTATCATACTGTCATACCCTAAGGTGTGGGCAGTAAAGCCATGGGACATGGGGTTTCACTATATATGAAAGACATACACACCTCCAGGCTCTTCAAATAGTAAGACACACTAGGGATACTGCAGGGGCAGTTAACCACTGCAAAGACACCTTTTCAAAGCATAGGTAGTTACCAGCCCCCACATGTGACCAGGAAGCCCATTCTGCCTATATGGAACTGATCAACTCTATCATGATTTGAGTCTGTACCCTGACCCTAGGTGACTTTAACTACCCAAACATACATTGGAGGATGTACTCATGCCAGCACACAAATGCCCAGAGATACATCAACAGTGGAAATGCAAACACCTGGGAGCAGCTAGGTGCTACCCTCACATGAGGGGAAGGCCTGTTGGAGTTGATATTAAACAAAAGAACTAACCCCTGTAGTGTCCCTACAGTATCATCCTCCATGATCAAACCAAACATAAAGCAGTCATGTTTGCAGTCACCATCTCCCACAGTACCCATCTAGCTAGGGTCAGACATACAAACAACTCCATAGTTGAATACAGCCTCCTGAGGGATCGTATAAACAGCTTTTCAGCCCCCACCTTCCTCTGTAGGAACTGGCACCAATATCCAAAAATACACAAAACCCCTATCCGTGCATTTGTATATATGCATGGAGTCAGGTATACCTGACAGGAATATATCATCCTCTACAAGGATACCTAAACCTGTGTGTTGGACATCTGCAATAAATAGTGTTTATAACAGAGATGACATACTGCTGTCTGAGACAAAGAAGGTGCAGGTGCCCAATTTGAAGCAATATCTCCTTAGCCTGCAGAAGCAAATTAAGAGCACTACTGGAATCCTGCAAAACAAACCCTGAACCCACGTTGGTGATCTCTACTACAGACAATCATATCACCTTCTTCACATATCTCTGCAACATCAAAGGAAGCACTCAGATCTGCTCAGTAGTGGTGGTCAAGGAAACCAGCTATATGAGTACTGTCAGTATAGTATACTTGATGCCTGACAGAGTCCGTGTAAGCTTCACCCCATGTCTCCCCATCAGTAAATCAGGGCATCCCCAGTACCTGCCCCCTTCCCCTTATATGTAGGGACCAGGTCATCACTTCTATTTCATAATCATGGTATACAGCCACCATGGGATCCGAGTACATCACAGGATGCATCCTACATGACCCCAAGCATGACCTTGCAGCACCAGAATGCACTGTATTCAGAAAAGCCTGAATACAGCCTTTGTCTCAGCCAGGTGGAGGACACCCACTGTCACCCCTTTACAGTATGGTGGGGTGTTCACCAGTCCCACACATTATAGACCCATCAGTCTAACTGGGCTGATCTGCAAGCCCATGCAACAGTTTATAATGAACCTCATTAACAAGCGATAGGCTTTGTAAATGGAAAATCACATCTGTTACATTTGTTTGACCTTTATGACACAGTCACCAAAGCCATGGATGAAGGGAGATAGTGCACACTGCCTACCTTGACCTGGCCAAAGACTTTGTCAGTATTCCTTACTTGCACATAATACATATACACTGCCAACTAGGCATCAGTCCATGTTACACAATGGGTAGCACACTGGCACACTAACGGAACCCACCTAGTCCACATAGGGAAAGCTACCTCAAGTGGTAGACCCATAACTAGTGATCTAAATCAGTATTCTGTGGTTGGCTCTCTGTTATGTTTGAGTTACCCTTCTGAGGTTCAAGGCACAACCAGTGGGCTATGGCCAACCATGTATGCAGAAGAATGCATGCTGGGTGCTGTCACCACATTTCCTAGTGATGTGGACAACCGCAAAGAAGGTCTCACGGAGACACATGACTGGGGCCAAAAACATGGCCTCAGGCTGCATACAATGACATCCCCACATATTATCACAGTACTAACAACATCCTAAGCACACAATAAGTCAATAGTGATTTGTGCACACAGGTTGATGGCAACATGACATTTGACAATCATGTTGCTTCCATTGTAAGAAAAGCCTTCTACATGGCCGACTTCATACATAAAGGGTATGTCATCCAGGGACATGGGGATCATAACATCCCTGTAGTCCCCCCTAATAAGGCCCATTATTGAATATAATGCCCCATTCATCATGTACCCTGCAAAGCACATACAGCAGCTGGGGAGATCACAGAGGTTCCTGATGAGGGAATAGCACGGCCATAAACATCTACCATAAACAGGCTATAAGCCCATCCCTCTACCCAGTTTCATACATACTCCTCACAATGTGATCATGGACTTCACCTTGATAGGATTGATGTACAACTGCAAGTCAAGCTCCACTCTATTAACCCACACACATGCCCTCAACCTGGTCTGTGTCATCAACAACACTTGTTGGCAGGTCAGATCTGTGTCCCACACACTTACCCACCTGTGGAATGGACTCCCTGTCCATATCAGGCAGAGTACTTCCTTACATCTTTTCAAGCAAAACCTGGATAACTGCATGGTTAATATGACATACACCCTTGGGGTACCACCTGTGTTCCTTTTGGACTGGGGCACTGGGTGCTGAATTGCATACACATGAGCTAAACTCTGGGCTAGGCTTATGAGGGCCTCAGGGCTAATCACCTAGTAACCTCATATGATCCTTGGTATACCTGTTATGGCCCTGTGTGCTGTGACAGACTGTGTTGTTATGTGCCCACACTCATCACTGCCATCTACTGTGGTATGCCCTGTACGGGTGATGTTCCAGTACCATGTCATACAGCCACCATCTGACAAATAGGTGAGTGGTACTACAAGTGTATGGGCCAGTCCAGCAACATCTGTGAGACACAATTACAGACAGCACTGCAAACATGCTTTAGGGTACCCTCCTTGTAGGTGTCCAACATCCACAGTACACAGATGTTTGCAGAATGTGCACATGTGCCTGATATATGGTGACCCTCTGCCAGACAAATGTGGATGTCTGGAAAACAGTTGTACAATACGTAATGGTTGTTTCCAGACTGTGGGGAATCTGGGTGTCGCACACCAGACACCTCAGAAAACAGTTATGGTACATTAATATCTGATACTGTATTCATTCCCTTACATTGCATGCTCAATATCTACCCTCTGTTGCTGAGGCAGAGCCTGTGTCCACCCAGTACTACTGGCTATAACCTGCTGTCCTGCTGTAGGAGGACAAGATATGGTGGCCATAGCTCTCAGCAATGAGATACAGGTGTGGAATACACAGTGATCTATCCAGAGTACATCAGGAGCAGTCATGACACCTGGACAATGTTTGAACTATGCCTGTGTGACATTCACAGACTGAGAGGAGCAGACTGACAGTACATCGTGTGATATGCCAGCTGTATCCACCAGTACTTACTGTCACTATTGTTTAATACACAATCCAATAGCATTTGTACATGAGCTGACCATTGCTGGCGGGGAGCTCAGGGGCCATAGCTGTGATCTATGTCACAGCAGACAGAGCCAAAAGGGAAGCCTGTAGGTGCTGGACAGGTGACTAACAGCAACATGTCATTCCATGATATGTACTACAGACCTAGTCTTGTAATCCCTATTTCCCATGGCTGCATCCCCCCATCTGTTTCCCATTACATGATACATTCTATTACATACTTGGTATAGTGTTGTACTCCTTTATGTGCAGAAATCCTGTGGTGTAATGCTAGGATAGTGCAGTCTGTCTTCATAAACAAAGTCCCAGACCTGTGTACCATAGGCAGCAGCTTGTCTTTTGTAGATAATGATCATGAGCAGGTGATTGCCTGTGTACCAATCTGTGGCTCACACTTGCTAATTGCATCTATAACAGCTGGGTTGCATTTTCATTAGCAAATAGCATGGCAACACAGTGCTATATTTCAGGCCTTCATGTAGGCCATGGCCCTTTTCCTGGCCCATAAGGAGGACATTATTGAGGTGTGGGGACTACAGCATCACAGAGGACAGGTAGGAATGCGGTCCCCTGTTTGGATTTATGTGGTATGTCCACAGTTTTGCATGCTATGTTTGGCCATTGTGAACAGACTGTCTGATTATGTGGCAGTTTGCTGTTTAACAATGTGGGTTTAGTTCAGTAAAGAGACAGACAGATGTGAGTGTCATATGCCATTTGCATCAGAATATGCATGCTGCTGGTCTAGCAGTTGTGTATGTTTGTAGGGGAAGACTGTGACACATGTCCCTGTCACTTGACCATTCCCTCCACCCCTTTCTGTATGTGTGTTGTGTGGATCCTCTGTTCTAGGTGTTTGGGAGGTATGATAGGTCTGTAGCAGGTAGCTGAACATACTGCAGCATATGTTACAGGTTGCAGCTGCTGAATTCTGACCAGGAGTCATACTGGGGATTGTGAACACACTGGGGGACAGCAAGCTGTATATGTGAGTGAGGGAGCAGTGTCAGCTTTGTTGTCACAGCATAGCCAGGGTGATGGTACCCATAACAGTCCAGTCCATGTGCCTCAGTTACATATGTTATGTAATAGTGCCATCCAGAGAGTGGTAGGTGACATTTAGGACACATATACATATTTGCAAAGTGTGTCCCAACCTACAGGCATTTGCTGTGCTAATATGGGTGGCAGTGACTGCAGTAGAAGCAACCAGTTCTGCTTAAAATTGCAGGACTCAGTCATGTATTTGTTGTTTGGACTAGCATATACTTGACATGCAACAGACTGAAATGGATGCCAGGACTGTGGGAGGCAAAATTTACAGCATGCTATGAATGACTGCAGTAGCAGCATCTGGTTCTGCTTAAATTGCATGTGTCAGTCAGTTATTTGTTGTACTGACAAACATGTACTTGATGTGCAACAGACTGGAATGGAAGTCAGGACTGTGGGTGGCAAAATGTAAAGCATGCTAGGCAGTGGCGGCTGGTGACTTCAAATCACAGGGGGGCTGCAGGAGACAGCTGAATGGGTGGGGTCAAGGGGGTGTGGTCAACCAGAAAGGGGAGGAGCTATGCACAAAACCACAAAAAACTAACTTTAATTAAATACGCTGCCCTGGGTGGCAAACCATCATTATGAAAGTCCAATCAAGACAAAAATAAGTGTAGAAGAATAAAAATATTTCAATGCATTGGCTGCATGACAGCTTACTTAATATCTAGATGGAAACAAAAGGTTGTGAGGCATGAAAAAATAAATTACTTTTTAAATACATTACTGGAATGCCAGTCAAAATCAAGTATAAGAAAAACCAGAAGCACTCAACTCAAACCACTTCTCCTTGCACTGCAGTCCTAATTATAATATATTCAGCTTTATTAAAGTACCAAGTAACATGCTGAAAGTAGAAATCTATGTGATGCCCCCACTTGTAAAAATGTTTCTTATCCAAAAAGACCTGCTGCCTGACAACTTGTTTCATGGGGAAAACATGATAAAAGTAAAAATGAAAAGCAAACAAGAAACAAGCTCAAGATACATTGCTTAAAGGATTACTGTACAGGTTATGGACCACACATGATTGGCATTCTGTTTAGTTTACGGTAAAGTCTGTAGAGATGACTGGAAGTCTCCAACAAGTGTAATGAGCTTTTTAAAATAATGGAATCCTGTCCTTTAATACCCAAGGCTTATACATTATCTAGTCAAGTATTCTCTGCATGGCAACAACAGAAAGGCTTTCACTGTTGGCAATTCTTTAACAGTATGCTTATTAAAGCTTACTTGCATCTTACGATCTCAGACAAGCTTACCTTATGGTCATTAAAGCATTGCTACTTAAAAGCACAGAGCAACAGGCACTTTGAGTAATAAGCATAAATCAACAGTACAAAAATATGACAGAAACCAGACCATTCTGCAAAATCAAGGACAGATGAAAAGCCACTGTAGTACTTATGCAGTGTGTCCTCCCCATCCAAGGTAGATACAACTACTCCTTGCCTTGCTTGGACACATCCAGAGTCACTACATGGGGGAGTGGGGTGCAACAAGCATGTCACAATTTGAAATCTCACTGGCTGACTGTGATGGCCCTGACACATTTGTTTTACCTCTCAACCTCAAGAGCAAGAAATCTGGACAAAGCCATACACAGAAGTGGGACAAAGGCCCAACAATAAGGACAATTTTTAAATATTGCTCTAATAAACTTAGAAAGATAATAGAATAGGTCTTGCATTAGTATGAATTTTCTGAAGGGTATAAAATCTGAAACTCAAATGTCTGTCATTTTCTAACTTGTCACTAATTTGCCAAAAAACACAATTTTATGAAAAATGGACAAAAACGTGATGCAAAAATATAAAATAGACACACAATACAGCTGCTACCTGTCAAAGAAGGGACACTTTAATATTAGTACTGCTACCTTGAGCAGCTGACAAAATATAAAAGAATCTACATGCATTTCAAGTAATCTATAACTTTGATTATTACAGTTATTTCTTAATTGTAAACCCTCCATGTTTTCTTCCAAAATTGCTATTTTGCGGAGGGATTATAAGGGGAAGAGCAACATTTTGAGCCAAAAATTGGGGACAGTTGAGAGGTTGGCTATGCCTAATTCTATAAAGCAATTTATTTGCATGTACCTCTCAACCTGTTAATGCAGTAAATCTGAACAAGGCCAAATATATTGGGGCACATATAAACAGTACTAAAAATTGCTCTTGTATAAATTGAGACAGTTGATAGAACAGCTCTTACTTTAACATGCATTTTTCTGAAGGTTATGAAGTCTGAAACTTAGAGTGACTTCTGGCAAATCATTTAGGAATTAAAACTACACATTTTATGAACAAACCAAAATAAGAAGCAAAAATCTATTCATTCTTTGAAAATCTGGACAGTTGGGAGGTATAGTTCAGCTGGGCCTGTCTGAGTTTGCTGCCCCCCCCCTGACAAAATAATGGTTGAATGGAGCCTCTGCAGCCATTCCAATGAACCATTATACTTGGCTATTTCACTCCATTTACCATAAACACTAATGTGCATACTGCTTTACTTCTATGATGAGTTGGACTTCATTTGAAAGTTTTATTTTGTATTTTACAGCACAAACACTAAGTCATCTGTTAAACAAAGCAATGCAGTCTCACAATGAAAACTTAGCATTAAAACTTCTCTGCCCTTGAAACTCACATTCATTGAAACAGCATTGAAACCCACATTCAAAGAAAATACATTTTGCCAGTGGCAGATAAAGATTAATTTTGGGCTGTTTTCAATCATAGGCTCCTTGCATATGAAACATACATGTGCTCTTTGATACACCTTCCTCATTGTACTAAAATTATATTCCTTGTACAATACAGTACACTTGTTACAGGATGTTTTAAATTTGTTTTGAACATTTTTTCCAGTAAGCAATGAAACAAACCATATGCACCCATAATGGCAAAACTGCCCAGTTGAGAACATTTATCATAAAAAGTCTACTCAGACTTCCACAGTCCACCATTATTAGTAAATATACACAATTCCACAGTCCACCATTATTAGTAAATATGCACAATTCCACAGTCCACCATTATCAGCAAATATGCACAATTCCACAGTCCACCATTATCAGTAAATATGCACAATTCTACAGTCCACCTTTATCAGTAAATATGCACAATTCTACAGTCCATTATCAGTAAATATGCACAATCTCTAAAGTCAGTCATCTAAATAATTCCACATTAAAGAAATCTGTAACTAATGAAGTGGTTGCTGCTAGCAATCACCTTTATATTTCATGGTTTCATCGAAAAATAAAGTGTCTGTTGCCCTTGGAATAAATTGTCTATATTACATTAAAAATGATAAGCTAGTAATAATATTGCAAGAGGAAATGGATGGCAAACTGATAACGAACTCATAGTTAGTATCTTCACCAAGGAGAACATTCTCAGTACGGCAGCATCTACCCCTTGTGGGAGTAGAACCCACAACCTTCTGCATCAAAAGCAAGTACACAGCCTGTTGTGCTATAGTATTAACTTGGCAAAGCACTAAACTTCTATTCCCTGCAGGTCTCAGTTACTTGTAAAATCTACTCAATACTCAACTGCATCTCAACTTCGCAGCTCAAGAAAACTGGAAAAGCCAAAATATATTGGGGGTCAAAAGCCCAAAAACAGGGACACATTAAACATTGCTTGTATAATCTTGGAAAGTTGCTAGAATAAAATGTTGTGTTGCCACCATATATTTTACTGCCAAGGTCCCTGAGCAAAAACAGTCAGAGTAACATACCACTACGCCACATCAGCTGCTTTGTAAAAAGAGGAAGACTGAAACTTAAATGGCTATCATTTAGTGAATTCAGTTCTCACCATAGCTGTCAACCTCTTAGTACAAAACACCTGGACAAACCCAGTAATGAGGGAATACAGCCCTCAAACATATTCAGTGAATTCAGTTCTTGCCATAGCTGTCAACCTTAGCACAAAAACCTGGACGAAGCCAATAATGGAGAATACAGTCCCAAAAATAGGGACAAATTTAAAATATTCATCTTATAAACTTCGGAAATTGCTAAAAAAAAAAAAGGTTGTGCTACTATGTATTCTGAAGAACATGAAGTTGGAAATTCAAATGCCGGTCAATTTTATTGGACAGAACAAAACAATTTTCAGCAGAGACGAGGGATTAAAACTGCAGACATATCTTTGTAAAATGGCAGGGCACCAGAGCAAATCCACACAAACACAGGCAGGAGATGCACACTCCACACAGAAGCCACCCCAACCAAGAATCAAACCAGAAAACCTATAGCTGTGAGGCAACAATACTACCACCGCACCATCAATTATGCAAGGAATTAAACATTCAGAAACCTGAAGTCTGAAATTCAAATGCCTGTCAATTTTACTGCGGACAGAACAAAAACAATTTTCAGCAGAGACGCAGGGATTAATACTGCAGACACGTCTTTGTAAAATGGCAGGGCACCAGAGCAAATCCACACAAATACAGGGAGGAGATGCAGACAGAAGCCACCCCAACCAAGAATCAAACCAGAAAACCTATAGTTGTGAGGTAACAGTACTATCACTGCACCATCGATTATACAAGGAATTAAACATTCAGAAACCTGAAGTCTGAAATTCAAATGCCTGTCAATTTTACTGCGGACAGAACAAAAACAATTTTCAGCAGAGACGCAGGGATTAAAACTGCAGACACATCTTTGTAAAATGGCAGGGCACCAGAGCAAATCCACACAAACACAGGCAGGAGATGCAGACTCCAAACAGAAGCCACCCCAACCAAGAATCAAACCAGAAAACCTATAGCTGTGAGGCAACAATACTACCACTGCACCATCAATTATGCAAGGAATTAAACATTCAGAAACCTGAAGTCTGAAATTCAAATGCCTGTCAATTTTACTGCAGACAGAACAAAACCAATTTTCAGCAGGGATTAAAACTGCAGACACGTCTTTGAAAAATGGCAGGGCACCAGAGTAAATCCACACAAACACATGGAGGAGATGCAGACTCCACACAGAAGCCACCCCAACCAAGAATCAAACCAGAAAACCTATAGCTGTGAGGCAACAATACTACCACTGCACCATCAAATATGCAAGGAATTAAACATTCAGAAACCCTTAAGTCTGAAATTCAAATGCCTGTCAATTTTATTTAACATTTTTTAATCAGGACAGTCTGACTTGGAACAAATAAACAATTTTCAGCAGAGGCCCAGGAAGAAATAATGCAAACATGTCTTTGTAACATGGGAGGACACAAAAGCAAACCCACACAAACACAGGGAGAAGATACAGACCCCACAAAGAAGGAACCCCAGCCAAGAATCAAACCCAAGAACCTGCAGCTGTGAGGCAACAATGCTACTACTACACCATCAAATATCAAGCATTGCAACATTTACAAACCACAGATATTATGAGGAACAGATCAGATCGAATATGAGGCAAAAATCTGAAATTTTTTTACAAATGGTGGTGGGTAGGGAACTCAAGTCTTTAACACCTGCATACAGGGTACAGGGTTCAAGCCTGAGGCATTCCCTACCACACCACCATAAGCACCTGGGGCATTTTCACACACACACACACACACACACCAGTAAAGCACAAGCACCATACACAAACTCCAGTAAAGCACAAGCACCATACACAAACTCCAGTAAAGCACAAGCACCATACACAAACTCCAGTAAAGCACAAGCACCATACACAAACTCCAGTAAAGCACAAGCACCATACACAAACTCCAGTAAAGCACAAGCACCATACACAAACTCCAGTAAAGCACAAGCACCATACACAAACTCCAGTAAAGCACAAGCACCATACACAAATAAACATTGTAAATTAAAAAGCACAAACTCCATACAAATAAACATTGTAAATTAAAAGGCACCTTACCTGAATACATCCAGCTAACGACATCCTTCCCGCGTAATACTGAAGACCCGCGAGATCCCAATGCTCCTTCCCGACCCAACGAGATCCCTAATGCTCTGTCCCGAGTCCCTGCTGCTCCTCTTGCAGTCCGGACGCGACCCATAATCCTGGCGAGTCTGTGCACTGTAAAAGTGCACAGACGTCTCCTTGTGTCCCCCTATGGGGACGGCCGGACTGCCTTGAGCATGCATAGACCGACAGTAGTCGGACTGTCTATGCGCATGCGCGAAGTCCACGAATTTTGAAAAACTAATTTTTTTTATTTTTCATTTTTCTTTCTTATTTTTCTTTCTTTTTTTATTTTTGAGGGGGCTGCAGTCCGGCAGCCCTATGCCACGAGCCGCCCCTGATGCTAGGAATGTAACAGATTGAGCTACTGAGTCAATACTATAGCAGATGTATTTGCAAGACATATGTGCATGCATACAGACTGTTACACAGGATTGGCATGCACATATGTATTCAGATGGGTAAGACGTGTGACACTGAACTGTCTGCCATGATTTTCTAATCTCAATCTGCACTGATCTGTCAGTACTTTAGCACACAGAATAGGTTTTGTGACAACTGTGCCAAATGTAGGTGGCACAGTTGTGGACATTCTGCAACTGTCTGTGCAGTTGTCAGCTCTACCTAATATCCCAGGCCTCACATACATCCATCAGCATTTATTTATTTGTGTACTGGTTTGGTGGCTGCATCACAGTCCCAAGTATGCTGTAATATTCCCCATTATATGTGCAAGCAGTATGTCACTGGCACCCAGGATATGTGCATGGAAACACCTATTATACTTCAGAGCTGAGTGGCCTATTGGGCTAATGAACTATTCCATAGCTGGCAGGAGCCTGGGTTTGAAACTTGGCACTGGTAGTTATTTTGTGGATGTGCAAAACAGTGTCAGAAAGACGGAAGGTGATTAAAGCAGTTTGCGTGATGTGCCTCTTAGCTCCGCTTAAACCTGCAGTATTTACAAAAAAAGAAGAGAAAAAAGGGTGATAGGAAAGTGGTGAAATGGGGGCGGCAAACAGGGGAAAACAATGTGAAAGACAGGTAGACATGTACAGGATTGGTGTAGGAAAGGACCATAGCTCTCCATTCTTCTACAGGAACAGCTGTGCAGGTTCTGGACAATTTGAAATTTGGAGCCTCACAACCAAGAGGAAGGGGTGTGATTGGCATACCTTTGTTGATTAATTGCTATAGTGATTGATTGTGGACAGTGTAGGTGTAGGCAAAATGGAGAGCTATGTACTGGGTGATCATTTGTTTTTGTGGGACAGATGCCCATTTTTTTAAGGAGAAAGTGGAATGTTGGAGAAGGGATATAGGTATGTGTGGGGAGGTAAGTTGGGTAGGAGAGGTAGAATTTGTAAACAGATAAGACAACAGACAGGGGTGGTATATGACATGAGGGGATAAACAACTTGGATGGGAAGGGTTTTGTGGGATAGGAGAACCAAGTGTCTCCAGATAGCAGCAGTGGGACTGAGCTCTCCATGCATGGGCAGTTACCACTGCTCCTTCACGGCCCCTAAGGTGGCTCAGCTGGGGGCCTGCCCTTCCAGGTTGCTAGCCTGCCCTCAATCCAGCATAGACAAGCATCCAAACTATACTGGATGATCCTGCACAGCATCCCTGGGAGCTGTCAAAGGGTGACCACTCCCTCTCCATGCACATTTGAAGGTGGGGTTGGGCCCGATCACCTGAGATGGTTCCTTCCATAGGTGGTGCAGGACCAGTGAAGGGGGCAGCTCCAGGTTGGGTCCCAGACATGCTAGGACCCATTGCCATGGCCAGCTGAGTTAGTGTAAGTCAATCACTGGGAACCAGCCTACCCAGTCAAGCTATCGTGTTGAGGTTTTTCAAAATGTAGGTTAGTAATGAAGAAAACAAATCACACAACCCAGTAACATGACACTGCATAGCATATAGAACACAACAGTAATTGGGATAACAGTCAGTATTGTAACAGAATTCCAGTTACAGTTACAACATAAGGCCAGCAACATAGGTAATTCAGCAAGGTATGTTAGTATGCAGCCATTGTAATACATAACAATTATAAAACACAAAGTCCAACATACCATTTTGAGAACAACATATATTAAAAGTAAACCATACCCAATGTATAAGAATAACAAACTGATACAGATAAGGGGTGGGGGAGAGAGAAATACATGCCATTACTACCAGTATAGGCTACATTGTTTGCAACAGAACTCTTGTATACTCTACAGGTCTGCCTTTAATTTATGTATACAAGTGTTCTATAGCTTCTGTAGCACCTACATATCTTTCAAGCTATCCACATGGGACAGTGTGGGCCAATCTGTAACACCTACAGGTACACAACTACAGGGGACCATTACATGTCAGGGGAACATATGTGACTACCAAGGTGTACCTGTAGGTGTTACTGGTACACAACTACAGGGGCTATTACATGTCAGGGGAACATATGTGATTGCCAAGGTGTACAGTGGGCTGACATAGTGTGACTCTGCTATTGAGATAATTCAAGTGGCTGTTAAATCTGTGTCCCAGGGATTTGGCAACAGTGCTCACAGTCTGTGACAGCGTAACACTTGAGAGACATGTATCATGTACAGTACAGAGAGTTTATGCTTATCATGCCGTCCTTTGCAAGCATAGGGTTAGACTATCAGCAGACATTTACAGACACACCAGGCATACAGCCATACCAAGATTAAACATTTTTCTGTGTTTTAATAACTTGTATTAGTATTGTACTTGTTGACCTTTTATTTATTGCAGTCTTATCACCTTGCTGAATCATGTATACACTTTGGTACATCTGGACACACAAATTACTAACCCATTTGAACTGCTACTACAGCCGTTTATTTACCTGTAATTCCTGTGGGGAGAACATTTGTTAACAATACACAACAGTTTCTATTAATATTTAGTAATACTTGTCCTTGGATTTGAAACCCAGTCTGTGTCTGACAAAATGTATACCATATCTAGCACTTATCACACTGAGCTACTGCTAAATATTGACTGTATAATATATGCCTAGAGCTCACCAGTTAACAAACTGTGACCTGGTAATAGAAGTAGAGTGTCATACAAGACCGCAGTGACACTTGAAAACACATGCATGAGAAATAGTAGGTGAACTGTATATTAATACTTGGAATGCAGGTGTACACATTTAACCCGTAGTGGGTGGGGAATATGTGTGATGTATACAGACCATATCGGAGTGCTGGGTAGCCTGTCTGACCCATATACAGTTGCAGATGATATATTTGCAGTCTACAGCTACATAATGCTATGTCTTGTAGTACAGCTTCACAGCAGTTCTTTATCAGCTAACCTTCAGTCACTTCATGATATTATTCCCGTGTTTACTTCACAGCACTTATAATATTTTATTTCTTGACCAACAACCCAAAATACACATATTTTGCACAACAGAGCTATATTAGGGATTACATGAAACAGTGATTGATATACATCTAGCACTCTTTAATGATGAACTGTTTAGATAATGCAGGTGTTGCAAGACAGCTGCTATTCCACAATTTATGCAGTAGTAACTTTATTTCCTTAACAATTCTGAATGCAGTTAAACTTTATTTCCTTAATATTGTGACAGCGGCTGAAATTTATTTCCATAAAATTATGAATGCAGTTGAATTTATTTCCCTAACATTATGAATCCAGTTGTACTTTATTACCTTAATGTTATTAATGCAGTATAAACTTTTATTTCTTTAACATTATTAATGCAGTTGTAACTTTCTTTCCTTAACATTAGCAGGTTTCATGCTTTCATCTGTATTGAACTGTACTTGGCATTACTCACTTATATCAGTCCAGGACTATGACCACATTCATTGCAGTGCACTCAAAACAGAATATACCTACTGGCAGTTACGACTGTACTCTTTTTTATTTATATTACTATAGATTGCAAGACATATCTGTACTCACCACACTCACAGCACAACCTAGACAGGTGCACTGCATGGGCCTCTAGATTGTGAGCTGTCTCTACTGAAGCGGTGGGGAGAGAAAAACACCATTATGCATACCTGTATATCACATATTCATACTAGAATTTGATAAAACAATGCTTAAAATACTTACAAACTTGTGGGGCATTCCCAGTCCAAGCTTCCCGGACCCAGGTCTCTAGAAGATCCTCCTTCCTGTGCTTCAGGTCATCATAATGGTGACGCACCTGTTCACCTGTGCTGGGGATACTAGTTGCACTGGTGAGGTTGAGTGCCTGCTGGTCCCAGGCCTCTGCCTTGTACTCTAGTCCCTGGAACTGGCCCTGCAACAGCTAGACTTTATGGTCTTTAACAAGGAGTCCAACCATGATCTTGGACTTCAAAATGCCCCACTGCTGCACCAGGAAGCACTCACCCTCTCCCACTCCTGCCATAGTTTCTGCATGGGTCAAACTCCAACAGGTTCTGACTGTATTCCCACCTGTTCAGCTTAAATAAGGGTGTTTTCACACCCTTTGTCACCACTGGGTGATTTTTAAAAATGTGGTGCTCCACTTCACACTACACAAACCTGCTGAGCTCAGCCAAGCACTGCTAAAACTGGCAATACTTAGCAATGCTTAGCAGTGTACAAACCAGCTTAGCTGAGCTGAGGACTGCTTAAATAGGGTTTTCTTAGCAGTATATGTATGTATATATATTTCCTGACCTTATATATTTTTATTTCTTTATCTTGGCGTGTGTATTTTATGTATTGTAGACTTGTATGTAACTGGATCTTTTCTCCTCAGTCTCCACTGATAATGGGCTTCTGGCCCAGCAGGACTAACCCTGTTGACATATGTCAATACATAAATCAATTCTTCTTCTTCCTCTTCCTCCTCTTTGCTATCAGATGTAAAAGCTGAATGACCCGTATGTGTATTTAAACAGTGCAACTACTGCACACAGAGCCATGACTCTAACCATTCAGCTACATAGATATGATGATTCCTGCTATACGTTTCTATATAGCTCTCAGCTATGTTTAAGCACTGCTGAGCACCATGCCGTGCCATGCAAACACACTCAGCTATGCTTAAACATGACCTTTGAAGTTAAAATGAAAAGTATCCGGTTTCTATTTTTAGATGTCTGGCGGATGTCCATTGCTAAGTGCCGCAAAAACACACACACACACACACACACACACACACACACACACACACACACACACACACACACACACACACACAAGGAAATAAAATATTTCAATTTTATATTTCAGTGCCATCTGGCACTTTGATAGTGCAGATAGTGTATTACTCATCTCTGGACACTGTAACACACCCCCTACACTGATTCAGTAACTGTGTTACATGGCTCTTCCTCAGTAGTGTGCCTTCATTAATATGCAAGGTGTGCTGCAGAGGGGGACCCGGAGACCCGGAGACACCGCCATGGTACCCTTCGTGTAGGACTTACACTATCCCTACAAGGCGTTTATTAAATACTCACCTCAGTCTTTCCACTTTCCAGAAAAGAATCAAGAATCACCTTTAGAAATAATCTGAATGTTCATATTTTTTGACAAAGAGTGATTGTACTAGCCACAATTGTTTCTGGCCACCTGCATATACCCGCTCTATTACTGAGCAATTTTTAAAGCTTATTTAATTTGGAAAAATGTATATACTATTACACACAGTGCTCCATACCAGCTGGTGTTCTTATCCATTTCATTCAATATTGCCAAATCTAAATGCTTCTGCTAATGTTTGCAAATGCAGTCTACTAATGTTTTACTTTTCACTTTCCAGTTATGTAAGTTATGCGTTGTTTTCTTGTCACTTTACTATTAATTCTTGCTTCATATTAATCATCATATTGAATTCTGTTTAACTGTTCATTTTCCAGTTTTAGAATGCAATGTTTTTCATAACTTGTACTTCACTTTAAATCCATGTTTTAAATTTCAGATCCATTCATTGTCATATAATGTGTTGCATTTTACTGATTTTTAAGTACTTGCCTTTCTTTGCCTTATGTCATGAGAAGTGACTGAAAAGAGTCTTTGTATCAGTTCATTCACTAGGATAACAAATCAAATAAATAAAGCTAGTTAATAAAAAAAGAAGTAGAATAAATGCAAGAAAAACAATAATTGAAAAAATGCATCAAAATACATGAGCAGATAGTTTTGTTGGTAAGGTTTACAGTCTATGGTATGTCATTTCAAAGTGCTGATTGGATGATTCACTAAACTTCCTACAGGCTTTTCTTCTATCATCACTGGTATTATAAAGTGGTGGGATAAAGCAGTTAATTACCAACTTCCACAGCTGGGGTCTCTGGTTTGGGTCACTACCAGGACACCTTCTCTGTGGAGGCTGTGTGTCCTCCCTGGATCTGAACAGGTTTTTGCTAACATGTCTGGCTTCTTCTCACACCAAGAAAACATGTCTTAAGTGACTATCTCTTGTTTATCTGTAGGTATGTATATAGTGTGAATGTGTGCAAACACTGTGCAGTGAAGAGATGTTATGCTTCAGTCTGGTACTCTGTCCTGTGCCTTGTAAGTTCCAGCAGAGGATGTGCCTCACCTGAGATAGTCAACAGAAAAAAATAGGTAGCAGCATATGAATGAATAAAGTAATATAACAATGACAGTAATGCCAATTAGAATTGTCCATCAGTCACAAATTCATAATGAACAAAAGCACTTTAAGCAGTAAGTTAAGGTCTGTATTGTTTTCTACCTTTGCATCCTGATAATACCTCTCAACTGTCTAGAATTTGACAAAATGTCCAGATTTTTCTCTCATACAAGTCTGTCTCATGAAATTTGTGTTTTTCTGTTAAACCATAGCAGACTGTCACCATTACATCACAGGGATCTGAGTTTCAAAATCCATATCCTTCAAAAAATGCACTATAAAGAAAAATACATTATTCTAACAACTTTCTAAGAGCAATCTATTCCTATTTTTGGGCCTTTGTGCTCACATTATTTTTGACTTTATACCTGATTCTTGGGTTAAGAGGTTGAAAGGAATGCTTTTGATGTACAATATTTTTTAGGTCTGAACATTATTTAGAGGGTCTTGTTTTATGTTAAAGGAATTCAAGTTTTACTTAGGCAAATCAATCATAGTAACTGTCAGTTCAAGAAAGACAGAAAATGAGGTATCTTCAGATGCATGCAGATAGTAAACAAAAGTTCTGTGTTGTCATTTAATATATTTAACATCTAGACTTGAAAGTGGCTAAGAGAAAAATCCAGCTATATTTTATGAAGGCACATTTAAAAAGCTTTCAGTGACAGTGGAATGTCCTTCAACTGTCTGATTTTAATCAAGCTTATCACTTTGATTATGTTTGTTGTATTATTCTAATAAGGAAACACTTCTTTAGATGAACCATGTCTGTTATGTAATAAGGTCCATCCTTTCTGGTTTAGGCATCTTAAAAAATAAGCTTAGCTTGCAACATCAGCTTAGTAGCTGTGGAAACACCAAATAAATTGAGTAGGACAGGTCATCAGAAGGTGGTCTGAAAACCCATATGATCCCACTTTTCACTGACAGTAGTAGATTTCCTGATGTGTTACTATATCAAGGCCCATGTTTTACATGACAGGCTCTATCAATTCCTGCAAGGTGTCAAAAATTCCTGACTTAATGGCATCACTCTTGTTTATTTTCCTGTTGCTCATCACAAGGCCTCTCAACTGCCCAGTGTTGGAGGAACGTTTCAACTTTTAGGCCTGATTTACCCCTATACAGGATTTTCCTATTTCTGAATGTGTATTCTTATTTTCGGACTTGATTTATCCCTTCATAAGTCTTCTGGACCACCCTCACCACATGCAATGTTTGAATCTGTCTAGTACACAGAAAAACACTACTAGTGGCAACAATGATTTAAAGAAAGAAGAGACATTTTACATCTCTCTTTTTTGAAGCAAAACTAAATGACATTATGCAGTACAATTTGACAATAAAGGCTATAGATTTTACACAGCCCCCTTGGATAAGGTGCTTATATTTTTCCACGTTTTTGTCACTCTCTGTTTTTTTAAGTGTTTCTGTGTAGTATCTTGCACTCCCACTGGACATGGGAAGAGTTTTGTGCTATTTAGTATTCAAATTGTGTGCAGATAAGATGTCCAGATTTTTAACTGCATGTTCTTACTTTCCAGGGGCCTTTGTTCCTATTTTCAATGTCTGCAGGTTGAAAGGTAGGTTATCAGCTTCAAGTGCTGATAAGTAGGTTACTCTGTCCTCAGTACTGGTTATGGTCCAGGTGACAGTGTTTAATCTATAAACAGGTTCCCAGTAGATGCCACTCTGTTTAGGCTGCTTAATAATCCCTCTGCCTTCAAGACAAATCTAATGCACAGTCCAAAGAATTTCATATTTCTCTGAAACCAAACACTTATTCCACATGGAGGTATTTAGGTAGCATTATTTTTTATTATTATTTAGCAGACAGTAAGTGATGTAACTCTTGTCTAGATGCAGTCATAGTGCCTGTTGTCATAATCACATTTTAACACTAGCATAGGCATTTAATGGATCCCATAGAGAAGGTGTTCTCTCTTGCCACAATTTATAGCATATTGCATCTTAAAATGTATGTGTTTCCCAGTCTCCTTTTAATTCACTCCATAAATTATATGATGGATTATTTACTGTATATGATCCCATATTGCCTGAGATTTACTAACATTTTTATTGTATCAGCTAAAGCCCTTTAGCAGCTGTTCTTAATAAAAATAACAAATTAGTGCTATTTTTGAAACAGAACTATTTAAGCAAAACTTAGTTGAAAACTGATTTGGATTAAAGTCTAATCTTTAACATAGTCAAATACACATCAACATCCGAATTACATACAAATATGCACTGACTTCAGTTCAATACACCTTAACTGCTGACTCACCAGAAATACATATCAGCATCAGAATAGACACACAACCATTCATTGCCTTCAGTTCAGCATATCTTAACTGCTGAATAAGGAAAAACATGTTTCCCTAGAAATATAATCAAAAGGTTGTTAATAACATGATTAGACATTTATTGTCAAACATTTCTTAATATTTTTTGCTTTATCATGCCTGAAAAAACACTACAATATTCATTTTTGTCCAAGTCACCCAAGTATTCAGAATAAACATGCATTTCATATTTAAGGCATAAATAACACAGTCTGAGTCTTCCTACATTTTGATTGCATGTATTAGTTATGGCAACTATTTTAATAAAGGCATTGAAACTAAGAGCAATTTAATGTTTCAACTATTATCTTTTTTCAGAACCAAACTTAATTTCATATAAAAAGAGAAAAGTCATCAAACAAAATAACTGACTTTTTACTATATTTACTATAGTTCTTTTGCATGTAATTCAGGATACGTTGCTAAGATATCTCTCTAATGCCTAACTGAAATTTGATTAAGTGTTAAGACTATGTCCCATGGGGAAGAACTGTTTCTTTCTGATGAGTTCCCACCACAGTCAGAGTTATTACAATGGAAAAACTTAGGAATGTCACAACAACATGCCCTATGAATGGCACAAAGACAAGACTGCTGCTGGGTACTTTCATCTATTTCTGCTCATACCCTCTATTTAACAATCATTAGAAGAAATGTGCATCGTTTATTTTTACTTATAGACCTCACTAGCAGCAAAAACTCTCTATTAAAAGAAACAGTTGTTCAGTCTTCCCACAGTATCTTGCAAGTGTTTCTTTCCTTTCAATGGCAGAATTAAATTCCTTTGTCTGTCAGTCGCTTTCCATTTACACACCTGACATGATTCTTCTGAACATGAAACGACACTGTTAAAATTTCCATTAAATTCAACTAATTCGCTTACAGCTAGAAAAAGATAAACTTAGCACAGAGGGATGTTACACAGATTCCAAAAGAAATTGCGGAGTTTCCTGCAGAAACACTGAGAATGCTTGACAATCACCTAGCACTAAAGGCCTCCAAATCTAAAATAATGATCTTTACCCCTTCTAGACATACTGCTGCTGACAAAGCATCCTTCTCTATACTTAGCCTAAACAAAACAACTATTGGAATAGTTCCCCATACAAAACTTCTGGGCGTTCTTATCGATGACCAGCTAAAATTTGATATCCACCTACAAACCAATATTAAAAAGACTCATCAAAAACTTGGTATGCTTTATCGACAGAGGCGCTACCTTTCTCTCCCTTCTAGACAACTCCTATCTACCTCCTACCCTCTCTTTTGTATGGAGCTCCGCTACTCTCTAACCTCCAATCATCCCTAAAATCCAAACTTTCCTCATGTTATAACAACATTTCAAAGTTTGCCACAGGATCCAAATCCTCTACTCACCATTGCAACCCCCTACATGCTCTAAATTGGTTGGAACTCCCAAGCTACCTAAATTTCATTCAACTAACTACAGCACACAAACTAATTTTCAAACCTTCTAACTGTCCATCACTCTCCTCTTCCCTAAAACTTCTCCAGTCACATAGAACACTTAGATCCACAAATCAGAACCTCTTAGAACTTTGCAAGCCTTTACACGCACCAGGGCAACTTCTACTATCATTCTCCCTTGCCAGATTATGGAACTCTCTTCCCCCTTACATTAGAACTACCCCTAACCTACCATTCTTTAAAAGCCTACTCCACTCTCACCCCTACTCCCTCTGGGAGTGCTCCTGTACCCATCCTACCTGATTCCTGATACCTATCCCTATTCTATTCTACTCTAATCTCTGCCACTGTTTCAATTCATCTCTCTAAAATTATTTGCCTAAATACATGTAGTGTATTAAATGAACATAAATTTATTGTTTTTGCTAATATCTTATAAGTGATTGACTCAGCTCATATATGTCAAGATATGTAAAATCTTGCCTTGCTGTATATTGAATGTTAAACTGTTGTTCTCATATGCTGTACTAATACATTGTATATTGTCTTTCTGTCTGGAGCTATTCTCCTCGGGCCTCCATTGAAAACAGGCTGCCTTGGCCCAATGGACTTTCCCAGTTAACAAATTGAAATAAATAATAAATAAAGAAATAACACTGATAACTCTAAAGAGATGAGAGACATTTTATAATATAGTGCAGAAACTACAGTAATAAAGCATAAAGCAACCCAGATAGCTCCGATAGGAGTAGGAGCAATTTTGCTAATAAAAAATAATTTTCAAGCATATTGATATTCTACACAAACATGTAACTTAGTATAAGCTGTAGAATAAGGAACTCTTGAGTACATTGTCGGTGCTGAGAAGAGCACTTTCTAAACATTATGATCTTTAGTCACATCCTGACTCAGAAATAGGGCCCGTTACAGTCATGGTTAGGAACCCAAACCATTAGGAGAAACTAAAAAGAGTGAGCTAGAACATAACAGAGACTTTACCTCACACACACAGGCTGAGGCAGACCAAGGACAAAAGATGATGTGCAATTACACTTTTTTTCATTTTAACAAATAAGCGGTCATTTCCTTGAACACTGCAGAGTACTTATCAAGTGTAGAGGCACATGCTTCCCATCCAAGCACAATATACAAATAATCAAGTGCATTCACAACATGAACAGTTCATCTGGTATGCTCTGAGCATAACTTTGGAGCATGCAATGTCTCAAACAGTGTTATTTGCAGGGGATCTACTTATATATACACTCTCTCACTCTCTAATATATAATTAATACTATTCTGACAAATATGGACAGTTGGGAGACCAGTTTGTTATTTGCTTGCTTATGGGTATGACATCTGTTTCCTCACTGTCTGCCATTGCTGTTTTGACATGACCCTTTCTTGTTTTGTAAATAGTTGGCAGGCAAGTGCAATGTTAAGACAAGCAGAACAGATATACAAGGCATATTTGTGCTCTTTTTGTGACAACCTGCCATTCCAGGGGTATGGATGTTGGCTAGTGACATAACAGTGCTGACACAGTAAGTTGGCAGCCTTTTATTACCTGGCAGTACACTGACCTTCAGGTAACCTGCTGTCCTACTACCTCCCAACTTTAGAGCCAGGCATCTGGACAAAGCCATGAGTACTTTGGGGACAAAGGCCTACATATAGGGACCATTGTTAACTACTGGCCTTACAAACCTACAAAGGTGATACAATAACAGGTTTTGCATTAGCATGCATTTTCCTAAAGTGTATGAAGTCTGAAACTACAATATGTCATTATTTTCTGACTTTAGTCTTTTGCGATTTGCCAGTGATTTTCCAGAAAACCACAATTTCATGATAAAGAGATCATGAATATGATGCAAATCTCTGGAATTCTACGAAAAGTATGTACAGTTGAGGGGTATGCTAGACACTGTGTAGGTTACTCTGTGTTGTGTACTGTCCATATGCATGGCCCCCTGTCCCTGACCTGTCCAGCTGTCCTGCAGTCACAGATATTAACATCTGGATAGTGTGTACAACTCCTACCACAGCTGTTTTTGACATGCAGAATAGTTGGCGCTGCAGTTTATGCAACATGGATCCTGTCAAGCACAGTACTGTACTTAGGCCACTAAGACATGACAGCCAGGAGTAAGTGCAGGCCAGATACTGACAGTATTGACCACACATATACATAGCTCATTGAACCCTGCATATTGTGGACATGCAACAAGTTATCAAGTTGATTGGGACAGCACTGGGAATTTGTGATCTGCTGATGATACCCTACAAACATTACTGTTACTACATTTCTATGGGAACACTGGTGTGTGTGTGTGGGGGGGGCACACCTGTCAACTGTCCACATTTGCACAGACTTGTGCTGATGTTGCCTTTACATTTTGGTTCCATGTAGAGTAGTATTGTGCCTGTCTTGGGGACTACAGGTATATCACTAAAGTCCACAGGTTAAATTGTAATGGCAGATATTTGGGTTTCAGACTTCTTACCCTTCAGAGCCTTACTGCGACTGCAAGCCTGCTGTGTTATCACTGTGCAAGTCTGTATAGGAATATTTCTTCAATGTCCCCATTTGTGGGCCTTTGTCAGACATTTCTTTATGTTTTTTCTATAAGTGACTTGCTGGGTGAGGCTGAGGGGTGAGTATGGGACACCCACATTGACATCCATGCATGTGACCTATGACCCCCAGCTAGTTAGCCCCCCACATATACTGTGGTGAGATTTGTCACCTAGGGGACTAATGCATACTCTGGGTAAGCCAGTATTGGGTGGACATTCCCTATTGTCCCACATAGCTGTCAGTTGTCTGCTGCTATTCCAGTAGGCCACCCCATTCCCTTGCATGCATGCAATGATACATTGCTATGCTACCACAACGTATTACTCCATTAATTTATTGTTAAGAAGACTTACTTACCTTGTGCCTGTGGCAGTTGTGAGGATGGTGCTTGAGGGCTGGTTTTGTCAGATGCATGCATTACACAGCTTATACACGGTAAAATACAGGTAGTGTGATGTGTGTGGCATCCATTTTACTGTGTTTGTGAGTCCAAGAGCTGTCGGACCTAGGGTCCCTAGACTGTCAGTGTGCGTGCTATGCGTTGCCTCTTTGCTAAGACGTGGGCACACTGGGCATGCCTCTGCCTACAGGAACAGGCTCAGGGGTTCCTCCTCCAAGTCCCCCTGTGCCTGTGGGGGCCGTGGCAATGGTAGGGTGCTCTGTAGGCTTTCCCTGTGATGTTCCTGCCACAGCTGTTTCCGCAAGATCATATTGTATAGCATGGCACATACTATGAACATGTGTGCACATGTGGCTGGAGTGTACTGCAGGGCTCCACCAGATATGTCAAGGCAGCAGAACCATGACTTGGGCATCCCAAACACATGCTCTAGAATGCTCCTGGTTTGTGCATGTGCCTCATTATGGTGTTGTGTGTGTGTGTGTGTGTGTGTGTGTGTGTGTGCATTTCTGATGGGTATCATCATCCATGGCTCCAGTGCATAGCCAGCATCCCCCACCAGATGGCCATACAGGATGTTCCCCTCTGGCAAATGCCTGGTACAGCTGTGAGACATGCCAGATGTGGGAGTCGTGATAATTACCAGGACTGCCAGCATGCACATTCATGATAATGCCCTGGGCATTGCATATGATCTGGCAGCTGATGGAGTGATAGCCCCTGCAGTTGACATAGACTCTACCCTCTTCACCAGGTGGTGCCTTGATGTGGATGTGCGTGCAGTCTATGCCATCCAGTACCTCTGGGTAGTCTGCTACATGGTGGATGAGAAGAATATTGCTGGTCCTCTCCTCATGGGTGCTGGGGAAATATATGCGCTTACCAGCATGTGTTCGGATGACATCCAGGAACTGGTGGAGTACCCTGGATGCAGATGCCTGTGAGACTCCCATGATGTCCCCAGTAGGTCTTTGGAAGGTACCTGTAGATAATATTCTTAAGACTACACATATCTTGGTTTCAACTGGGATGGGTTTTCCTCTGTTGGCTCTGTGTCTGAGGTGATGCTGGCACAGCATGCAGAGTTGCTGAAGTAAGTCCCTGTCCACCCTGAAGCGGTCTAGTATCTCCAGATCATGTAGCCCCTGGTAGGTTACCCTGGGTCTGAGCACTCTTCTCCTCCTCTTCAGTCTGGGATGGTTGTCAGTATTATCCTCCTCACCGCCATGAGTCTCTAGCACATACTCATGTATCAAAGTAACAGCAGCCCCTAACACTATTTTATTAGTAAAAATTCCCCCGAGTGTGTACATCAATGGCGCAGAGTTTGTGGAGAAAAAACAGACAAAGGTGTTTTCATTGTTTATACTGGTGTGCTGCAGATGCCACCTGTGTGATTGGCTGACTATGATACCTTCCACTAGCCAGCTATATTATTTGTACTTGAGTGCCTTTATTCTGCTATTTCCTATTTTTTTTCTTCCCATTTCTGCTCCTTCTAAGCCTTGCGGTGCACAGCTGAAATCCACTGTACTTGAGTACCTTTATTCTGCTATTTCCCATTTTTTTCTTCCCATTTCCACTCCTTCTAAGCCCTGCAGTGCACAGCTGAAATCCACTGTTCAGATGTAAACACGTCTGCTAGTTCCTGTTTTTTTTTTTTTTTTTTTTTTTTATTTCCATTGTGTTTAAGCCCCATGGCATGCCACACAAACCCCTGTAGCTATAGTAAACAGTAGTGAGCAGAAAGGGCCCTCCCAGGGACGTGAATATCCTCACCATTTCTTGAACTAGCTCAGACACACCCCCTTGTTTAGCTATGCTTAGCTGAGTGCAAATAGAGACCACAGAGCTCCAATGTGCTTACACAAAGCATGACACACCCTCTTTTCATGTCGGCTGCTTCTTCTTCTTCTTACACTGCAGCATTATAGCTCCTACATGCATAGGTCCAGGTGGACACAGTCTCCCATTTTGCTATTCAATAAATTAAGCTGATTTGCATACCCCACTGGCTTAGTCCCTTGTTATACCACTACACCTGAGCCTATCTCCTCAGCTACCAGTGTTACCTGTTATTTGTTTGGTTCTGCATGCTACCCACTATAATGGAAAAATTCATATTTCACATTAAATTGCCTTTTTACATTTTTTTATTTTTTGCATGATCTATTTTGTATGCAGCTGTGCTGCACTTAAATGGTGAAAATTGACTGAAAAAAATAAACTTTGATTTTTTATAATTTTGAAAGTGTTTTCCATGCCAATGGCCATATTTTTGGCTATTGGCATGCCAAATAGTCATAATACATGCTTTACTTTGAGCTGTCATGCCCCTGTTTTGATTTTTACAGAAATTTACACAGTTAGTTACCAAATACATTTCTGCAGCGGACACTGCTCTGACACGAATGCCTGCCTGCTTACTGAATCACTAATTCACCACATTTGCATGATTTTCACCAGCAAATGAGGTCATTAGCATTAGTCAGTGGAGTCTGTGTCAGAATAGCTCTGGCGGGTTCATGCACTCCCCCAGCCTTGTTTACTGGATCGCTCGGTAGCCATATTTCATGCTATAGCTGCTACACTATTCCGACACAGTGAAATTGCTTTATTAAATCCCGGGGGCAAATCTTTTATATCCATTAGTACATCTAGAATTTATACCATTAGGCATTTATTTGCATGTAGTTCTGAGTGGATTTTATATGGCAGTGTACCAATGTGAAGCTTTATATATTGGGTAGACATCTAGACCTTGGAAACAGCATATAGTGGGACATTTAAGCAATATAAAATGTAATCATGATAGAAGTGATTTATTTTAAAAATAAGTTAGAGCATCTTACTATACATTTTGTTTTAAATGTATTATTGGTGGTGGTTTGCCTTTAGAATTTAAACATGAACTTTTGTATAGGAAGAAAAAGATGTAGATTATTATTTATGGGGCTATTTATAAACCTGGATTAAATGAATATTTTTAAAAATATTGTTTTGCTAATATTTCACGAATGATACAGTTAACAGTGGACAAAACTGCCTTTTAGTTTGTAGCCTGCTACAGACCACCCTCCCAAACTCAGGAACCCCACTCGGCCTTCCTGAGAACACTGGAGAATATGAAGGTCTTTCCAAACACAATAATATTGGGTGACTTCAACTACCCAAACATCGACTGGGAAAACTACTCAAGCCCCAAAACCCTTGCCCAATGGTTCCTAGAATTTATAAACTCAAATGCTATGGAACAACCGGTCACCATTCCCACAAGAGGGGATAACATATTGGACCTGGTCATCACCAATATGGGGAGTCTATGTTCCACACCAGAGGTATGTCCCTCATTGGTAAGATCAGACCATAAATTAATCTCTCTGGACATCCATATCCCATCCCCACCCCCAGCCAAGGAAAACACGGTGAAAAATTTCTCAAAAGCAAATTTCACACTTCTCAAAACTGAGGTGGAATCCTTCAAAGCCACCAGGCCAGTGGAAAATACTGCCCAAACAGCAGAATCCTTTACAAATGCATTCTATGGACACCTACAGGAATGCATGGATCGTGCTATCCCAAATAAAACCAAGACTCACTCCTCCAAAGGCAGGAGACCAGTCTGGTGGACCCCGGCCATAAATAAGCTATACAACAGAAGGAGGAAGCTACTACATGATAGAACAAAATCCCAAAAAGGGAAGGCATCTCTAATCAGTACTAGCAAGAAACTACGATCCCTCATAAAATTATCTAAGGCCAGCTTAGAAAGAAAAATTGCACAAGACACTAAAGATAATCACAAGGCCTTCTGTAGTTATGTCAGGAATCTGGGGGGCAACTCCCAGATATGCTCTGAGTTAGTACAATGACAAAAAATACATTAATCCCACTGTCATTGCCAACATCCTGGCAGACAGGTCCAGTGCAACCCCCCCCCACCTTCCCAAAAGACCAAATGTCTATCCCAACAGAATGTAGCCTCCCTGACATCACAAATGCACAGATGAGAGCTGCCCTCTCCAAAGCAAAAAACACAGCATCAATGGGACCAGACGGTGTCCCGGGCTGCATCTTACATGAGCTCCAAGAAGAACTAAACCCTCACATAAAGTCACTGTTCAATCTCAGCCTTGCTACAGGATATGTACCCAAGGAATGGCATACAGCAACAGTGGTCCCGCTCCACAAAGGTGGTGCCACAACGGACTAAGGAAGCTATCTCCTTATAAGCCTGACTAGTCTGATCTGCAAAGCTATGGAGCGTATCATCATGGAACTCAAACAAGGACATTGGTAACCTCCAGACACTGGATCCCAACCAATTTGGCTTTGTTAAGAGCAGATCTTGCCTCTTGAACCTGGTCGACTTCTTTGAAACAGTTAACAAAGCCATGGATGAAGGGAAGGTAGTCCACATGGCCTACCTGGACCTCGCAAAAGCCTTTGACACAATACCCCACTCGGGCATCATAAATAACTCACCAGCTTAAATATCAACCCCTATGTCACAAGACGGGTTGCAAACTGGCTCAGGGATAGAACCCACATGGTCAGTATTGCAGGTAACATGTTAGACTCCAAACCAGTTACAAGCGGCATCCCACAAGGCTCAGTCCTGGGATCTCGCTTGTTCGGTATATACTTCTCTGAGGTACAGGCTAATATGGAAGGACTATGGCTGACCAAGTTTGCAGATGACTGCAAGCTGGGCACCAAAATTAACTCTCTGGCTGACACAAGCGTCCTCCAAAAGGGTCTCAGAGAGATGGATAACTGGTGCCAGAGCCATGGCCTTAAGCTAAATGCCAAAAAGTGCATAGTCATCCTCTTTGAGAAAAACAAAGTGCCCACAAATTACCACATAGGTGGTAATCCATTAAGTACAGAAGTAATTAGGGATTTGGGGACCCAAGTAGATAGAAACCTTTCTTTTGACAATCATGTTGCCAGAGTGGTTAGAAAGACCTTCTATATAGCCCACCTTATCACGAAAGGGTTCACATCTAGAACAAGAGAGGTCATTGTGTCCCTCTACTCATCACTCATCAGGCTCATAATTGAATACAATGCCCCATTTGGGATGTACCTTACCTGACACCTGCAGCAACTGGAGAGGCCCCAAAAGTACCTCAACAAGAGGATAAAGGGACTCAAACGGATGCCCTATGCAGTTTGGCTAAAGAAACTCCAGCTCTACTCAGTTGCTTACCGCCTACTCAGAGGTGATCTATGCCTGACGTATAAAGCCATGTCCAACCCAGAATTAATGGACATGCTCCACCTCAGAAAATCCAAATCCCTTAGAGCTACACGCTCCAGGGACTTAAACCTCAGCACAGAAATAAATAGGACATGCTGGAGGGACAGATTCATATCCCAGAGGCTGCCCTCACTCTGGAACAGAATCCCAGTCCATGTTAGGCAGAGCCCCTCACTGACCCTCTTCAAGAGAAATCTTGACAAGTGGATGGGAGATCATACGTTCACTCCTGGGACCTCTTCTGTGTCCCTGCTAGACAGAGGCACAGTAAACTAACCTTAAAAGGGCTATCTTCTGTGACCTACTCTACAGAGGCACAGTATACCAATCTAAAAGGGTGGCAAAAGCCAAACACACTCTGGCTAGGCTTGTAAATGCCCCAGGGCAGATAGCCTAGTATAAACCTATGAACCTCTAATATTTTTATATGTATTTGTGTATGTGTATACACACACACACACACACACACACACACACACACACACACACACACACACAGTATATATTATATATATATAAGTATATGTATGTGTGTGTGTGTGTGTGTGTGTGTGTGTGTGTGTATGTATACAGTGGTGCCTTGTTACTCATCATTAATTTGTTCCAGAAGGCACATTGAATGGCAAAAATGATGAGTACCAAACACATTTTTCCAATAAGGAATTTTAAGGCATTATATGCATTAATGGAGTTTTATTTACTAATAAACAGTATAAGTTCACTAATAAACAGTATAACCTCACTGATAAACAGTATAACTTCACTTTTAAGCAGTACAGTATAAGTTCACTAATAAACAGTACAACTTTAAATTATAAATTTTAAGTTTGTATAACTTTGATGGCCTAAAGTGATGGTGGTGAGTAGGAGAGATATTATTGTTTGGAAGGAAAGTCCTCTTCCATAAAAATTTCAGCCAACTGCCCTTCAGGGGCTTTCTCTTTCTGTTTTCTCTTATCGCCACTGAATCCTGCTTGAGATTCACCAGGTTTAATTTTCACTAGAAACTTATTCAATGATGCTTATTTTTGCCTACACTTCAAGATGCCTCTATTTGGTCATTGAACAAATTAACATTGTGGCTTCTTAAAGCTTTGTCTGGGTGATATTTTTCCAAAATAATGTTGCACTTCTACACATTTTTCATACCTTTGCTTGATTAATGAACTGGGGACATTCTCTCTTACTTCTCCTCTCCTGAAGGCAGCTCCTCAGCCACTGTCTGTTGCTGCTCCTCTCCTGAAGACAGCTCCTCAGCCACTGTCTGTTGCTGCTCCTCTCCTGAAGACAGCTCCTCAGCCACTGTCTGTTGCTGTTCCTCTCCTGAAGACAGCTCCTCAGCCACTGTCTGTTGCTGCTCCTCTCCTGAAGACAGCTCCTCAGCCACTGTCTGTTGCTGTTCCTCTCCTGAAGACAGCTCCTCAGCCACTGTCTGTTGCTGCTCCTCTCCTGAAGACAGCTCCTCAGCAACTGTCTGTTGCTGCTCCTCTCCTGAAGACAGCTCCTCAGCCACTGTCTGTTTCTGCTCCTCTCCTGAAGACAGCTCCTCAGCCACTGTCTGTTGCTGCTCCTCTCCTGAAGACAGCTCCTCAGCCACTGTCTGTTGCTGTTCCTTCTAAAGTTCCTGCAGCTCCTCCTTGCTGAGCCCTTCTTTATGCTCCTCATCTAACTCCTCCACATCATCAGCACTGACCTCCAGGCTCATGGACTGCCATAGAGTCACAATTTCCTCCATAATAGCCGTAGGCATAGGCTGACTCTCAAAGCCTTCAAAGTTCCTCTGAGTTACAGCTTCTGGCCATAATTGCTTTGAGGCAGAGTTCATGGTCCTGTGAGAGACTTGCCCCCAGGCCTTATCAATAAGATTTAGAAGTGGAGGAAATCAAAATATTTTTTCCTAAATTCTCTCAAGGTCAACTCTGCATCTGAAGGCATCTTGGTGCTCATTGTTTCCTTGGTACTCTTTATGCTTTCTAGAACAGGTCCGCTTTACACTTTCTTGTGTTTCTTCTGTTTGCTTCACATTCTATGTGCAAATAAGTTCAGTACTGTACAATCATGAGTCCTAATAAGGCTAGTATCCCACTTTAGAGGCATCATGAAACTCTGGGAAGTTTTTTAAAATTAAAGATGATCTGCTGGTCCATGGGCTGGATCACAGGAGTTGTGTTTAATGGGCAAGAACCTCACAGTGATGAAGTTAAACTCCTCTAACAAGTTGTCCTCCAACTCTGGAGGGTGAGCAGGAGCATTGTCCAAAACAAGCAGAGCCTTTAGAGGCAAATTATTCTCTAGTAAATATTTTTTCACAGATGGGGCAAACACTTCGTTCATTGACTCCGTGAAGAAATACCTGGTGACCTAAGCTTTACTATTAGTCCTCCAAATGACATGTAACTTGTTTTTTATTACATTATTTCCATTGAAACCCATGGGTTTTCACTGTGCTAGACTAGCAGAGACTTAAGTTGTAAATTCCCACTTGCATTCTCACACAACAGAGTTAGCCTGTCCATTAGTTTGTGCCCTGGTAATGCCTTCTCCTATTGAATGATGTAGGTCCTGCTGGGCATTTTTTTCCAGAGCAAGCCTGTCTCATAACAACTGAACACTTGCTGGGGAATAAAACCCTCAGTCTCTACACACTTTTTAAAATCCTGAACAAATTCATCGGCAGCTTCTTTGTTGGCACTGGCTGCCTCTCCATGTTGCACCACGCTATGTATGGCCTCTCCATGTCACACAACACTATGTGTGGCCTCTCCATTTCACACCACACTATGTATGCCACTTCTCTCGTTAAAATTTTCAATCCATCCATGACTGGCGTTAAACACTTCACTACTTTCAGCACTCATTCCAGGCTTGTTTTTCAACAAATCAGCATGCAGCACTTCTGCATTTCACAAATCATAGCCTGTGAAATACTATCACCAGTTAACTGTTTTTCCTTTACCCAAATCAACAACAATTTTCCACTTCCTCTAGTGTCTGTGATCTTTATTTGGTCACAGTTTTCACTCCTTTAGCAACATCAGCTGCTGTGATGGCGTCTTTATTTTTCACAATGGTGGAGATGGTTGCTCTTAGCATTTGGTAATGTATAGCAAGATCAAAAACATGGATACCACTGTCATATTTCTCTATTATCTCTTTTTTCTGATCCATCGTGGTTCTACCTAATTTCCTTTTCTGTTGGTTGTTATCACTAGCCTTCTTAGGACCCATGATTGTACAGTACTAAACTTATTTGCACAAAGAATGTCAAGCAAATACGAGAAACACAAGAAAGCATAAAGTGGACCTGTTCTAGAAAGCAAGAAGAGTACCAAGGAAACAATGAGCACCAAGATGATTTTTTTTCTAGTCAAAATGATACGAATACCAAATTTGATGAGTTTCAAGACCGACGAGTACCAAGGTACCATTGTATATGTTTTTTTCTAGTAATGTATGTATTTAATATGATATCTCCTTAAATGCATACCTATATTTAAGCATGCACTTAACTTTGGGAAGGGTTTGATTGCACTGCACTGACGACGCCAATGGATGAAACCAGTTTGCTCTTTTGTTTCTAGTTTATGTACTATGCTGCATACTTTAAGGAGTAAAGCTACTAAATAGCCTTAAATATACCTTTTGAGCACTGGTCAATTTTGTATTTGTGTATATATATGGGTGTACTTTCCTACAACGAAAATTCACTTTTTTGAAATGGGAAAGTACATCCCCACGTAAACGAAAGTGCACTTTAACAAAAGTGCACTTTCGCTTAAGCTCACTAGACCGAACCTACTGCACCACAATGGAGGACTTTGAAAAATGGGCTATGTCCTCCACTGTGGTGTGATAGTCACAGAACTTAGGGTTAGGACAAGGGTCAAGGTAAGGGGATAGCCCTACTAGCTATCCCCTTACCCTGAGGTCCGTGACTATTGCACCACAGTGGAGGACATAGCCCGATTTGGAATGTCTTCCACTGTAGTGTGATAGTCACAGACCTTAGGGTTAGGGCATGGGTCAAGGTAAGGGGATAGCCCTACTAACTATCCCCTTACCCTTACCCATGCCCTAACCCTAAGGTTCGTGACTGGAGCCTGTTCGGTCTAGCGAGTTCGTGAAAATCCACTTTCGCGTTAGTGTGGATGTACTTTTGAAGTTCGACGTAGTGAACTTTCATTTTTAAAAGTACACCCATATATATATATATATATATATATATATATATATATATATATATATATATATATATATATACATTAAAGCAAGATTACACAGACCTGGAACAGAGTGTTAATATGGATCCTGCAGAGGAGGCACGACCAGTCCTGTTCGCTGTGTTCTTGATGAATATGGACTAAACAATCTTGGTAGAAGATTCACAACTTGACAGAAAATCAATTAACAATCAGAATCTCATATGTATATATATATATATATATATATATATATATATATGTGTGTGTATGTAAGTATGTATACATACATATATATATATATATATATATATATATATATATATATATATATATATATATATATGGACCTACTTCATAACGTTAACGTTGACTTTCATAACAGTGAGACCACATTCCTGAATGTTTACAATCATAAACTCCAGGAACATAGTGTTTTCTCTCTGGAAATGTAACCACTTGTCTGCCGACAACAAAATTAGAAATGTAAGCAAATTAAACCCTTTAAACTGGGGACTTTGCCCCCACACCCCCTCTAACTAAATATGCCGTCCCTGAGATCACACTACAGTGGAGAAAACAGCAATTTTCACCATAGTGGCCAAGTGGTTACTTTCCTGAGACAAATATGATGTTCTGGGAGTTTGTGATTGTAAACATTCGACAATGTGGTCTCACTGTTATGACATTTGATGAAATGGTAAGTCCACGTTATGAAGGAAATCCATATAGACATAGATAGATATAGATATTCAGATATATAAATATATATATATATATATATATATATATATATATATATATATATATATATATATATATACATGCACATATATAAATGATTTTGTTGAATTTATTTTTGTGTGTGTTTTTTTTTTTGGTGTAATGATTTTTGCGAATGTGCGTTTTCATTTTCATTTTCAAAGATGGAAGTTAGTACGAGTGATGTTAGACACAACACTAATAATATGCTACGTATGCCTCTGACCTTTGCCAGTAATATAAATGTGGTATGTGAGTTTATTAATAAAAATTGGGATATTTTGTCTACAGCTGAAGGGCTTAAAGGAGTAATAGGTGATAGTCCCAATTTTACTTTTCATAATAATAGGTCATTGAAAGCTCATTTGTGTTATAGACCTGCTGATTCTATTAGGTCTCTCAGGTCAGATAGAATAGGCACCTATGCATGCAGGAATTGTACAGCGTGCAAATACATACATACCGGGGGACTTTTTGCACACCCCAGTCTGGGTTTTAAGATTCACCCTAACCTTTATCCAGACTGTAGGACTTGTAATATCATTTATGTATAGCTACTGTGTTAAATATTTTTCTTTCTATATAGGCAAAACAAATTATTGCCTAAAAGATAGGATATTAGAACATTTCAGGGACATCAAGAATATGAAAAAAACAGTGCACTAGCTATGCATAATATGAAGTAAGGTATGGACCACACATTTACGTTTTTAGTACTTCAGATTGCAGCTATTAAAAAGAGAGGGGGGGATTTTAAAAACATTACAGAACTAGCTGAGCAAGAATGGATATTGCGTTTACATGCTGATAAGCCCCCCGGGTCTAAACAGCATGGTATCTCTTAAACCATTTCTTAAGGCTAAGTCACTTAAGCATTGACTTTATTGTTTTTAAGAGCTACCATACAGGGTCCATTTAAGCAGGATATGTTTTACTTGGATGATGTCATAATTAATTAATTTGATTGTTTTAAGTATTTAAATGTGATGTTTGTTTGCTTAGCAGTCTGAAGAAGTGGTGTATCTGTGGAAATGCTTATTCCATTAAATGTTTTGTTTTTAGCCTTGTTACAACCAGTGTCACTGTTTTGTTTTTTAATATATTTTGTCTTATTTCACTGCTTATTTTATCGGTTTGGTAATTTTATTTATAATTACATCAAAGCAAACCTGACTTCACTGTCATAACTGAGACTTGGCTTAAACCACATATCAAAAGCACTGAATTCCTACCCCCCAACTGCGTATGCCATAGATACAACAGGCCACATAGCAAAGGTGGAGGTATCGCTCTAATATACCCAAGTACCTGCACCATAGTTCCTTTCAATAAAACTATTCCACAGTTCTCCACAGCAGAACTGTTAGTGTCTTTCCTAAAGCTAAATAACTACAAAACCCTCTGTATTATAGTCTTGTACATTCCCCCAGGTAACAATATTCCAATACTAGAAGACACCCTCGCCTGGTCATGAAAAAATATCCAAAATGAAATGATCATCCTAGGGGATATTAACATTAATTGGTTAAATATCACTAACAATAACCCCCAAACTAACATCAACTTATTTAGGTACACCCAGCTTATCGCTGATATTACTAGACTCAATAGTAAAAAGAACCAAGGCTCATTCTTAGATTGGATCCTGTTATCTGACCCCAAAAGGATCTCCTCCTTTGGAACTTTGTCAAATAGCATTAGTGACCACCTACCCACCTTTGCCATATGTAAAACTACCTCAGCTACAAATAACCACCAACTAAAACAAACCAGAGACCTATCCCACTTCTCACCAGAAACCCTTAATGAAATTTTATGACATACTAACTGGGCACCATTAAAAACCATCCCCCTCGATGAGGCAGTAGAATCCTTCAACTCAGCATTTCTCAAAATCCTAGACTGTGTAGCCCCTCCCCGACTAAAAAGAGTCAAGTCTAATCATGCCATATGGCTTACCAAATCCACCAAGCAAATCATGTCTACTAGACACAAGGCATGGAAAGCCTGACAAAAGTATAATAACCCAGCTAACCTTGCACTATATAAACAACTACATAATCAGGCCAAAAAACAGGTCACTAAAAACAAAAAAGAATATTTCCATAGACTTCAGGACCAGCACAAATTTAACCCTCAAAAATTTTGGGGAGCAATCAATTCCTTAATTCACCCCGGCTCTAACACCAATCCTTGCCCGCACCCTGATAAAACACCCTCTGCTATAGCCTCTCTCTTTAACTCATACTTCATTGAAAGCATAGCTAAGTTGACCACCACCTTTCCTCTTACTAAGACTAGCTCACCAAACCAACCACCCTCAGATTTACCTAATTTTTCTTTCTCTCCTGTTCCCACATGCACCATAATTAAACTCCATTTAAAACTAAAATCTTGCACCAATGCTCCTGATAACCTACCCTCTGAATTCCTAAAATATCTGCAAGCTTCTTCGCCTACCCCATTAGAATACTTATGGTGTAGATCCATTCAAGAATCCCATGTCCCAAATATCTGGAAGAAAGCATACATTCTTCCTCCATAAAGGCAGGAAAAACTCAGACATCTCCAACTTCCATCCCATTGTTATCATCGCTCCCATTGCTAAAATATTAGAAAAATGTGTGCATACTCAACGTCTTAACCACTTAGTTAATAACCACCTTCTCTCCCCTACCCAACATGGCGTTAGGCCAGGCCATAGCACACACAGCTCTTATTTCCTTTTTGGATACTGTAAATCGAGCATGTGATACCAATCAAATCATCTCTACTCTTTTTCTTGACCTTTCAAAAGCCTTCAGCACCATACCTCATCCCCTTCTGCTCTCTAAACTGAATGACCTATGTGTCTCCCCTCCAACCCTAAACTGGTTCTCAAAGTATCTCTCAGAGATATCAATCTACAAAGTGGCAGCAATCCTGTTCTCCCTTCCTCAACATTTGTACCTATTTTTCATGGGCCTTGTCCAGATTTTTGATGATTCCAGGTTGTTGAGAGGTATGGTGTTTATGTATATGTAAATATATATATGTATATAACAGTAATAATTCCACAGGTATTTCCCTAATGTTGGATGACCATCCTGCATGATATATTTACTGAAGCATTTCTAATTCTCATAGCTCATGTAGAGTAGTGGTAGCTGCTGTGACTGGAGAGCACAGGGTCCTGAATTTAAGGTTTGCCTGAGATCTGTATTTTTCCCTTATGTTAAATGTCTGTAGTGCATGATATGTTTGTAAAAGCATCAGAAATTCCCACAGCTCAGATGGTGTAGAGGTGCATTGCTGTGATTGTAGTGGACAGTGACGACTTTTTTCATTAATGTTAAATGACCCTAATGCATGACATGTTTGTAAAAGCATTATAAATCCTCAAAGCTCAGATGGTGTAGGTGTACGTTGCTGTGATTGTACTGCGCAGTGTCATGGGTTTGCTAATTGGCAGGCCTGATTAGTTTGTTGCTGGGCAGAACAAGGGCTGATGGAGACAGAGTGATTTTAGCACTTTTAAGCAGCTGTAAGTGGGTTTGCATGGTTTTTTGTGAAGCTAAGTGATGCTAACAGACGGTTAAGTCCTCTTAACTTTGCTTAGTGGTTCTTACTCCTGCTTACAGCCGCACTAATTTTAAATAAAGAAAAAAAAAAGGGTGATAGGAAAGTGATGAAATGGGGACAAGCAGGAGATAAAACATTAGGAAAAGCAGCTAGGCTTGTGCAGGATGGATGTAGGAAAGGACCATAGCTCTACATTTCTTCTGCAGCAATAGTTGTGACTAATGTGGAAAATTTGGAATTTACAGCCTCACACCCCACAGGGAGGGGTGCTGCCAACAAACATTAGTAGAGTAATTTGGTTGTACATTGCTTTACATCACTGGACATGGTGGCAAAATGTAGAGCTATGTATGGGGCAATGATTTTTTTGTGGCACAGATGTCCTTTTTTTAAGGTGAGAGTGGGATGTTGGGGAAGGGCTGTAGGTATGTTTGGGTAGGTTGGGTAGGATAGGTTGTATTTGCAGGTAGACAAGACACACAAGACAGTAGACAGGGGTGGTATAGGACATATGATGGGGTAAACACCTTGGATGGGGAGGTTGGTTGGAAATCAGAGGCCCATGAGCCCCAAATGGATACAGTGGGATTGAGGTCCCTACCCATGGGCAGTCACCACTGCACCTTCATGGCCCCAACGGTGGCTGTGTTGTGGACTGGACAACAGGGGCAGCCTGCCCCTCCAGGTGCGCCAGGCAGCCCTCCATCTGGCGCAACCATCCATCCAACTCAGAGCTGATGACACTGCACACCATACCCCAGAACATGTTGCAGGTGATGGGCTCCTCTCTGTGCCCTCACCCGGGGGGGATGGGCCCCATCCCCTAAGGTGGTTCCACCCAAAGGTGGTGCAGGACCAGTGGAGGAGGATGTTCCAGGTTGGGTCGCAGAAATGCTGGGGCCCAGTGCCATGGTCAGATGAGGCAGGACAGAGTGATCCACCTGGATCTGCCTTCTCAAATGTGCTATGGTGTTGTGGTTTTCTAAGAAGTATTGGTTAGTCATGAACAATATATTTCAAAGTTAGTCATAACAGCATGTGTGGGTCTTCCAATTCACCTAAACCAACAGCTTTGAAACAGTTGCATAGCAAACAGAACACATGCATAAATGGAACAACAGTAAGCATTTTAACAGCATGTAAGTTTCATTGACAGCAACAGCCACCAGTAATGGTACTTGAACAAGGTATATTAATATGCAACCAATTAAATATATGAGCAATAATAGGACACATGTCCCAACAATAGGTTTTGAGAACAACATACTCATAGTATATGAATAATAATTATTGATGCAGATGAGAGGTGGGGGGAGAGAATACAATCCATTAACAACTGTGTAAGCTTCAATTTTTCACAACAGTACGGATCAATACTCTACAGGTCTGCCCTCACTTTACATCTACCTATGGCCCATAGCTTCTCTAGCACATACATACCTGTTAGACTGTCAACCTGTAACGGTATGGAGCAGACTAGGAGAACTATGGATACATTACTGGATGGGGCTTGTACATGTCAGGGTTACATACTTGACAGAGAAGGGGTACCCTGCACTGATGTGTGAGTCTACTACTGGGATACTTCACCGAGATTCCTGTGTCCAAGGTGATTGGCAACAGTGACCATTTGCCGCGACAGAGTGACACTTGAGAAACATGTATCAGGAAGAGTGCATGGTGTATGTATGTATCTATCCTGCTGTCATTTGCAGGCATGGGGTTGGACAGTGGGGCAGTTGTACACAGTGTATTGGGGATACCCTTCCTACAGCTACTACAGACATTTCTTTACCTGTATGACTTGTGCAGAAAATATCTGTTACCACTATTTGATGTTTCTAAAAATATTCAATAATTATTGGGTGTATATATGCACACATCTCAGTACCACTCCTTGGATTTGAACTGGGTGTGCTAAAATGAACAACAAGGCTATTTCTCATCACACTGAGCTACTGGTGAAGTGCTGTCTCTTGTTTGACTGATTTCTGCCTAATACTGTGTGGATTAGTCAGTATGACCTTGCAATCCTGAGATTCCTGCATGACAGATAGTGTAATGTGTATTAATCCTTTGAAATAATACAATCGGGAAAGTAAAGGTTTACACAAGGCAATGCAGCAGGGGACACACTATAATACATTGGACATTACTATTCAGGGTTAAGATCGTAGTGCATAACATATACCATATTGCAATTATATATTGTTTTACTGCTCCACAATCTACTGTTTTGCATAATAGCTGGTTCTCAAAACAACCTCAGTTAATTCATGCTGCCAAAGCCATATTTGTTGTGAAGAACCTGTACACATTCTATTTCTACAACATAACTGAATAAACACAACAGTTGGTGGTTTAGGTTTTCATTTTACTTATATAACACAGTGATCTACTACAGCATATGCTGTAGATCAGTATTAGTCTGGCAAACTTTTCTTTAATCGTTAGACACAGAACATACTATACCTACTGGCAGTAAACAATTTACCCCTTCTTATTTATTTCACTATATACCACAAGGTAGATCTGTACTCACAAGCCTGTCAGTGCAGCCTTGTCAGTCTGTCAGCATGGGCCTTGGCATTGCTAGCCCTCCCTGCTGCAACTGTTGGGGGAGAAAACAAACATTATGCATGCTTGTTTATCACATACTCAGGCTAGGATTTGGTACAGCTATGGATGAGATAGTTATTAACTACTGGAGCATTCTGTGCCTGATCATCTTGGATCCACTGGGCCAAGAGCTCCCACTTCCTCTGGATTAGGTCAGCATAGGGATGCTGTACCTGGTTACCAGTTCGGGGGATTCTTGTGGCACTGGTGAGGTTATGTGCCAGATGGTCCCAGACCTCCGCTTTGCACTGAGAGCCCTGGTACTGGCTCTGCAGAAGTCTGCCATCATGGTTTTCAACAAGGAGCCCAACCATTAGCCTGGACTCCTGAATGCCCCAGCACTGCACCCGAAAGCACACTCTTTCTCCAATGCCAGACATGGTTCCTGCAGAGATCAGACTACAACAGGTTATGGCTGTATTCTTACCTGTGCAGACTAAATAAGGCCATATTCCCATCCTTTGCTGTCATTAGACCATTTTGAAAATGCTAAGTGGTGTGCAAATCTGTTAAGATGATTTGAACAGTGCTTAAAGGGGTAAATGCTGATCACTGCTTAATAGTGTGCAAATCTGCCTAGCGGAGCTAACTGCTGCTTAGAATTGACATCTAAGCAATGCTTAAACTGGCTAAGCATAGCTGAGCAGTGCTTAGCATTGCTCAGTTTTCATTTTAAAAAATATCAGGATTGTAGGTTAATTCTTCATTACTGACATATTATTAAGTGTATATGATTTATTTTACATGATGTCCCCCTATGTGCTTTCATTACATTACTTTGGGGTTTGACTATACTGTATGGGACACTTGTGTATACATGGGTGATTTCACATGTTATATGCACTCACACTTCCATTTTGGACCAACTACACTACCCTGGCTAACAAATATCAATCACTACATAATTTAACATAAACAAATTAATTTTAACAATGCTTTCCCATGTAAAAATAAAGTGCCTGTCTTGATACTCAAACCATGAACTCCTGCATGCAAAGTCAAGACTCTAACCACTATGCTATCTTTTTGTTACAGATTTTAGCTATACATTTTTATTTAGCTTCTATGAGATGTTTAAGCAATGCTGAGCAGAGGGCCATAATTCATAAACCCACTCAGCTATGCTTAAACTTAACTTAGAACTGAAAAAAAAATAATAAAGCACTTTAATTACATGTATCAGTACTACTTGTAAGTCATATTTGGTTATGCACTACCTGTCATAGGTTCATAGAGTATTACTAGGCTAACTGCCCTTGTGAGCCATTTTAAGCCTAGCTAAGTATCCCTTGTGAGACTCAAACTCTGCACCTTGTGTTTGTAAGGCAAACACCTTAACCATTAGGCTACCCTCCTAAACATTCTATCAACTGTCTAAGTCTGTATGGGACATATCATGATTGAAGTCCCTACATAATGTCATACATTTGAGTTTCAGACTTCTAATCCTTCCCTACATGTTGTTATGTTAATACAAACCCTGTTACTCTATCAACTTTTGTAAGTTTGTAAGGGCAATATTTACGATCTGTCTGTATTTGCACCCCCATCATTTTAGGCTTTGACATTTTTTTTGGTCTGAGAGGCTGGGACATGTTAAAGGTGTTGTACGGCACCTTGACAATGCAGGGTGTGTGTGACAGTACCTGTCACACACACCCTGCATTGCTTACTATCTAAATAGCTGCTTCCAGTGTCTGCAGAAACTTACAGCGGTTAGAAAGTGCTGTATGGCGCTTTGACAATGCAGGGGGTGTGTGACAGTACCTGTCACACACTTCCTGCATTGCTTACTATCTAAATAGCTGTTTTCAGTGTCCGCGGGCACTGAAAGCACTTAGAAAGAGTACAGGGGGCATGTTGGATGTGCAAGTACTACTAAAACATGCCAACTGCACTCAGTAGTGTTCGTGTTTGCTTAGCATTTATCAGTAGCACACCCCTTCATGAATATGTAAGTCGCGCTGCTGTTAGGGCTATATGAAAATGAACACCATTCACTCCATGCAGGAATAACACTGTTCCTACATGGAGTTTATTGAATCCCGGGGTTCGTTTTTGACACCACCTTACAATATATACATTTACCACAATACGTGTAACCATAAATATTATCTATATCCACACTTGCCACATGATATGTCTGAAGCACAAATGTCAAGTCGAGTCATATGAGCTTCCATGGAATGCTTAGATTTTATCTCTTCCAATATTGACTAAGTTTTTTTTTTAATGGCAGTCCACTGTATATGCATTATTTTATTTATTTTGAAACTCAGCTTGGGTAATAAAAATTCCAGTCCTATTTTACTTATCAAATAGCTCATCATAATATCAGCAACACTTTTAGACAGAAGAGTCTGGTTAGTGGCTGAAGTAGTTATTTAGAAATTCTAGTCTTCATTGTTGTCAAGCAATCAGAAAACATCAATATAATGTTAGAATTCGTTCTTTATCATATATAAAAAAATAAGTAATCATGGCATAGCTTTTCCCTTGATATAAATAAAGCTTTTGACTAAGTTCACATAGCTTTTCATTTTCTTTTTGCATACTAGAAATATAGGATTTACATACCAAGTATGTCTAACCTGTTTAAGCCCTATAAGGTTGAGCATCGATACATTTATCTGTTAATGAGCAACTGTCACAATTAATCACAATTTTAAACTAACATAAGACAAGTATGCCTTCTCTCTAGACCAAACCATTATTTGCAAAATTTCTAAGTAACAACAGTTGGTAAATAGATTACTTGACAGCATTTTTTGCTGACCACATGTTGTTTTATTTGAAAGCTGCAACATAGCTGTCCACAGATTGTTATAAATTATCAGAATAGAAGCTTAATTAAAAAATACTTTTTTTTTGCTTTCAGGATCCTTAATGTGATGACAAATCTCCTTTAGCATTGTCTGTTACCATATCCCCGAATAAGCTAATATACATAGGGGGTAATATAAATATGAATATCAACTCTTGTGTTCATTCTAATTTTGAGTCGGTCATGAATAAGATAAAAATGTATTCAACAATTGTATGAAACCAAAATTTGTTTTCCTGACAAGGTCCTGCATAATGAAAGTGAATATTTCAAAAGACTTTTTAATTTTGCTATAACTCAGTCTCCTTTTCCTGTAAACAATGGAATTTCTTTAAGCTGGAGAATAAACTCATTTGAAGCCTTTGAGGCACAATAATATCCCTAGGATTTATTTATTTTTTATTTACATGTGTTTACCAAGGTAGAACGCTGATCAAGCATGACCAGTTACCAGTCCAATCAGGCTTGTAATGGATATTACAAATGAAAAATTACTACAACATAACCAGAAAATACACAATAAATATAAAATAACCAATTGTATAGCAATGAGTTTCAGTACATTAGTTTGCTATAATACCAACACATTTTATCAAAATGCCGTGGTATTGTCAGAGGTGAAGCAAGCTGCATAGTTCACCAACACAACAAGTCAAGCAATATTTCAAAAGTATAGTGGAGTCAAATGTTAGTGGAGAAAAGTAAATATGATACTTTTCAACCTCATAACACAATAAATCTGGGCAAAGCTTAAAACAGTAGGGGGACAAAGGCCCAAAAATAGGGACAAATTTTAAATATTCCTTGTAAAAACCTAGAAAGTTGCTAAAGTAACAGGATTTCTGTTGGTATGCATTTTCTAAAAGATTTAAATCTAAAACATAAATGCATGCTATTGAGTGATTAGAAACATGATTTTATGAGGAACAAAGCAAAAATATGAGGCAAAAATCTGGACATTCTGTGAAAATCTGAACAGTTGAGATGGATGAAATATTGAAGGGGTTAACGGGATGAGGAACTGTAATACATACTTGCAAAGTATTTGATGTATTGTGTGTCAGTGAGTGTTTAGGAGGAGTCAGTATAATGGTTAATGAGTAGCTGTAGTAAGGAATTTGATTATTTATGTGGCATGGCCTGTCTTATTACATATGCATTTAAATTTCTCCTGCAGAAATAGTTTGAGTTGGCATTAGGATTAAGAAAGCTCTGGCATTTTAATTATATATTCAGGTACAAACTGGTGTAGTTTGGTCATTATGATTGAGAAGATGAGGTCAGTGTAGTAAAGTTTATAGTTGAGTTTTGTAGTGTAGGTCCCATTTTAACATGGCTTCTGAAATTGTATTGTATGATGGTAGTGATCACTTTCATGACAAGTAGTAACAGGGTGCCTTGGTTATGCATTTTGAAGAGTAGGGAGCCTAAGTGGAGATTTGCTCTACTTTCTACAGATAGCAATTTGGCTTTGGTAAGGTATTGTGGTGATTGTCCATACACTGAAAAATGGTGATGATATAGTTGATTTTGCTACAGGGCTATTGAAGTATTGCTATACTTTTGTGTAAGACTGTGGCAAACGGTGACAAATCATATTCCAGATGGGTATGACTATTTTACAAATGGCAACTCTGGTAGTGGGAGTCAGAAATGGGATTCCTGGGGGGGGGGTGGCTAGGATGTAGACTGGTTGGCAGCATCTTTTCTCAGCTCTGCACTCAAAAGATATTTCTGACAGGAATTTTTAAAAACTAGATATTGTAGACAAACCTATTTTGTTGAATTACTTCTACTAATATCACTAGAAGTCTACAGTGCAAAAAATTTGGCTTTAAACATTATTTTTCCTGTCAAAAACAAGAAGGAAGGTATCTGAATCTACTGAAAATGAGTTTTTCTAAGCATACCACACAGGACCAGATGATGAAAAAGGAGATACAGTCTTTATTAAATGCTATACAAGACTTGTCAGTGAAATTTGACAAAATGAATACCAAATTGGACACTTTTGAGGAGAGATCTACAAAACAAATACAGCAACTACAAGAAATAATGACGCAACAGAAGTCTCAAATAGCTGACATAGAGAGATCCTTAAATGATACTGAGGGCAGACTCTCAGAACAAGATCTTCAGCTACATTTTTTATCACAACAAAATGCTCCATTACAAAATAAAATAGAGGATCTAGAGAACAGGTCCAGACGAAATAACCTTCACATCTATGGGCTACCAGAGAAAACAGAGGGAGATAACATGGTGACTTTCCTTACTACCTGGTTACCAGAAGTTTTAAAATTGCCTGAAGCTCTTTCTTATGGAATTGAAAGCGCCCACAGATCCTTAAGAGCTGCTTCATCAGCCGTCAAATCAAAAAATCACCCAACATCAATAATAGTAAAGTTTTTTTCATCACAGGACAAGGAACTTATTTTAAAAACAGCATGGTCAACTTCTCCAGTTAAATACAAAGACAACATAATCAGATTTGATAATGATTATTCTGCTGGAGTTATAACTGCAAGAAAAGAATGTCTCCCTCTGATAAAGGAATTGAAAAAAAGACAACTTAAAGTCCACTTTCTGTTCCCTGCAAGAATAAAAATATTTTTTACTGACGGTCCTAAAACTTTTGACAGTCTGCAAGCAACAGTTTCTTATCTTTCAGCTAATAAAACCTTGGATAATGTGGAAGAAATGGATTTCTCCCAATTTGGGGTTAAGCGTCACTTAGAAAAAAATGAATGGAGCACTGCTGACAAGAAGAAGAAAAAACGATAAAAGACATATGAAAAACACAAACATTATTGTCTTCTATTTGCTCTGTAAGGCAAAAAAGTTCTTTGAAAACATTCATGCTTTACACATGTGTCAGTCTTTGAAACAATATAAATACAAGATAAGCAGGACATTTTATAACTAAAGGAAACAACCCTAAAGAAAGCAAAGTAACATATCTTTCTCTATTACAGCGTAAATACTTACAGTCATGATTTTTCTAACTCTAAATGATGTTTAGATAGTTCATTTATAAATTACCTGCCTTTTACTGCTAGTATAGAATATGATATATTTACATTGACATATTAATGTGGTGTGTTTAAATGAGCATGATTCCTTTTTATATTAGTTACACTAAGCTGGATGAAATATCTAAACTGATGTATTTAATACACATAATAATATATAAAAACTGATAGTAATAACTGTCAAAAAGTGCCTTGAAAAGTAATTATCTATTCTTTGATGCTAAAAGTGCCTTTTTGACTAACAAACAACTGTTTGGCTTGTATATCTGCTCTTAATGTTAAGAAAACTAATAGAAGTTTAATGAGCTGGTGTTCAGTTTAAAAAAAGCCCTAAAAACTTCACTTACTTTGTTTTTGTCTTCCTGCCATGGTCACGAGGTGGGAACTCTTATTTTACCACCCCTGAACGAAGGTTCATCAGTTAGAATCCATTACAGTTTGTTAAACCTTCTAACAGCACAAAATGAAAGTAAACAGTCATGAGTGATGTCAGCACTAAAACATGACAGTATGGGTGTGATGTCAGCTCCTAAGCTACTTAAAATAGCCAGCACACTATTTATGAGATGGCAAAGTGCTTTTACAGTTTTAACAAATATTAAAAGTACACTGAAGTACCTAATGCATTTAGAAGGTATCAACACATACATGACATTTTATTATATTGTAATATTTGTTATTCATTTTGAATTGTACACATAAACAGCACACAAAGCTTAAAAAGAAGTATATCACTTGGAAGAAACTGTATAAATGGTTAACACATACAGACTTTACTATAATCTTTTCTGATAAGATCACCCACGTAAATTACTATAATTTAACTTAATTTTATAAAAATGTAATATATTTAAGTCCTTGACTGGAACTATATAACATATTTGTAAACACACTGCAGCTAGTGTACTCAACCTTAAGGATAGTAAGTCAATTAAGGTTCATGAATGTAGCTATGTGTTATTAGGCATTTTAAGGGTAAAAAGGAGTTGCTGTTTAATTATCAAGATACTCTGTAAATATTAAATTGTTCAAGTAGCACAATCTTTAAGCAGTAATGAGCAAGAAAAAATCTCAGACTTGCTTATGATATTGTTATATATATATATATATATATATATATATATATATATATATATATATATATATATATATATATATATATATATATATATGAAAGAACTGCTGAATTATAAGTATGATTTTATTAAAGGCAAGTTATATTAACATTGAACATCCTCACTGAAAATGAATGGTTGTGTAGAGACACAGTAACTCCCATTATATAACCAAGGCTAAAGAGATTGTCTTGTATGTCTAAATTGATCAGCCTTGAACCTTAGATTGCAAATAGACATGCAACATACTTTTACTTATAATACTGAATATATATTATATAACATCACAAACACTAAAGCCATTGTCAGCTACATCTCATATCAGTCAGCATTAAAATATGATTTGAATAGCATAGGCATTTACTAACATATTGCTGTTGGTATCTGATATGCATATAAGTAACTGGTCTAATTTCTGTCTATGGAAGTAAATACCAGGCTGTGTGCATTTGTTAATTATGAAACAAGAGTGTGCTATCTATTCTTTTTAATATCCTATAGGTATGTACTTGTTAGAGACACACACATGCAGCAAAGCTGCTAGTTATTGCATATTCATTAGTAAATTTCTGACTGCAGTGTTATAAATATATGGTGTGGACCACTTGAGTTGAGAATATGTCTCTATATTGGGCATGTTCTCTGTTTGAACGTTGTATATTATCTATAATATGATATGGACTACCCTCACTAAGTTCAAAGAAGCCACAAAATAAACAAATATTTATTAAAAATGGAGAATAGAAGTATGAAGAGAAAAATGAAGGAAAATGGTTGATGGTCATATAAGGTTATCTTTTCCTGTGTATGTAGAAGAGTTGACAGTAATAAGTACCAAACAATTGTGTTATAACATATTTAAAGCCTATTTTGCTTCTCATATTTTCCAACCTTACAGTTATAATGCTGCAGATAAATCCTGTAATATCATAAGGAGTATGAGTTGCTATTTGACATATGACATATGTGGTACACTAGCAATGAAATATGCCAGTGGCACTAATAAATATATAGGAATTGCTAAGAAATATAGTCTTAAACTATATAATACCAATGCCAAACACAAATTAGTAGCATTCATACCACTAAAATATGACTTTTTGAATTAAAAGAAAACTATAAGATTACTGATAAATGACAATACAAATGTAACGTTATATTCATTGTTACAGATACTTTCTGATTTAATCAACTTGTGGCATGGTTAACTGATGCATATAATGCTTAACATTTTTTTTATGTATGTATGCATATATGTGTGTATGTATGTATGTATGTGTGTATATATATATATATATATATATATATATATATATATATGTGTGTGTGTGTGTGTATGTGTATGTGTGTATATGTATATATATGTATAATTATGTATATATATATATATATATATATATATATATATATATAGGTAGACCATTACAATAAATTTGATACCTATGAATGCCACTCACACTATAAGGGAGATAGACAGCAAGCATATTATTTTTAAGATGCATAACAGTTATTGGTACACAAAAGATATATTAAAATAAAAGATTTTCCTTTACAATTTAAAAAAAACAAATAGTTAAGTATTAAATCTATGTATAGTTGTGTTGCATCTATTTTTATAAAATATTAAAAATAGATAAAGACTGTATTTAAGTAATCTGTAAAGACAGATACATGTATACTTAAAAGATATATAAGATACTTTTCATTATAAAACTACCATATGGTGGGGCCGGGGGAGGATGCTGAAATGCAGACTTAAAGAGATCGCTTGAATGATTAGATCATTCAAGGATGAGATGTTTTTTCTCATGGAGGGGTTTGGTTGTTGTTTATCTTATATTGTTCTCAGTTATGATCTTGTAATTTACTTTTATTGGGTGTCTATAATCTATTGTAATACTGTTGGAAGAAGAAAGAACAAGTCATTCTCTTCATGTACACGCATCTACACATTGTTACGAGTATATGAATATGGATAAAAGCAAAGCTAATATAAATCCAATTGCAAAATGTATATCTCTTAATGTAAATGGTTTAAATAATAGCTGCAAAAGGGGAAGTCTTTATAGATATTTAAAGCTATGTGAAGCACAACTAGTATTTTTACAGGAAACACACCTTACACAGGAAGACATAAATAAAATAAACAATAAAAATGATACAATACTAGTAAGTTCCACCTATAATCAGAAGTGAAGGGGAGTAGCAATTTTGTGGAAAAACACTACTTTAATGCCTAAAATCATAAACATGTTCCATGACAACTCAGGAATGTTTTGTCTAGTGACAATATCTATCAATGAAATGATATATACATTAGTGAATATTTATTGGATACCAGGACTAGGTGTTAGAGTGGCCAAACAACACTTAGAAGATATTGTACAATATACCAAAGGCAATTTAATCATAGCTGGAGATTTCAATTGCATTATAAAAGAAACTGACACAAATACTAAAACTACGCGTAAGAGATCACCTTTAACAAAGTTGTTATCTGAGTTTGTTGAAACTTTTAATATAGTTGACATAAATGAGTATGCTATTCCAGATTCACTATTCTTTACACATTTTTCCCATAGACATAATACATACTCTAGAATAGATAGAGTGCACATAACAAAGGATTTAACCTCTAAATTAAATAAAGTCAAGACAATTCCATGTCCATTTTCAGACCATAACACCATAACATTTGAGATAGACTTATGTTTCAAGAGAAGGATATCAGTAACAAGAATACCATCTTACATAACAAATCTCAAAGATTTTAAGGAATTTTATATTAAAGAGACACAAACATTCCTAGATATCAATCTTACAAAAGATGTACTACCATATAGGTGGCAATCCACTGAGCACAGAAAAAGTCATCAGGGATCTGGGGACCCAGGTTGACAGTAGCCTTTCGTTTGACACTCATGTTGCTAAAGTAGTTAGGAAAACCTTCTGTATCGCCCACCTGATCATGAAGGGATTCACATCTAGATCAAGGGAGGTCATCGTCCCCCTGTACTCATCACTCATTAGACCTATGATTGAGTACAATGCCCGCTCGAATGTATCTGACCAGACACCTGCTGCAGCTTGAAAGGCCCCAAAAGTTCCTCACCAAAAGGATAAAGGGTCTCAAAAATATGTCTTATGCTGCCCGACTGAAAGAACTCCAGCTCTATTCAGTCTCATACCACTTGCTCAGAGGTGACCTGTGCCTGACATATAAGGCCATGTCAAACCCAGATTTGATGAATATGATTCACCTCAAAAAATCTAGATCCCTCAGAACCACAAGGGCAGGAGACTTAAACCTTGACATGGTTATAAATAGAACGTGCTGGAGGGACAGATTCATCACCCAGAGACTCCCTATGCTGTGGAACAAAATCCCGGTACATGTGAGGCAGAGCACCTCTCTGGCCTTGTTCAAGAGGAATCTTGACCAATGGATGGGAGATCGCAGATATACCCCAGGGATTACTTCAGTGTCACTGCTTGACAGAGGCACAAGAAAATGATAGGCATAGTTTTTATTCAAACTAAATGGGTGGTGAAAGCCACATAACTATGGGCTAGGCTTATAAATGCCCTTGGGCAGATAGCCTAGTATGAACCTATGAACCTATGAACCTATGAACCTATGTATCTGAAATATATATATGGGATGCATTGAAAGCATACCTATATGGAAGAGCAGTGGGATGGTATAAAAATAAAAAAAAACAGTGGAATAAGGAATTAATGGAATTACAGTCAAAAGTAGATCATTTAAAGCTTGATATTCAAAATGGAAACACCAACTTAATAAAAGAACTAGAAGATACTAATAAAAAATACTCAGAGACGCTACACCACAAAACAATGATCAACTTAGAAAAAAGTAAACTATGTTACTATTCAATGAGCCCTAAAAACCAACGAAGAATAGCAAATAGGACTAAAAAGATTATTAAAACAAATCAAATCAAGGAAATACATAATATAAAAGCCAAAAAGAAAGTATCTGATTTAGAAGGAATACTAGAAGCTTTTAGGCTATTTTTTTCATAAACTTAATAATCAAAATGAGAAAACAGAAACACATTCAGTATTGAAAGCTTTTCTCAAAAACAATGTTAAAGTTAGTTTATTAGAGGAGCAGGTACAACTAATAGATAAACAAATAACAATGACAGAACTTAAAGCTGAAGTAAATAAGATAAAATTAAACAAAGCTCCAGGTATAGATAATATTACCCCAGAAATGTTTAAATTACTATCAAATGAGGCTCTGCTGTTGTTATTGAATGTCTTTTCATCAGTTAAAAATGGTAAAGACATTCCTCTTTCTTGGAAGTACACATTAATATCACCAATTCTGAAACAAAATAAAGATCCCAGTGGATGTTCATCATACAGACCCATTTCACTTCTTAGTATACATTATAAATTTTTTATGGCAATACATGCTGTTCAAATAAAACAATTTCTACCACTTTTGATAGAGGAGGATCAAACAGGTTTTATAAAAGATAGGAACACTTATGACAACATTAAAAGAATTCTTTCCTTAACTGATTATATAAATGTCACAAAAAACAAAATGAATGTTATTAGCTTAGACGTAAATAGCGCATTTGATTCTGAGAACTGGGATTATCTGTGGTTAGTTTTAGAAGAATATGGCTTCTCAAACAACTTCACTTTGTTAATAAAATCATTATATGAAAAATCATTGGCTTATATAAAACTGGGATCTTGTCTGTCTAAATCTATTAAAATAACTAAGGGCACAAAACAAGGGTGCCCTCTTTCTCCGTTATTGTTTGCGCTAGTCATTGAACCCTTAGCAAATAATATACGTATGGATAAAAATATTGAAGGAATACAACTAGACAACAGCCTAGAGCTTAAAATTCAATTTTTTGCTGATGATATTTTAATTACCTTAAAAAATAATAATAGCAGTTTAAAAGCATTATGGGACTCAATTCAAAACTTTCAAAACTTTTCAAGTCTTAAATTTAATGAGAACAAAACAAATGTATTGCTTATAAATACTAATAAAAAAGATCTAAATAAAAAATACCATAAATATATCTCTACCGATAATATAATTAAATACTTGGGAATTATAATAACTAACAACCTAGATACTACAATTGAAACAAATTATAAAGAGACCTTAAATAATATTAAAAATCTAATACAAAGATGGAATAAATTCTTCTTTTCAATGGAAGAAAGGCTTTATATAATTAAAATGATCATATTTCCAAAAATTCTTTGTCATACAAGCTTGTTCTTTGCCACCAGCTAAATCGCACCTAAAACAATTAAATGATTTAATGGTAAGATTCCTATGGTATCCAAAAACCCAAGGATAGCTATGAAGTATCATCTAGATGATTGGGATATAGGTGGCATAGGTTTACCAGACATAGAAATATATTTGCATTCATCCATTATTAAAACAATATCATTATGGCTAAATACAAAATATACATCAAAATGGAAGCTAGTTCATGAGAGAATCTGGTTAAAATCAGGATTTGTAGTAGCAAAGAAGTATACAGATTTCATACCAAACAATTTTCTATGGCTGATGAAGGAATATATGATGATACTTAAGAATAAAATATAAGTTCCAAATACATTACTTATACATTAAAAATTTTCCAAAATCTTATTAATAGCAATCCTGATATTAAAGCAAGGTCATTTCTTTTATATCCAGTAGCGTACACACAAGGTAATATAATAACATTTAATATGGAAGTAGTCAACATGCTTAAAGAAAAGGGATTAATATATTGGCATCAACTGCTAAACTCTGGAAAACCTCTGACAATAGACCAGATTAAACAGAAATTAAATATGGAAGATAGTTCGTGGTTACATGTACAAGAATTAAGACAGTATATATTAAGCAAACAAGAAACAACGCAACCATCAATAAGACAAAATGTTCCTAACCTTATAGAACATATAATATTACTAACGAATTAACCCATTACTGGAAAGGGATACTTATCATCTATTTATAAAACAAACAAAAAAATAAAAATGCATAATAATGACAAAATATGGAATTATTATAGATCAGTTAATGGACATGTGCCAAATGACAGAGATAAAAAACTAATTATTCTCTCTCCAAAGCAGACATCACTTTCATTACATTGGAGACTTTTTACATGGCAATTCATACACAGATCTTATGTAACCCCTCATAAAATGGAACTTATGTTTAAGAAAAATATTGGTTGCTGGAGATGTGATTTATCAATAAAAGCAGACTGGCAACATATGTTCTACGAATGCTATTTGATTAAACCATATTGGGATAAAATAAATTATTTTCTGCAAATGGTATTCAATGATAAATTCCAGATTTCCAAATCTATTATTTTGTTTAATGCACCTGTACCCGATTGTGTGCCAAGAACAAAATATGTAATCTTATGGACTCTCCTAGCTATTGCAAGGAAGAACATTACATCAAACTGGAAATCCAAAGCTTCTCCAACTTTTAAGCAATTCATGAATATGGTGTCAGCAGTATCGCAATTGGAAATGAACACTATTAAAGGAAGAACTGAAAGAACTACATCATTATACGTAGCATGGCAAAAAGTAACTGAAATACTGGAGAATAATGACTGCAGCAAATTATAATCAGGAAACAATTGCATAGAAAGTCAATTATATGTCAACAATAGACACCCTTGTAAATACTTTATTTTGGTTTTAATGTTTGATATCTCTTTAGAGGTTTTAGCCTACCTTTTTAAATAATTTGTAAATACTTCATTGTCATAAATAACCTGCATTTATGTTTTCTTGTTTTTGGAAATGAATAAAAATATTTAAAAAAAAAAAAAAGAAATGGAATTACTTTTTTTTACCAAGAATAGCATATGATTAACCTTGGTTCTGAGGGTTTCCAACTTTCTCAGCTACAAATAACTCACTCAGTCTGTCTTTCCCTCTCATCTCTTGTACTTCTCTTTACCCCTAATTGTTCACTCTGATGTTCAGATCAACATCTCCTAGATATCTACAAACCCAAGAAAAACATGCCCCAGGATTCATGAAGCTTGGCGCAAGAACGGCATTAAGCTTGCGTTGACCGTGCGGTGTAGAGATGGTGCAGTAGCGCCATATGCATATTAATGAAGGTGTGCTACCACCACATCCATGTGCATAGGAAACATGCGTGAGTGCATGGGGCGTATCCAAGCGCCGCATGGAGGTGTGGACATGTCGGCTGTTTACGTGCAACCTAAAATGCTGAATAGTACAGCCTCCCTCTAATAGTAATCACACCTGTCAGTGTCCATGGATACTGAAACATATGCAAAGCATGCAAGACAGTTTTGCTAACACAAAAATAAGAAGAAAACACAAATGTACATAGCTGAATATTGAGTCCCCATCCCTCAAACAAATGACATTTAAAACCCTGTGCCCGTATGCCATTGTAATGTCGATAGCTATATCAAGTGGAAGTGAAACACATCGTGTTAGCACACCGCCAATAGCTAAGTCTA